>NW_004567129.1:3496774-3566218 GCF_000260355.1 Condylura cristata | reverse complement strand
CTCAGGACCTCAAGTTCTGGTGCGGGCCCCAGTCCAGCTTTATTGACCGTCTTCCCTGGCACCAGGGAGAAAGAGCCCACCCAAGAAAGTAGGTGTCCCCAGAAAGTAGGCGGCGTAACCTCTTCTTGACCCCACTCACGGCTGCCTGAAACTCAGGGTGGGGCTCCTGAGTTGGCAGCAAAAATGTCTGTCCTGCTTCCGAGGCACCCAGCCCGGGGAGCAATAAAGCTCTGCCCTGAGTCACCGAGGGGAAGGGCAGCCGTCAAGACCAGAGGGCATTTTCCTCTAGACCTTCAGGGGTCTGTCCCTCACCACCTGTCCAGACCTTCGGATGCCCGTTGTGGAATCCGACCGATGCCACTTTGCTGAGAAGGGTTAGGTGGGCATCAGTTATGCCCACTTCTCAGGGCCAGCACCGCAGGCCCTAGCCTGAGGCCCAGGGAAGTCCTGGTAATCAGTGGCTTCACGAGAACCCAGGTGATCCCATGACAAGCAGGTGGGGGCTATCTTGGAATCCGGGGGACACTGCAGCTTGCCCTAAAGGGAGGAAAAGCTAGGGTGTCCCAGGTGGCCGGTGAGCAGGTCCCAGGTGAGACCTGTAGCCCCTGAGGGCCAGCCTCCCCTGACCCCTCAGACGGGTCAGGCCCATCCTCGGGCTCACAGCCTCTGAGCTTCCGAAAGATGGTACTTGGCCTTCCGGGCGAGCCCTCCTCCATTACCTGCTGTGGAGAAGTCAGTTGCTGTCTGAGGGGTCACCGGAGAGTATCAGGGCAGCAGGGGCTTCCCCACCCCCACCCCCACCCCCACCCCTGCTCAGGCAGCGGACATGACTGTGTCCACTTCAAAGCAACTCCGGACTGGCCCCGCCCCCTCTCAGCGAAGGCAGGAAGTGAAGAACGAACCCACCTGTTTGCCCCAAGGCCTGAAGCCGGCAGGTAAGCCAGCCGCCAGGGCTACCCACAGTGAGAGTGAAGAGCCCGGGGCTGGGGGAGCAGGATGCCTGCTGGGGCTTGTGCTTACCACCTTCTCTGGCCCCTCCATGCAGAACGCTAGAAGCCCTGTCCTGTGTGTCATCTTTATGCAAATCTATGACTAACTCTTTGGCACCGGACTGGAAAATCAAGCAGGAGAAAGTGAATTGGAAACAGTGGGGAGGCCCACAGGGTTCACCATGAAATGGGAGGCACATTTGTGCTGTGACCTGCTCAGCCACCATAGCTCTTGGCTTGCTCAGTTCCCAGTGAGTGATTCCTAAACTCTAGCCAGGATCAGAATTGCCCAGAAGTCCAGTGACATCACACATCTCCGGGTCCTACTTGGTGAGTCTAAATCAGGAAATCTAGTGTGGCTACCAAGAATTTTAATTTCTACCAAGCTCCCAGGTGGTGCTGATGCTGCTGGTCCTCAGTGGCATGGGTGGCACTGGTTTCCAAAGATGGCTGGGGTGCTCTCCCAGAGACCCTGTCCCTGGGGTGGCGGCAGTGATGATCTGTTACTTTACAACCGAGATGCGTTTAGTGACAGGCTAGTACTCAAGCCAAGAGGAAAGGAATGACTACTTCAATAATTGTGTTGGAGAGAATGGCTACCATTTGAAGAAAGATATGGATACTCCCTCACAGCATATACTAAATTACAGCCATTGAGTAATAATAGATTAGCAATCTTTGTGTTGGAAAACAAAACGTAGAAACGACGTTTTCAGAATTTTAGAATGGAGAAGGCTGAGGGGAAATCAAATACACGCAGAAGGAATGCAATAAAATGTTAAATGCCTTTATGTGGGCGAGGGGGTCTCCAATGTCCACATCTAGTGTGTTGTTATTTAAGTGTCCACTGGGCTGAAAAGATCCAGACATATTTGCCCAAAGAATCCCTCAATGGCTCCCCACCCCAGAGGGCTCACACTGGCCACCTAAGAATTAGCACCTGTTGCCTGAATTTCTGTGGTGGGTAACAGCCCTGAACTTTGTTTTCTTACTGCAAGGAGGTTGGGAAAACCTAAAATAAAGAGAAAGTAACTTAATTCAACCCAACTTAACTCTCTTCTGTAGCAGGAATGGCATACAGCTGAGCAAATGGCACACAAGTTTAGCAAGGTTATTGTTTGTCTTTTAGTCCAGGGAGCACTTCTTCATTCATCGCTACATGGAGTAGTGTTAACAGCAGTCATGCAACCCTTGTCCTCTACCCCTAAGGCGGAAGGAGCTTCCTTCTTTCCCTCACTTCTTCTAGTATGCTGGAAGATCTGAGCCAAGAATAGTTGTGTATATGTGGGAAGATAATAACTGGTTCTTCATGAGAAAGGGAATATGTGCAATAGAAAATGAAGCAATCCCAAGATATTAAGACTTAGAAATCGCTACCTTCTCCTTCATGCCATTCCCTGAGAAAACTGAATCACAAGGCTTGGGACATACAATTTCAACACTCTTCTCCAATTCAATTCTGTGTTAGAAGATTGGCCAAGGGCTCTCCCTGGTGGTGCAATGGGTTAAAGCTTAGCACTATGAAGCTATCTGCAGCCACTGCAGCATGAGTTCTAACCCCAGCCAGGGGAAGTGACCCACATGGTGCAGCAGACCTCTCTTGCTTCACCCACAGCTCCCCTCAGCAGTGTATTTCAGTGGATCCACCTGTTCTGTTTCCCACTCCTCTCATGCTCCACACTTCTGGCCTATACCCCAGTTCTTGTGTGCACAAATAAATGTTAAAAAAAAAAAGGCTGGCTAAGAGATGGTTGATTGAATTCATCTACTCTTGCTGCTTCCAAAAATCCACTAAAACAGCAATGAAAGGATTTTCTTAAGGCCCTTATGGATGGAGAAGATGAGAGGTAGTTACAGCAACAGGAATTTGGAACATGGAGAACAGATGGGTCAGTGGCACTAACTTGGCAGATACAAAAAAATTGAATCCTAAACAAAAAATTGGGAAAATGAGGATTCATTCCCAATTACACTGGGTAAGTTACAAAAACTCAGAGTGAGGTCCCAGGTAGAACTGAATTAAAGAAGGTAGGTTGAAAGCCTAAGAAGCCAGTAAGAATGTCATCCCCCACCTCCCACCCCCATCATAAAGCTGAAGTATGCAGAGTTTTGCTCTAGAAAAGATAAAGAGATAGTCTCTGGATTGCACAAATCCAGCTGTGATAAAAGAGAAAAATCTAAAAGGCAAATTAATGTGGGAAGTGGAAGCATATCCTGACCATTCCCAAACTACTCAGCTTCCAAGATTTTGGCAACTAGATCCTTACCCCCAGGCTGGCTGGGTTTCCTGGGGAACCCATTAGCCAATTCCTAAGTTCCTCTCCTCATACCCAGCAAGCTTGGTCACCCTGCGGCAAACAGCTAGCTGACAGCACCCTGAGTCACAGACTTCCAGGAGCTGGCTAGGCCCTTGCTTACACAGGTACAGGCAACCAGGATACACCAGTGATCTGAAGACTATCTCTAGCCCAAAGGAGTCCAACATAACCAAACAGAAAAGAAAGTTAACAGAGACTATGCAGGCAAACCAACATTTAATTATATTATTAATATCCTTCCAGATTAAAAATATATATTGTAACCATGAAGCCATATAGGATATTGTTTTTTAAGAAGGAACATCTGAGGGGGAAAAGACTCAAGTGAAAAACAACAGAAGGGTTGGAAGATAAAGTTGAATAAAAAGCCAGAAGCAGAAAATAGGGAAGATTAGAAAATTGGAGCATCCATCCAGGAGACCCAATATCTGGATATTTGTGGGATTCTTGAGAAAACAGAAGGAAGCAAAAATTAGAATTCAAGATTTCTCAACACTGAAGGGCAATGCAGTAGCAAAAGGAAAAGACCCCATCATCAAGGGGCCAGTATAACAGACAAAAACACTCATCTGTTTTCTGTAATACTGAAATTTCAGAACACTGAAGCATAGGAAATAGCCTACAAATTCAAGAGGGAAAAAAGTTATCTTTTCTCAAGACAACACTGGAATGATGACGCAATACTTTAAAATTCTAGAGGAGGCCCTCCCTGGTGGTGCAACGGGTTGAGGCACAACACTACTAAGCTGGCAGCTGCCACTGCAATGCAAGTTCGATTCCCAGGCTGGGAGCTGACCCACATGGTGTGGCAGGCATCTCTGCCCACTGCTCCCCTCAGCAGTGTACTCCGTCTATCTGCCTCTTCTGCTCTCTATTCTTTCTCTGGTGAATTCCCTCAAGCCGCCCCCCCCCCCAGCTCTGGCCTGTACTCCAGTTCTTGTATGCATAAATAATCTTTTAAAAAAAATTCTAGAGGAAAAGATGTTTTCAATCCCAGGATTCTATACCCAGCCAAACGATTGAACATGAAGAATAATGACATTTTCAGATGTTTTCTACTCGTGTACCCTTTCCCAGGAAGCTAGTGGGAGATGTGTACTAATGAAGAACATTTGCAAGAGACACAGAGAACAGGAACTTTAACACAGGATGTCTGGCTGGAGATGGACAGACAAGGTGATGACCACTGAGCCTGGCAGGTGATATGTGCCAGGCTCAACTGGTCAGAGGCTCCTCAACTGGACAGCTCCTCTGAGATGGCAGTGATAAAATATGTGTTTCTACACCTATGCATTGGAGAGACTTAGAACACTGGCAGAGTTTAAGGTTACTGGTAAGTGAAAAACTAGAGCAAAACAAATTCCAGGAAAACCAGAAAGAACGTATGTAGAAAAAGAAATCATTTTTATACTTCATTGATAAGAATAACAACTACCCTGTCATGATAATGTAGACACTGAATGTTGGGCTAATAAAACTCCATCTAACTTTTGGCAGGTTGGAGGCACAGGAGTTCAGGGCTGGTGGGAAGGGAACACAATTTTCAAGAAGTGAAATTAGAGGTATATTTTATATTATTTATAGACGTGGTCGAAAATCTCTACCACCCCTCCAAAATAGAAACCCCAGAGTTGGAAGTGGCTGATACAGTGTTGATGAGAGGAGAGAGGAAGACAAACTTTTAGAACTATTTGGCTTGAAACTGCCAGCATCTCTGCTCTGCCCCACCTACCTGCTTCTCACGTTCTTGGCAGGACCCAGCCCCACTCCCCTCTGGGCCTCCTGTGCCCGCCTGACTGCCTCACACCCCTCGTCTCAGGATGTTCAGTGGAGATGTTTTTGTTAAGTATGCCTGACACATGACAGTAAGTTCTTGAATTAGATTTTTAAAAAAAACAGATGCATGATGTAATCCACCTTACAACTATGTGGTGCTTGTCTGGAATCACATTCTGACTTACCTGTGAGTGATTTAAGTACAAAGATGGTTTGCAGTTCAAACTGATCAATAGTCCTTTTGAAAATGGATATGCCACTTAAATAGGTCACTTGATACATTTAATAAATTCCTTTCCTTTTAATGTTGACATTAAACATTGATACTTTATCTTTAATGGGCTCCAACATTATAATCCTGGGATTTCAAATAGGAATTACTTACTTTAAACACATACAAATTTATGCTCTTTCCCAAATTATTTCACAGATTAGTTTGGGGTTTTAAGTAATTCTTAGACTACATAATTAAAGCACTGTATTAAAAGGTGAAAAATGTACCCCATTGCATTCTTAAATTAACCTGGTTGTTGCATTCTTAAATTAACCTGGTAAGTGTGGTTGTTGCATTCTTAAATTAACCTGGTAAGTGTAAAACATTTCATAATAGACTTTACTGAACATTAATGGAATAGAAGTTACAGCAGAAATTCTACAATCATGAAGTGAGTGCCTAAAAGGACCAATTGCAAGAAAAATATCTCCTTTTAAAAATGGTATCACTATACCAAAGATTAGGAGATCACTGGCATTTCCCATTACTACCTTTTCATTCTTTCTCCAATACATTTTCCAGTGATTTTTTTCCAACAAAATCTGAGACTCGTCTGGACCTCTCCTCTTTACTCACTGTAGAAGGCATCCTACTTAACACACAGCTTATTTCTAGGAGAGTTTCAATTGTTGTTCCTGCAGGGATTGAAGGAGCTTAAAATTAAAATAGTCAGATTTTAGGGGGCAGGTATACATTAATACAACTGATTATCATCAGTTCTGCCAAAAGCAAATTTTAAAAAGATTTTTTATTTATGCATACAAAAACTGGGGTACAGGCCAGAGGTGCAGGGGGTAAGAGAATTCACCAGAGGCAAAGCAGGGAGAACAGGTAGATCTACTGAAATGATGAGGGGAGCAGCGGGCAAGACAGGAGAGGTCTGCTGTGGATGTGAGTCAGCTCCCTGGCTGGGGATCTAACTCGTGCAACAGTGGCTGCAGATAGCTTCACGTTGCTGTGCTTTAACCCACTGTGCCACCAGCAAGGGCCCTCAAAAACAATTTTTAAAAGGGACATATAGAAAAAGTAGCAGGGTGTAGTTTTACATGACTAGAACATTTAAATCCTAGCAGAAAAACCAAGAAACACGTCTCAAAGCAATTCATAAAAATTCACCTCAAAGAAAATAAATCTGGAAAAATGTTTTCCTCTCAAACTCAGATTAGTGCCATCAAACACCAACATTTTTAAAAATTCTGATTCAAGATAAGCTGAAAAAGACCGTTTTATAAGAACCTGTGTTTACAAGGGTCCTGGGTTGCCTGACATGTTCATTTACCAAAGCTTTGTGCAAGCAAAAGGCAGAGTAAGAATGAAATAGGTCTGCAGTGTGACAGGGGAGCTGTATGACAGAGTAATTCCACTTGCATGGAAAGGGAAAAGAGCCTGAAATGATAGGCATGTAGGTATCTGTGTATGTAACTGCATTTTAAAAATTGGGGAGACACTCCAAAATATTAAAGCAGCTAAAGAAGCTAAGTTGAAGGGGAGAGTGAAGATTAAATCCTTTTATGAGACATTTACCTGTTACGTGCATTTTTTCACAATGAAACATGCATTCATGTATCACTTGAAGAGTAAGTCAATTCACTGTCGCTGGGTAGACGCATACAATTATCCTACATATTTAGTTCATTTTTTCACTTTCCATTTGAGAAACTTCTGGCATGGATTAGGGTTTTTTTTGTTTGTTTGTTTTTTTAAGAGAACATCTCAGTAAATGTGTATAAAGTGAAGAAGTCAGGTTGGAGTGGACAGTCTGGCCTCACCAGTGAGTTATCTACACATTGCTGAGTGACTCCTCACTCTCAAGCAGCTTATGATTATCTTGAAGGAAATAATCCAGGATTTTCTTCTGTGGGTTGGGCAGGCACCTTCAGTCCAAACCAAGGGACGGCCAGTTCTGCTCCTGTGAGCAGCAGTATTCTTTGGCCACACTTGATAATTAGCCCTGCTTTTCCCAGGTTCTTTGGCAAACCAAACATTTGCATTATCCTATTTTATATAACTATTGCTCCAGTAAAACTATGGCAAAGAATCTTGATTTCTTATCCAGCAAGCATATCCCCTTACACGGAAGGTTTTATTTCCAAATAACCAAATTCTAGGGAGTCAGTTTTCAGTCTTGTAATCGTTGTGGTAAGGTCAAAGGGATGGCTTTGGCTAGTCTGGGGCAGGAGAAAAAGAGTGCTCACTATTGCTGGCATTGAAAAGAATGAAAACTCACAGGAAAGCTATCTCTATATAAGAAAACCTTCAGTCTAAACAGAACTGTCTTTAGAATTAGGAGATCATTAAAAAAAAAAAAAGCAGTCATTCAAGTTTTACATAGAGGTTTATACCAGAGGTTTTGAAGATAAATGAAAGCACAAAGCCTTTATTGAATTGCAGATTATGAATAATAAACCCAATGGTAGGCACTGGGGGCAGATGTGCGTAGAAATGCAATTTATAAAATTTTCAAGGCAAACAATTGACATCTCTGTGAAATCGCCGTTAGCTTAAAAAAAAAAAGCTTCCAGGTGTGCAATTTATTCATAGTATTCATAACCGGTGCCCAGTGATATGACCTCAGGAAATGTCGAGATTTCATAAATCATTTGTATCAAATCTCTTGTTTCTGGTAAATTCCTTAGTGCCTCTGCAGCAGTAACTAGACAAGATTGGAAAGTTCTCAAGATGATTCAAACCTCCAGCACCTCACAGGAGTCCGTATTTCTTAACACAGAAGGCAATGCTAGTCAAAGAAGGAAATAAATAAAAAGGTTATTATGAACAAACACTGGTGTCACCAAAATTTCAACACACATGTATTTTCCAATAAAATTGTTTATCTCAATAGTCCTTCACATTTTATAGCCACAAACTACACTGCCTAACTAACTTCTCCACCTTTCACACCATGCAATCAGATCTTTTTAATGGTGTATATACTATGTGAAGACTTTCATACTTACAAGTCTGGATTATTTTAGTATTAAAATAGGACTTTCTAAAATCCTAAAATAATTTTTTTAAATGACTCTTGAAAATTTCAATATATAAAAATCAGGTGGAGGAGAATCTTAAAATTCAGAGATTAAGTGACAGTATGATAAACAACTAAATGTAAAAGGTAGTCATAAAATGATTTAGGAAACAGCTATGAATTGCACAGAACCCTAAGATGAAGATAAATTTAAACTCAAAGGACACGGCTGACACCAGTGATTTGTCTTTGAAAGGCAAGCTGACACTAAAAGAGAAAGACTAAATAAACTTCACCAAATGACTGGCTTTTGGGAGTGCCTCTCCGAGGCCTCTTCTTTTTACCCACCTACCCCAGGGCCAGCTCATGATCAGTGGTCACCACTTGTTACTATGGCATCTTTAAGATAAAACGACACTAGTGAAAAACTCATCCTGACTCTTTCCTTAGTGGGGAGCATCCCGGTACTGGGACCAGTAGAAGCTGATCAATGACAAGAAGCCAAGGCTCGGCAGAACCCTAACAACTTAAGCTAAAATGAAAAAAAAAAGATTATGTGTAAGCATCAATAAAATCTTTCTCAAGTACACTGTTGAGAACACCTGGTTTCCAGGCACCATCTGTTCTTACTGGTGTGGCTAACATTTGCCTCAGGAAATCCAGGAGACACTGCAGAGGGGACACACCATCGCCTCTCTGGTTCACCTTTTTCTCACCTGTCACCTCTTTCAGGCCCATAGACTATGAAAGGTTAAACTTAGTAAGACAATACTTAAGTGAGCCAAATATTTAGTAGAAAATGTAAAGGCCAAATATTAATGACTAAAAATATCCTTTAAGTAGATATTAAGGTTTGGATATCAAATAGATCAGCACTTTGCAAGCAATACTTCTGGTTAAAAATTTTGTCAGAACTCATATATTGAGCTCATTATCTTTGACTAAAAGAAAAAGTTGCGTAAGCTGTAATGATGCATAATGAACAAGAGGGCTCACAAGAAGTTGGTATAAGAATAGGCTTTTGGGCCAAGTTTTTGAGCTGCTATAAACTATTCTCAAGGTAAAATCCTGCTTTTTTTCTTAGTTAACAAGTAGTACATTAAAATTTTCTTTAACAGGGCCCTCCCTGGTGGCGCAGTGGGTTAAAGCACAGCACTGAGAATCTAAAGCCGCTTCCTCATGAGTTCGATTCCCGCCTGCCCCGGAGGTGACCACATGGTGTGGCAGACCTCTCCTGACCCGCCCGCTGCTCCCCTCAGCAGTGTATTTCGTTGATCTGCCTGTTCTGCACTCCACTCTGACTCTGGTGAATTCTCTCACCCTCCACATCTCTGGCCTGTATCCCAGTTCTGTATGCACAAATAAAATAAAATCTTTAAAAAAAAAAATTTTCTTTAACATTAATTCCACCCATAAAAGCTTTGTCAAATGACAAGTAGCAAGATTTAGAAGCTGAGGCAAGGTGCAGACATAGGCTAAGTACCCACGTATAAGGAGTAATTTACATATCTTTGCCTCCACCTTAATTCTATATACATCATTCTCTATTTCATTCGATAAATATGTCACTGATGAAAACTGGTATAGAGGTAACTACTAAATAACTTTTATACTCACGTAAGTTCAACAGAATCATTTATAAACTATTTTGCTTACAAAACACTTTATAAAATGTTGCTTCCTACTTATTGAAATAGTTTAACGAGCAAGGAGAGCAAGACCTGATGGATAAGAATAAATTCTTATAAATTTTAACATTTCAATATTTATAACAGCAAAATTGGGAATGTCTTCTTTATAATTTAATTCTTGAAAAGTTAATTGATATCCACCAATTTATTATCATCAATCCAAGTTAGTAACTAGTGTTTCTTAGTGAAACACTAAGAAATCAAAATATGATTCTAATTGAAGCACTTGATCAGTTTCAAACTACAGATCAATACTGAAATACAGTTAAGATGGTGCGGTCATCAACAATTAAAACTTTTTATGGCAGCAAAACTTAGTGTAGTACTTGGTGTGATGAGTCCTAGGGAGTTCTACAGAACAATCTTGACAACTACTTCCTAATCCCTGGAGTTTCTGCAAAGGGCACACAGCCAGTCGTACCCTGCTCTGACCTACCTACAGTTCTAGAAATCCTGGAGAGGACGCCATAAGTCAAAGCAAACACAGCTCACACTTACCATTACCTGGGGTGGGGATGGGGTGAGGGGGGAGACACACAGACACACACTATGAGAAGAAAACACATGAAGATAAAAGATTTCAAAGGCAAAAAGGAAAGAGACTATTAAAAATGCTCTCTCTACTGCCCATGTTTCGCTCTGTGAAGACTTCATCCAGGAATATCTGGAGCCAATGCAAATGACCTAAATATTAATGAGCCTCAAAATCAAGTAAAGGTAAAAATACTAAAAATAGCACAAAAATAAAATATGATTAGACATTAAAGATTGGAGGGCAACTAGACGTAAAGCCAGTAGTGCCCAGAGATGAAAGCTACATCTTAAAACCTTGCACAACTTCTCCAAACAAAACAAAGACACTAAAATTCAGACACCTTCACGGACATCGTGAATCTGGAAGAAAAAGGCATTCATCTTTAATCATCGACACATAACCACTCAGGGTTTTTGCTGACACCTCTCTGGCCCATCAGCACTTCCAAAAACATTTAGTGTTTGTTTATTATGACACTTTAAGGAGCTGCAATACCAACCCGGCACACGGCCCCACAGGGAGGCAGGGTTTGTTAAGATTCCCTCTACGAGTGCTAACAAAGGAAGGTCACGATTCATGGATATGGATGAACTGTAATAGCTGAATGACATATTTCTGATATATTCATAAAACCTTCATAGAAAGCATTAAAACTCAAAAAAATAAAAGACAGGAGTCAAATACGGAGATGAAATGTACAAAACAAATGAACAGGCAAACTAAAAGTTCTTGAAAGTATTTTACTTCAGATTGAAAAATGAACAGCTTCCACACTGTTCATTGCAAGATACACAGTATTCACGAATACAATGCTGGTAATTTGAGGAAATGTACACACCTCAATTTTCTCCTTCATGCTTTTTCTTTTAGAAAGATACTGTTTACCAAAAAGAAACTTCAGCAGTACAGGAAAAACTATTTTCCCAATAAATTTACGAAAACCTAAGATTCCCAATGGAATCAAGATTATCTTCCCGCTACCACCACCTTAATATAATCACATGCTTATTGGAACACTAATATCCGCACCCTAAGAGTACATTTACTTTCAACAATGAGGGTGATTCTTTAAAAAAAAAACTTCAGTGTGGTTAATGTAACATGGATCTCGGCAAGTATTAAGTGTCTGAAGTAGGCAGCTAATACTGGATTTAATATTATTTTATAAATAATTGTTCCCATAGCAGTAAACATAAGTCTACACATTCACAATAGTCCTAGAAAATAAATACTGTGATTATGCACAATATGTTATGACAAACTAGTTTCAAAAAACAAAAGCTCAACATCTTGATAAAAATTCTGATCAGAATAAAATGTGACTCTAAAATTTAAAACATTGTCAAAATAATATCACATTTAAAATCGTCCACCATTTACACAAGTATTATGAGTTTCCAGTTTTGGAACACATTTTTCCATTGTGAATTAAAATACGAACACATTGAAAATTGTTGATTTCAGTGATGACATCAGTTTTGGTCTTACTTTAGCATTATTTTCTTTATAAAAAGTTGCACTAAGTGTCCATTATGGTCTGATTGGTCTTCAGTATTTCATAAATGTATATAAAAGAAATTCCTAAAAGCCAATAGTACTTTATATGTATATATATAAAAGAATCTCATCTCCGAAATGGCTGTATTTAACAGAGCCACACACACTGATGCTAAACATAAGAGCTTTCACTTTGGAAGAAAGCATTTTCAGAAATGTCACTTACATTCTATTCGATTAAATATTCCCAGGTGAGTTTCAAACTCAACATGTGATGAATAACAAAATTATACAGCTCATTTGCACTCAAAGCTGACCACAACCAAAATTTACAGTATGATTGAAACAAGTCAATGTTTAAAAAAGTTTTAATTAAAGATAACAATTCCATGAAAGGAAAGGATAAAGAATGGGATGACAAGAAGTATTTGGTCTTAATAAGGCAATACAAAATAGATCCATTATCAAAGACCATTTAATTTTTAAAGATCAACAATACCAAAAGCATAAAGTGGAGTATAAGAAAATAGTTTTTTATAAGTGTGATTTAATTAAAGCTGTTTACAGTTCTCTCCCGCAAGGAGTTAAGCGTGAATTTAAAAAAGAACAGAAGATGAGGAGCCAGCACACGCAGCACAGGGTGAGAGGAGCAGCATGCAAAGTCTGGGGACTCGAGGCGTCACCGCCCCGGGAGTGGGGCCAGACGCGGGGCCTCTTCCCTACCGGGGCGGGGGACTGCGAAGGAAACACAGAGCCGTGTCACCGCCCAAGACGACAGCACTAGAGAGAACAGTTGCACGTTCATTCTTAGAGATGACTACGTGTTTTTCAGTGTTTACACAAAAGTACATCGTACATTTTTTTTTTTTACAAAATAAAATAAACGTCATTTGCCACCATAAACCTTTTCTTTAGAGAGGAAAAATTTTTGCAGCAGGTCACAAGGGTTCTATGCTGAGGAAAACAAACTGAGTAATAGAACTAATCACTTCCCTACATATGGATGTTAAGATGACAATTCAGTTTTGTTTAAACTAATCCTGAGAAAAATCTGTTTACAATTTAAACAGTAATGTTATGTAAAAAGTATTAACAAATCCACTATTACAAATATCAATTTCCTATATGCTCTTCTATATATACACACAATAAAATGGTAAATATATGCAAAAATATTAAAAAAAAAAAAAAACATGCACAGATCACTTTCCCCCTTGGAATCTGGGCTTCCTATAAGATACCTTGGTTTTCCTTCCCACCCCATCCTCTGAAATTACTTTTGTTTCTATCATCCTATCCACACTGAATACTATTTCTCTATAACTCTGCATAAAGCCAATGAGAAATATAATTATTTTACATTCAAGCTTTAAATCTTAAAATGACCCTGTTGAGGCATATGTATGACTTATCAAATGAGCAGCCTTTTTTTTTCCCCCTTTTTTGCTTGCTTTTTGTTTTTGCAGTTGTCAGTCTTCATGATCCATTCCGTGGCGAGCTGGGAAAAAACGCAGTTGCTAAATCAATGTCTGAACAGTGTAAGGCTCCGGATGTGTCCCAGGAGTCCCTATGCGACTGTCCTGAGCATGAGATCACTGCACACAGAAGACAGCCCAGCGCGACGCCGACTATCTGCAGAGGTCTGAGAGGGGGCCGTCCCTCTTGTGTTTCCTCTTTTTGCCATGGTGATACTGATTACTTGATCTGCCTTGATGCTGTTTGTTTGTCATCAAGGAACCATGGCTTGTTTGAGTTGTACCTTGGAAGCCTTTGCTGGAAGAACGGAAGAGCCTTGCTGATCCATGCTGCAGAAAGGAAAGTGGTCACAAAGACATCAGTGTTGTGGACTCAACAGAACACTCGCTGACACCTGGCTCGGGAACGCAGATTTCTTTAGCAGACAGAAAACAATGAAATGGAATGCAAAACTTTCTTAGGGAACCAATCAGTATGGGCCTCCAGGGTGGTGCAGAGATTAAAGCTCTCTGCAGCGCCAGCCAGGGAGCTGACTCCCAGGGCACAGTGGGCCTCTCCTGTCTCATCCGCTGCTTCCCTCAGCTGTGTATTTCAGTAGATCTGCCTGTCTTTCTCCATACTCACCCCCCATATGTCTGGCTTACTCCCCAGTTCTTGTGTGCATAAGTAAATAAGTCCTTTAAAAAAAAAACCAAAACCTATCGTCCAATATACTTCACAATGTGGGGCAACACTAGAAGTTCCTGGAAAGGCAGGTGTACTGAGCTTTCCTGCTGTCACCTGTCACACCAACTGCCCCTTCTGAACAAGCCTGTGTCTGGGGCACATGGTAAGGTTGTAGGGTCGACTGCGGGCCAGCTCTACTACCTATCTACCCCCCTGTACTCAGAGGGTCAGACGGTCTTAGGTTGGAGCCTGGTATGAAATGGCTTCTTCCCTTCACTTTGATTCATCACTTGCAGTTAATAAAATTTTAGGCAACTGAAAGATTTAAAACAGCATCGGTGAGGTTTTTTTTTTTAAGTCAAAACTGATACTAATTTACTGGCTGGCTAACTGTTGTTGATAATTACAATGCAGGCCTCCAGGTATATGAAAGGGCATGCTATTCCCAGATATGCACAGCATTGCCATGAGTTCATGCAACAGTTTCATGTGCATATACTTTGAGTACAACTGAAACCTCTTCATAACTTGATGCAAGTTCTTACGCTGAACCTGTAACAGGCGCATGGAACGGCATATCTTACATGGGCCAGTCACTGACCTTTCACAAAAGCAGATGATGCAGTGGTGTTCCACAAGAGTTTGAGGGCAGCCTATCACTAAAATTACAGTCATGCTTTGGAACCTCCTCACTTAAAAGTATGCTTCAAACCCACCACTTGTGAAAATACGTCTAAGTAATTTGTATTGAATACTGACAATTAAAAACACAGTGCCACCCACCTGAGATTTGTTGGTGCTATTGGATGTGTTAGTGGTTTGGGTGCTCTGCATTTTCCCAACTGCCTGAGATGACTCCAAGGACACATCTTGTGACCCCACTCGGTTCCCAGTAGATGGACGGCAAAGCAGCTGTTTCGGGGTTTTGCATGGTGTCGCATCGGAATCCTAACACAAGTCACATGAATTATAATGTGACAATTAGTAACTTAGACATTCCATATTAAGAAAGAAAACTATTTCTGCCAGGTACTCTCTGGATTAAACTTAAACATTTAGGAGCTAAGGGACGCACATTGAGGGATTTATAAAATAGATTGCTGGACTCTTCCTCCCAGGATGTAGAGTAGCTAATTTTATCAGAGGGCTTCTATTCGCTGTTCAAACCACTGTCCATGCCTGACCTTGTTAATCTGCCTTGCGGGAGCTCACAGAAGTACAAGTATGTTTACAAATCACTTACAGAAAATGAACTATGGTAGAATAGAAAGAGCAAAGGGTGACAGACTAGATTACTGTCTGTCAAACACTGAACCATCAGCTGAAGAGGCTCAACCTCTGTGAGTAACCTCTCCAACCAAACACACTGTGTGGATATGCTGAATGGTCAGTGGGATGAGCCCCACCTGTCTCTAGGCCATCGGGGCAATCACTCTCCTAATTGTCTCTCCTCAAGCTCACCCTTCGTTCTTACACTCTCCCTGGCTTCTCACACTCACACTCACACTCACTCTTGGTCCTGACAGTCCCTACCGAGGCCTCCGCCCCACCATGTCTGCGACAGCCAGATCAGCACTGTGTCTTCCACACCTCTGCTCTAGAAGCAGATTCTGCCTATGAGGAGTTATGACTCATGAGGATACCCATGGTCCTCATCAACAGCATGAAACAATGCCCCTCCCATATTTCAAGACACTTTATGTCACATACTATTAATAAAGTCTAAACTCAAGAAGTGGGTAAGTTCATTTTAAATTTCAAATAAACTTAGAATCAAGCCTGATAAGAAAAAGTAACTATTCAATCACGGTAGAGAGATAGGAAGTAGAGAAGAATCCTTAGGGACTGCTACCAGGTTTCTTTTGGGGGAGATGACAATGTTCTGGAATTAGGTGGTGGTGTACAATAGTGGTAGTACAATATTGTTAATATACCAAAAACCACGGAACCACACATTTTAAAATGGTGAACTTTTGTTATATGAATGATATCTCAATTAAAAACATTAAATCAAGCAGCTCAAAAAATTACTGAGTCGATGAAGACTTATATGAAAAAGCCCATACTATGATTAACTTAACATCAAATTCTGGAGCAGGCAAAACTAATCCATGGTTAAGAAAATCATCATAGTGATTAATCTCTGAGGTGGATCTGAGGACGGACTAGAAAGCAAGCATCACGAGGGACTTTCTGGGGTGATGGCAGCATTCTACACCCAGCTAGGGTTGTAGGGTAAAGAGATGCATGTATTTGCTAAAATTTAATCCTTATATGTCAATTTTATGGCAAAAGAATAAAACTCAGACAGATAATGAACTGTGGTTAATGATGAGTGTTTTCAGTCATCTGAAGAAAGTATACCGGTATCTGTAGATCACTTCGAAATGTATCAAAGAATGAGATGGACTCAGGGACAGAGAGTTGGGTGGTGAGCTGTGTGTCAGAAACAGAAGGCGGGTGGTACAATCTAGGGGTATGCGTGGATGTTCACTGAAATTCTTGCAATTTTGCTGTATGCTTGAAAATGCTAACACAATGTCGAGAAAAGGTACAATTGTGAAAGTTACTGAGGTTCCCAGTTGCATGGGAGGAAATTAGCTTGCCCTCAGCTAGACAGAGCATCTCTAGACTTGAGCTGAATAATAACCGAGCAGCAGAACATCTATGCCCTGGTTCAGAAAAGCCGAGTCCGCATACTTACGACATCGCTAGAGCTGGACTGTGTGGCAGAGGAGGAAGACACTGGACCTGATGAAGAGTTTGAAGAGTGTTTACTAAGAGATTCCGAAGTTTTACTTCTACATTTTCCAAGGGCTTCATTTTCTTCAGATAGATTATTATTACATTTATCTAACTGCTGAGTATCTACTATCAAGGTAACACCATTTCCTGAAAGAGTGGCAAAAGATTGGAAAACGTTTCTTCCCATTAAACACACACAATACAGAAAAGCCTCTAAAACTCAGTCAGTCAAATAAGAAAACGCTCTTACCATTGCATGAGGGCTCAGGTCTGCTCTGCAAGCCCCACTGTTTTGATATCCAATCTCTATACGTGGCAACTTCGTCCGTTACTCTAATTATTCTACCTAATATGCTGCATGTTTCAAAAAGAAGGGGGGAGGGAGGTGCGTTAATTTGAAGATAAAAAGCCACAACCAATTTTGACATGACCAGTGGTTTTAAATCTTTACCTCTCTGTTTCATTGTTGGGATAGTACTTGGCTATTGGCGACACAGCATGACTCAAAACAACGTAGGCATAATCGAAGGCCTGCTTCACCTGCATGGCCCCGTAGGAACTCCTTCCAACGTCATTGCCTTTAAAAAAATGCAGTAAAACGGTAAGCTTGACCCTCTGCTTAATATGAACTACATGTTTCTGAACCCTCTTTGGGGAAAGTGAGGACAGTCCCTGTTCCAGTCAAACTGCCCTAGGCCATCAGTCACCCCACAAATCCCCAGGTTCTTACATGAGGATCACAGTGAGGACATTATTATGGCATATAAACTGCTGTACACAGTCATGCAAACAAAAGAAAAAACTGCCTAGTCTCTCCTGAGAGTGATACCAAACTAAATTGAACATACCTGATTTTTTCTTTCTATTAGCTATATAAAAATTTCCCATATGTAACTATGAGCTTCTTTTAAAAAAAGACTATCTTGCTGTAAAATCTTTGTGTCCTTTGCACAGTCTAGGCTTCTAGTGAGTATCTGTTCAATGAATCAACACACAGAAATATCCTTATCTGTAAGAAGACTTGACAGGGCGGGGGGCTCGAGGCAACTACCCATAGCCTCTTCCTGACTCCTTTTCAAAGTCATGCACTAAAGCAAAGGACTGAAACATTTTTAGCTGAAGGATGATAATGCATAATCAAAATAGTATATAATTATATCAGGAAGAGATACTGCCCAGAAAAATTAGCATACAAACAAGCACATCTAACTTCAGGAAAGCATGCAAGGAATTTATTCTGTCCACTTTCAGGCCAACTAAAGCTGGAAAAAGCAAAGAGTCTAAGCAAAATTCAAAAGGAAAGAAGCACCACCAAAGGAAAAAACGGTCTCTTCGAGCCCTTGGCTCATTAATTTGGAGGCTGAGCGCTGTTCTCTCTGCCTCCGGTTCCTCAGAATCCCATAGCAAAGCCTTGGCTGACAAGCAGCAGGAATCACGAGCAAGGAGGACACCAGAGTAAAGCAGAATGGTCACCACCCTGGAGACACACACAAGCCCCAGCAGTGAATCCCTTTTCTGTGTCTTTCCGTGTTGAATGGATTCTACTACTGCCCTGTTTGGAACATACACCATGTTTTTCTATGGAATCTGTGTTGGCTTTGGTTATGTTTGCTTATAAATTATGTTGATGGGGCCCTCCCCGGTGGCACAGCGGGTTAAAGCGCAGCACTGAGAAGCTAAAGCCACCTCCGCATAAGTTCGATTCCCGCCTGCCCCGGAGGTGACCACATGGCGTGGCAGACCTCTCCTGACCCGCCCGCTGCTCCCCTCAGCAGTGTACTTCGTCGATCTGCCTGTTCTGCTCCCCACTCTGTCTCTGGCGAAGACTCTCGCCGCCCCTGAGCCTCTGGCCTGTACCCCAGTTCTGTATGCACAAATAAATAAATCTTAAAAAAAAAATTATGTTGATGAAAAAGAATGACTGCAGCTGGAAGTTAACCCTCATTTTCCATTTAAAGATAGTTCAGCTTACACTGTGGGGGCTGACAGTGCCCTTCTCAGGACGCCCACACATCCACCAAAGCGCAGTACCTGGTTGTAAAGGATCTTCGATGTAAAGCATCGATGGCCTGTAGCCATCCAGCATGTTTTTCTGTACTTCATCTTTGGCCACATAGGAACCACCATCCTTTATCCGGATGCCAGTCTTTAAATAATTGAAATGTCTTCCATATAATTCAAAAAATTCTATTAAGAGAACACCATAGTTTGTATTGGGGATGCAAGCATCTTCCCTGGGATGTAACTAAAAACACAAAGAAAGAAAGAAAAAAAGAAAATATATTGAACTTTTTTCTAATTCAAGTGGGGATAACAGGCATTCTGATTTTTATGAACAACACTCCTGTGACTCTAGTTTAGCTGAGTTCAGAGGCACGGAAGGAAAGGCTGTCTGTGGCTGAGACGACCCGGGAGTCCTAACAGAGTGGAGCTGGCAGGCCGTGTTCATAGGCTGCCTCGCTCTGCTGGCACAATCACAGGACATCATTTGCACTCGCGACCAACGTCAGGCTGTTGGCAACCCTGTGCCACAACACCCATGCACTGACAATATTAAGACTTCTGATTCATCCTCCCTGGACAGCAGGTCTTAGTTTTACCTAAACGTATTTGCTCAGAAGACATTCTTATATTTGGTGTTTATACTACTGTATGCTCTGAGGAAACCAACCCATACTTCTTCTGCATGTTAAACTATGCAGTGAAAGCCTCAAAAATATGAAAACATATGGGGATAAAAACAAAAATAGGGCCCTACCTGGTGGCACAAGGGGTTAATGTGCAGCACTATGAAGCTTCCACACTGCAGCACGAGTTGCAACTCAGGCCAGGGAGGTCAGTGACCCTGGCAGTGCAGCGACCTCTCGTCACCTGCCCGCTGCTCCCCTCAGCCTTGTATTTCAGTCCATCTGCCTGTTCTGCTCCCCACTCTGTCTCTGGTGAATCCTCTCACCCCCTACACCTCTCCTGTACCCCAGTTCTTGTATGTATGTCTTTAAAAAAAATAATAAATATAAAAACAAAAAAATATTATTTCTGCAGACTTTCAAAACACTCATTTGTTAAATTGTAAAACAACACCCCGTTAAAATAGAAAAGTCATAAGTATTCAAGGGAAATATTCTAAGTAAAGCATGATGTACATTATTTCAAAATAACCCCCAAATAGACTCCCTTTATTAAAGTTCAGTATATTAGCAAAGTGTTCCCATATTACTTACCTGAAGGAAACTGACTGCCATTAAAAAGAGACTATAAGAACCAATTCCACCTGTAAATACTTCATTAAGGTCCCTCTGTAGTAAGAATTGTTTCAATACTAAAACCAAATATGGTAATACAGGATATTTCTGAAAAAGAAATAAAATTACATTTGCAACAAATCCTTTCATCAATAATAGCTAAACATAGTATCCTTACATTATAAACTTTGGTCAAGATGCGCAATGTACTTAATTTTCTACTTTAAGATCAAGTAATAAAAAAGGCTGTACGTAATTAAGGTTTTCCCCCTCACATCTAGAATCTAAAACATGCAGCTACTGGTAACAGTACTCAAACACCCGAGCAGAGAGAGACACAGCAGTATGCACTGATGACACTCATTTAACGCCGCAGCTATATAATATCATATGTAGACAGCTAACAGAAACAGCAACAGGCAAAGGAAATTCTTAAAGCGCTAAACCAATGGGATTTAAAGGTTCACTCTTTGTAGGACTGGGGTCCCTCAGCTATTCTGTACAGCCCATGACAGGAGCAAGCTCCCTGCTGTCGTCTACGTGAGCATGACCACACAGACCTACATGCCATGCGTTCCAGAGAACAGTGACAAGACCTGAGCTGAGAAATATGGTCAGTGAGAGTCCATCTGTCACTCAGGCACATGCCAGTACCTTCTACAAGCCAGAGCTTCGCATAGGGACCCTGAGGGGGACAAGCAGAGCACGCATCTAGGCTGCTGCTGGGGGCTACTACAGTCACTAGAGATTCTCGTCTCTACACGTATCTCTACTCTCTAGACCCCTACAGTGAACACATACTGCTTCCATAGGAAAATAAATTACAGGGCCCTCCCTGTGGTACAAAGGGTTAACACACAGCACCGTGAGGCTGTCCACAGCTACTGCACCACGAGTTCAATCCCTGGCTAGGGAGCTGACACACATCACACAGCAGACCTCTCCTGTCTCATCCACTGCCGCTCTCAGCAGTGGATTTCAGTCAGTCCCCACTCTGTCTCTGGTAAATCCTCTCATCCCTCACCTCCCCCTCGCACCTCTGACCTGTGCCCCAGTCCTGTATACATAAATGAATAAATCTTAACAAAAAAAAAGTCCAAGTAGAGCATAAATGAGCAAAAAAAGACTGGTTCATGAAGGTGAATCCTATCAAGTGAATCTAAGCATTTAAGGTACAAGGGCAACTCACCGTACACTGCCTTTTAATTGGAAAATTTTTTATCAGGCATATTACTTACAATTTAAAAAATTCCTTTGCTGGCAAAAAGAAAATGTAAATATACCTCTAAAAGAGTAGGATTGTGGATAATATCTTTTTTCTTTTCTGCATTCTGTAAATTTATGCAAAAATAGAATGTTTACAGCATAAACAAGAAAGTACTTGTAAGTTTTCTTACCAAAAAAAAAAAAGGGTGAACCCAAAGAACTTCTAATGAAAAAACTGAATGGATAGAAAAGATACTCCACATAAGCCAAAGCAGCTAATGGTCTTAGTTTTAGGAAGAAGGCTGCCAAGCATCTAAACCTTCTGAAATGTTCTGGTGATGATGCTGACCAAATTTCTTTCCTCTCTTATAAGAAAACAGAGCAAGTAGGAACAGAGTTAAACCATTCAAGATAAAAGCAAGGCAATCTGGGCCCTCCCTGGTGGTGCAGCGGGTTAAAGCACTGCACTAAGAAGCTAGGGCCACTTCCGCATGAGTTCGATTCCTGCCTGCCCCGGAGGTGACCACATGGCGTGGCAGACCTCTCCTGGCCTGCCCGCTGCTCCCCTCAGCAGTGTATTTTGTTGATCTGCCTGTTCTGCTCCCCACTCTGTCTCTGGCCCCTGAGCCTCTGGCCTGTCCCCAGTTCTGTATGTATAAATAAGTAAATCTTAAAAAAAAAAAAAAAAGGCAAGGCAATCTGCAGGATTATCTCATGGGGGACTTAAGGGTTCAGTCTAGAAGACGCTCCTGGGGAAGTTCTTATTCTGGCAGCACCCTTTCAGTCCTCATCTCCTTGAGGGAGAGGATCTAGAGCAGAGAATTTTTTGAGATTTTTGACAATCCTTTCTTGAAGTCACATTCTATATCAGTTACTGGTTATTCCAAGAAGATTCAAGGAGAGTAAAACTACTGCACAGAAAAGCACTGTCTGTCTGCAACATGCATTTCAAACAAGTCTAGCAAAGTGTAACGAAACACCATCACAGAGTCTTAAAACAAAACTTCATTCCTAATAGCCTCACCAAGTAAACATCATTAAGTCTCTCACCTTGGTAAAATCTTTGATGAGGTCAGCTGCTCTCACACCATTCTGTACATTAAAGCTGATATCAACTTTCACTTCAGTAAAAGAATCTGTTAATTTAATAATGGGTACCTAGAAAGAGAAGAAAGGTAAAATTAAAATACTTTAAACAACATCAGGGGATAGATGGGAGATGGCTAACCTGGAGGTCTCAACCTGCTCCCAAGAACACAAAACACTGCAAACAACATGTGACAGCTGACTAGGCCTGCTAGATGATTTATTTACATTACAGGTTATACTTTACCTCATAGATTTTGTATTTTTATTAGTTAAGAAATCTGAAAACAGATGAAATAAATCCTTCTCAACATTACATACTTCAGAGAATAGTTCTGTATAAGAATTATGAGTGTCAGAATTATAAGGGTCATGAAACCTTCTGATGGAAATTGCTAGATTCTTAAGTCGCATATAATAATCCACTGGCATTGATCCATTTTGTAATACCATAAAGAACAACAAGAAGATAAATTATAAAAGTTATTCTCAAATTAAAAATGTTAGGATGGTATATAAGATAGTAGAAAGTCTTTTTTTTTTTAAGGGAAAGAAATGCTGTTTGCACCAGGTATTAGAAAATGCAGGTTACGGAGATTTTTCTATCTGCTAAAAAATGGAGTTTCCACATGATCCAGCAATTCTACTCCTAGCTATCTACCCAAAGGACACAAAAACACTGATTCAAAAGGACACCTGCACCCCCATGTTTACTGCTGCACTATTACAATAAAGAAGACGTGGAATCAGCCCAAATGCCCAAAAATAGATGACTGGATCAAGAAGTGGTACCTATACACAATGGAATATTACTCAGCAATCAAAAAATATATATTGTAATTGTAATACGTAAAAAAGAACATTAACTATAAACCAGAGACAATCTATGGGGGAAGAGAGGGAACAAGATCAAAACAGGTGGGAAGAGCACACGGGACTGTGGTGATGGCACATGGGGAAGTGGTGGTGGGAAGCCCACAGGGGTCATAACCGAGATGAAAAAATGTACAAAATGAAGGATGACATAAAAAATACATGTATAATAATAAATTAATAAAAGAAAAATGCAGATCAGCAAAATTTGTATGCAGAACTATATTTCCATAAGCAACAATACAAGTTGTTTTGCTTTAAGAAAATCTAACACGCAAAACTCCAATCCTCTGAAACAGATGTATTTACTTCTACAATGAGTTTTCATGAAGGTTTTTCAATGAACATCCCAGATGAAATTAAAATATGACTTGACTTAGAAAATTTAAATCATGCACAATTTTCAAAACACAAGACAGAACAGTAACATTTTTTTTTGTGTAACTATAAATTGTCCAGTAGTCACCCATATTTTTATGTGGAAAAAAATGTCCTCAGTGTTTCATTTAGAGTATTAATTTTTAAAGAAAAATGTAACCAGAACAAGCTTATCTGTCTCAGAAATTTCACAAGCTCTGCGATCATTAACAGAAGAAAAGTTTCACTCATCAAAATTAATATGATAAATTTCATACACAAGTAAGTAGAGATTTTGAGACAAAATGCTCAAGAACTTACGGTTGCTTTGTCTAGAACTTTCACTGAATCCTCATCTGCAACTTTATGTTTCCGAAGAGCTTCTTCCAAGGTCCAGAGGGGTAGGTTCTCCCACTTCCCAAACACCACAAGGTCGATGTCACTGAACATGGAACACGTGAACAGAAGGTGAAGAAGCTAGAAACTTACATTCACACTCAAAGCCTTCAAATTATATCTCACTGTGTTCCATGAGGACTAATTGTGGTGGTGATTGTTTTTTAGAGGGAAGAGAAGGATGGTAAGTTTCGCTACTTCCTCCTTCCAGTGACTTCACAGAAGTCAGGTCTCAGGAAACAGTGATACTGAAAGGGGCAAAGAAGCTCAAAAGTACCAGTTACTTTTGCTCATAAATATTTCTGATGCTGAAAACAGTGAGGCTTTCCAATGTGGATGGGACCAACTGATTAACTGTGGCTTAGATCATTAAGTGTAAACTAGCAAGATGCAGAACAGTGGCTGTACACAAAGAGAAGAAAACACACTGGCACGCCCTCTCTTCACGTGCACAGCGTGAAACTGTTAACAGTGGTTCCTCTCAGGAGAAGGACGGGGGTCTGGGCTTTTCACTGTTGTTCCTTTGTGCAGGTTTTTCAAATCTTAACTATCTGAATATATTAATATTTAAATAATATATTTGAGTTTAATTTAAATTTCTAGAAAACGTATAATCTTAGGGTTTTGCTAAAGCTCAGACTCTAAGTAAGGGTCACTATTAATGAATTTAAAATGGATTTTTTATGGCTTTTATTAGTCTAGGATTTTCCTCAAGACATTTTAAAATGGGACCTAACAGGATCAAGTTCCAATCAAATGACATGGATTTCTATAGTTAATCTTAGTGTAGTGTGCACCTGAAAGTGTAAGATTAGCTCTCTTCATAGTAAATGTTCTTACCATAACAAAAACACAAATGCAAATAGATGGAATGTCTTCCTTTCTTAAGGACCAGTTCTTAGGGAACAGGTGTTCACCCCAGGGAAGACTTCCAAGCTCCAAAGGGTTACTGCTCATCTGCGAGGGCTGATAAAAGCAGGGTCCTGAAAAGACTAAGATCTTCCTCAGAGAAGAGTTTTGTGCCCTGAATTTCTGGGCCAGCAGCCAGTATATGAGATCTTTAAAAGTGGGACCTGGCATCCAGAGTCTACACAGTATTACCATCTGTGTCAGCGGGCTACCGTACAGGGTCGACTAGCTCCCAGCAAGCTACAGCTAACTGCAAAAATCCATAACAAACGGATTCAGCCACTGCCACATGCTCCCTTTCACCTATCTGTATCACCTCAGTCTAAGGCGATCTGAAGTGACATTCTATCTCAAGGAATTTCAAATAAAACACAGGTAAGTGAATTTTGTTTGTTTTGTTTTTATTCTTACAGATTCAAATCGCTAAAATGAAAACTGCACAATCTTGAAAGCTTAAAAAATGTACTAACCTAGTAGGTAAATACAGGCCAGTTTTAAAACTTCCAAATATCTGGACCTGAAACAGAAAAAAGTATTAAAATATCAGAAGAAAAAGCCCCCAATTTATAGAGAAATGTTGGTTTTTGCTACCCTCTACTGGTACTTTTTGGTACTACAAGAGCATTTTTATGACACTGAAGCAGGGATCCAGGGTCTCTAGGCAGACCTTTGGAATATAGTTTAAACTAACAAGATTCAACCCCAAAATATATAGATTAAAAGAGGAAATGTTCAAAGGTAAGTCTAATAGTCCCCTAGAGTCCAGAGACATGATCACAAAGTTTTACTCTCTGTTCTGTAAACAGGAATTTCCTCACTAGATTCCCAAAGTGGGGCCAGACCATGGCAATCACAGGACAGAGGCTGCCCTGTGGGCCGCTCCACAGAGAACACCAGGCAGTGCCATGACGACATCACGCTGGACGCAGACCTGGGACCAGCCTGTGCTGGGCAGGTGTGCATGCGAGGAGACGCAATGTGGAAGAAAGCGACGGACAGCTCGGCCTGGGGGCCTAATCACAGTCACGCGTTCCTCATGCACCACAAGCACGGATGTAGCCCCCCACCTCAGGAGGAGGACTGATGGAGGAGGAGGGCTGAATCACATCAGGGCTTCTCACCCTCACGCCACAGAACTCGGGGCAGGTGACTCTGTTGTGTGGGGTTGCTCTGTACAGTGGAGGACGCTCAGCGGCATCCATGGCCTCGGTCAGTACGGGACAGGAGCACCTCCCCAGTCACAATAATCAAAAACATCTGGGACACCATCAAATGTCTCCTGGGGGGCAAAGTCACCCCCAGTTTAGAGCCAGATGTAGACCACATAGGGGAAGCCATGAATCATCTGACCCTTTACAAACTACCTACTTTGAAGCATCTCTGTTTTGCCACTGGACAAAAAAAAGTTCCTGGCTCCCCTTTACATAGACCCCATGACAGAGTCTAAAGAAAAGCTATATAGCACAACTTCTCTGAATGAATTGCTTCTTTAAATGAACAAAATTATAAAACTGAACCACCAAAGTACCCTAAAAAGAGAAGTGCTAACTGAGTGCTAAATGCCACAGATAAGCAAGAGGCTGTCTTGAGCAAAGCTGTGTCCCCTGGAGGAGGTTTACCGTGGAAGACAAAGAGTGGCCACAGAAAGAAGCAAGCAGCAGCTCCAGGAAAGGACAGAGCAATTCATGCCTGCACCAGCCTACAAACGGGAACTTCAAGTGATGTAAGAAGTTCCTGTTTGACATTTTCGTTCAGTCATACACAATTACATAACATTTATACAGGCAGGTTGGAACAGAATAGAAATCGGGCTTTGATCATCACACTAACTAACAGATCATTGCAAGGCGGCTTGATTTCTCTTGCTAATAATGCTAGTGACTCAATATAGTTTGCCTTTGGAGACCGCGATTCCACACTGTAAAAAAAAATGTTGTCATCCAGTGCAATACAAATAACCAGGAAGCCCAAATTTTAACAAAATGCAGCTAGGCCATAACCCTACGGGTGCCCCACACCTGCACACGAGGACTGCGTGAGCACACGAACCACCTGTGGCCCCGCCACACAGTACTCACATCAGCGCTGGGCCAGAGCTCCTTGATCACGCTCTCGATCCTATTCACCACCTCCATCCGCATTTTCTCCTCCTCCGGTCTTGGAGACATGTATTCATAAAAATCACTGATTTCTTCATGCAGACTGGGGGGGGGGGGAAGCAGAAAAATTAATATGAGCAAGGCCAATGTAATGAGTGATCTCATTAAATAATCTCGTCTAATTAAGTCTTACAACTCAGCAGATGACTATAGTCAGTGTTCCACCCTGATTATAGCTCACGCTCAGCTAAAATGGGAGCAGAGAATTTAATCAAAAAAGGCAAAATAATTAAGTAAAATAAGGAATTTTACTTAACAGAAGTGTATTAACAGCCCTCATAGGATCCTCTGTCCGGCTGTGCACTCGCTGGCTGGCTGGTGGTGACTTTTACAAAGTTTAAGGGGTAAAGCCTTTGTCTCTGCACTGCTGACCCAGCAGACACAAGCACCAGAAGATCTGGAATCGGGGGGATACGGGCAAGCTTTCTGGCAGTGGGAACTGACCTCTTACCCCTCTGTAATCTGTCCCTCCAAGGAGCAAAACAGCGTGCATTTCATAATGTTTGCTTAGTGAAATAAGCGTCAAATGCACGAGTGAGCCAAAGAACAACAGAAAGACCTGAAAACACAGGCTGGCAGTAAAGGTTCCAGGAAGGAGGGAAAGCCTTCCAGACTTAGAGGCACACACCCAGGAAGCAGGGAGCAGGCTGCACAGGCCTTGGGTAGGGAGAAGCCCCTGGAGAGGACGGCAGGCTTTCAATGATGAGCTCAAAGTCCAGACTTCCCTGTGGCAATGGGGCCTATTTAAATGTTTCTCAGTGTCTAGGGACTGACTTTAAAAATAAAGCATTTTAAGAAGATTCATCTGGCAACTCTGCAAACAATGGATTGGCAAAGAGACAAGACTGAATGCAGGGAGAACAGCTCACAAATCATTACAGCTGCAGCACTGGATAAAGCCCTTGAGGACGGTGGCAGGAGCGGAATGGGCTCCAGAAACCTCACACACAGACTCAACAGCAGGACCCCAGACAGAGCCGGCTGACAACTGAGAGAGGAGGGAGAAAGCCTTGGTGACTGGAGGCTGGGGAAGGAGGGGCAAGGCAGCACTGAGAAGATGGAAGGAGAAAGGAACTAGCTGGCTAGTGAGTTGAATGCAGTCAACAGAAGAACATGGAAGCGGCATTCCTCACAAGCCGGTGCAGCTGTGAAGAGCAACAAGAAAGGAAACCAGCCACACTCGCGCTACACCCGACCAGGTGGGCGCTGGCTCCAGGAGCCAGGTGCGCAGGGGTCACCTCACGTCTTCCAGCATGACGACTGTGAGGGCCAGGAGGTCAGGAGAAGGGCGCTAATAGCAGCAGGTGCCCGTGCTGTGGGAGCCTGAGGGGCAGGGGGGCGTGGCTGGGGCTGGGGGTCAGGCAGGGGCTCTCGAGGTGAGAGGACTTCGAAGGCGTGGGCCCAAGACCGCATGACCTGTTTAGAGCAGGGGACAGGACTCACAGGACCAGGAGACCACAAGTGGTTTTGAGAAAGTCCCAGGCCTACTGTAGGTTGTAACTTTCTTTACATGGAACTTGGATAACATTGAAAAGATTAAGTTTTGGCTTCGTCTGATGCCTGGTTTTCAGACAGTTAAAAAACTTAAGTCTAAGCCTCAGGCCCGGCCTGAGGGCAGCTGTGTTCATGTTGAAGAGTGACCCACAATTTCTGGACTTGACATCCCTGGTCACAACATCAAAGCTGGCAACCAGGAGTCTTTTCAGGGCCTTACTTCTAAAACCTGGACCTCTGGGACGGAATGATTTGTTAACAGTGTAATACTGCAGGAAATCCAGATTTTGCAACTCCAGGGGTTCTGCAGGTGAACCTGCAGTCTTAATGCTTCTGGGGCCTTCAGATCTTTACCTGCTGATTTTAAGTTTACCAGTTTTTAATACATTCTCTAAGGTTATTCCCTTCTGCTTCTTGAAGACAACAGCTAAGACAATTGGTCTTTGTTGGTGACGACACACACGGGTGATTTGGTGATGGAAGCCCACGGGGATTACCACGGAGATAGAAAAAGGCACAAAATGATGTAAAAATAAACGATTATATTACTAAAAAATAAATAAAAACAAAACAAAGCAAAAAAAGAAGTCTTTGTACAGTCCTTGGGCAAGGATGAGGACAATAAACAAACAGCGAAGCGAAACACACTTCTTCTTTAACCAAAACCACTTGTCTCGTATTATCAGAAAGGACATCACTGCAGAAAAATTCCCCTGTAATCAATGGAAAAGCCCCTAAATCTGACCATCGGCAACTCTTTGGAGTCCACTACATGTTTTCTAAGTTAATACAGGTCAGAAAAAAAGTATTTAGTCCAACTTCTAGTTAATCTTCAAGTCATAAGGAGCTGAGTAAGAATTCATTCTCTAAACATTACTGAGTGCCTAAATTCAAACAAAAAGGTTAATCAAACATGATCCTTGTTCTAGGCAATTTCATCATAAGTGAAAAGAAAAAACCCATTTAAAGCAGTTCTGAGGTGCAGGATGTTCCACCCGTGGGCCCACAGGCAGGTGTCAGATGAACAGGAGAGTTGGGGGGGGGGCAGGGGAGGGACTGGGTCACCCTGTGGGGAGTCCCGACACTTGACTGGGCACTAGATGGAGGCAAACAAAGGTAATAAGAGATTTCTGAACTTCGTAAAAAATAGAGAAGATTCTAAAATCTCATTTATCAACAGGATTCTAGGTTTCTAGTTAGTCTGGAGGCAAACTTTTGCAAGTTTGCTAGACAAGCTCTTAAAACAAGACCACCTTATATATAGCATTCCATGGGAACTTCCTCCTCTTTAGGAAAAAAAAGTTCCACAGATTACCCTGTTTTTCTTACTGATGTGCATTTGCCACACTGGAAGAGGGAAAAGAAGGAAAAAGGAGACCTATGAATATTAAAGCAAAAACATCCAGCAAACCCTTGTCAATGGTGTACATAGTGACTGTAATTTTGTATTTTGCAAAAAGCTATTCTGTAAACAGATGATATAAAGCATACACATACAGAGCATGATTAAAAGACACACACACACACACACACACACACCAAGTCATGTCTGCCAGGGTCATCTCCTTACCCACATCAAACACCGACACCAGCACCTATCTTGCCCACACGTACCTAGCAAAGTGCAAAGTGCAAGATGAATTAAGAAATCTTGTACATTCAGGAAATAACTTCTGGTACAGGTTTTAAGCTATCTGACAAGGCCCCCCCGTGGGTTGCATGATTTTACTAGCACAGTGCTATGTTATATGTAAGTGCTCAAAAAAACCTGAAGGAACTGAATCCAGTTTATGGAGTGCCTGCTTCATGCCTGAGGGCATGAGGTCCTAAAAAAAGCTGAAAACTAGACAAACTGTAGTTTGCTTTCACATAGTAATGTCTGTGATGGGCCAGGGTTAATGTCAGAGACAGACTGTCTCTGAAATCATCCAACTACACAAAGTTTAAGCTTTCCCCACATGTGGATCAAAACTCAGTGTGATTAATAAACACTACTGAAGGCTACATACCTAGCCTAACAGTTTCTCATTTTACATTAAAAAATATAACTCTTCTCTGATCTGACCAAAACATAGTACCCTCTATTATGATATAAACGTTTTCTTTATTAAAGGAGAAGTGAGCAGGAAAATAAACCAGCTCTGCGAATAAAGGGAAAGTATAAAATGTAAACTGATTAAATATGATTAAATAAGTGGAGAGGTTGCCCCCACCAAAAAATAAAAAAAAAGAGAGATTCAAAATTAATTTGCTAGCATAAAGTTTACATTAATAGTAAAGTTAATGACAACACAAAAATATAATGTGAGGAGGAGATACCATCAAAAAATAGCTTCTATATTTAAATAAGTCGATCCCAGATAGTTCAAAACAGAAACATGAAAAAGATTACTTTTGCTCTGAGGAATTCTACCACAGAAATGGATTTTATCACACTCATCACTGGCAGAGTGTGGGGAGTAAAGAAACAGCCTTCAAATATTGGGTTTCTCTGGTTATGAAAGAACCCAGTGCACACCTTTTCCTCCATGCTGGGGGTGGAGGTGCATTTAGGGATGGTGGTGTGAGTTCAAAACCAGAGGGAACGTAGCTAACTCCAACCTGCTAACTCCAACCGAAGCAGGCAGATGCCCCAGGGCTGCCCCTCACTCAGCACTGCCGCCTGCAGCCCATCCAGCTGCTAAGAGCTAACCCTACTCACTAATGGGCACCTGCCGGCTGGCAGCACACCTGAGGTCACCTCCATGTCACGGCCAAGCTTTTCAGTTTTGATCATTGAAGCCTCATTGTTTGGTAACTTCATACTTAGATGAAGGCATCCATAAAGTTCCATTCAATCACTGTCAAGAGACAGTCAATAACCTCCCTCCCCCGCCCCCAAATATTTTAAGATAATCAATTCTGCCAAGGATATACGGAAAGGGCAATCGCAGAGTATGTGTGAAAGTATAAGTCACTATAACTTACTCTCCAGAGGCAGTTATATCAACAGCTAATAACATTTATATAAATGTATTTAATTGCCCTTTTCATTAAAAACAGATCTTGATAAGCTATCTGTACTTTCATTATTCACAACAGCTGAAATATGGAAACAACCCAAACATCCATCCACAGATGATTAGATTAAAAAGAAAAGTGGGAACACCTACATCGACATGTTACTCAGTTTTAAAAAGGAAAGCCTGCCATTTGCAATCCTTATGCTGGATGTACCCTTATGCTGAGTTAAATATTGAAGCCAGTTACAGAAGGACAAACACGGCATGATTCCACGCATGAGGAACCTAAAAAAGTCACTCACAGAAGCAGGGACTAGCAAGGCTGGGGTGCTGGGGTGCTGGGGTGGGTCAATGGGAGGACGGCTTCCGCTATGCAAGATGCGTAGTTTGGGAGATCTTTTGGACCGCATCGTGCTTAGAGTTAACAGTGCTGTCACTGTACAGTGACAAAGTTAAGAGAGTGAATCTCACGTTGTGCTCTTACTACAGAGGGGGGCAGAGAGGCACAAGGGGCTATCAGAGGTCTGTTATCTTGATTGTGGCAATGGCTTCATGTGTGTCCAAACTCGCCGACTGAATACATTAAATGTGTAATTTTTGCAGTCAATGATACTTCAATAAAAACTGTTTAAAAACAACCCTCTTCTTTTCATCCCCCAGGACTAATTCCATGAGAGAACAAGGATAATCACCCTAGGGTTATCTGGAATACTAAAAAAAAATTTTATAAATAGCCTCAATGCCCATCAACAGGATCCCATTAATCACAGGGGAACTCATTGATACTCCCTTATATTACAGCCAAGAACCCATGAAATAGAATCTAGCAGAGCTGGATGTACTGAGAAGACCTAAGATGTTTCTGTTGAAAGGAAAAAGCACATGTTCAGCAGGACCCCTTAGGTGCAGTAGACATGTGTGTTCCTACTTGCACTGCAAGTTTTTGTGGAAGGAGAACTGTTAATAGTGATTACCTTAGAGACAGGGTGTGGCAGGAGTTAGGGAGGCTTCAACATTCATTCACATAACTTTGTCCTATAGCTTTTCTTTATTATTTAAAAAAATTATTTATTCACACATACAAGAACTAGGGTACAGGCTAGAGGTGCAGGGGAGTAAGAGGATTCACCAGACACAGAGTAGAGAGTAGAATAGCGGGTTGACTGAAATACACTGCTGAGGGGAGCAGTGGGCGGGTCAGGAGAGGTCTGCTGCGCCGTGTGGGTCAGCTCCCGGGGCCAGTGGCCGCACACGGCTTTCGAATGCTGCGCAGTGTGTCCATTTGTCTCCTTTTCTAATAGGGCTTATTATCTGTCTAGAGAGATTACAGACCACTCATCATTTTCTTTATATTTTCCCACTAAAGAACATGTCTTCACGTGTATGCGTGTGTGCATTTCCTCCAACTCCACCCCACAGAACAAGACCTACCTACTACTGTTTACAGTGATTAAATCTGAAAAATGAATTGCTGGAGTAGAAAGGTGGGGAGATGTTTCACTTTTTAAAATTGTTTGCATTTATACAGTCTATCTTTTAAGGATCTACATGATAACCACCATACACTTGGCCCTCCCTGGTGGCGCAGTGGGTTAAAGCATAGCACCATCAAGCTATCGCAGCCACTGCAGCACAACTTCGAGCCCCAGCCAGGGAGGTGACCCACATGGTCTCCTGACCTGCCTGCTGATCCCTCAACAGTGTATTTCAGTATTCTACCTGTACATCTCACCCACTCTGTCTCTGGTGAATCCTCTCATCCCCACACCTCTGTACCCCAGTTCTGTATGCACAAATAAATAAATCTTTTTTAAAAGAGATAAGTATATACTTATATATATATACTTAGAATTAATGTCCTGTTAAATACAATGAAATATTATTCAGCAACCAAAGAAAAAAAAAAACAAAGCACATGCCTTTTGTAGCACCATGGGTGGAGTTGGAAGGGATCATGCTTAGTCAAATAAGCCAGAAAGAAAAGGAAAAATACTGGATGGCTTCACTAGCAGGTGTATAAAGGACCAGGGGAGAAAATAACAATAATAATGAACAACTATATACCGGAGACATTTTACGGGGGTGGAGTGGGGAATGGGATCAAAAGTGGGGGTGAGGGAGGGAAATGCACTGGACTATGGTGATGGCACACGGGTGATTTGGTGATGGGAAGCCCCCGGGGATTACAACTGAGATGGAAAAAGGCACAAAATGTTGTAAAAATAAACTATCATAGTATTTAAAAAAATTAATGTCATGTACTTACAAAGAGATCTTTATTACAATGTAAAATGTGCATAAAGACACTTAAGGGAGATAGCCTCCTTTTTCCAATAATCTGACCTCACAGACCAAATGGTCATACACACCTGGCAACCAAAGAACCTGAGCAACCACAGAAGGGACGTGGCGCACAGCCCACAGGACAGGGCAGGCCCTCCCAGCAGCACACGTGCAAAGTTCCTGTGCGCCCAATGCAGTGAGCATAGTGAATTTCGGGTGGTGTTTAACTCACTCTCTAGGGACTTGTAGACTTAAATGGATGTGTTTATGCAAGACAAGTTTCTGAAAGACTACAAAAAACTTCTGGCAAGAGAGTCTTTCAGGGAATGGAACTGTGGTCTGAGGTGCAGGGCTCCATGCCATTTTGTAGTTTCTGATTTTTTTTTTAAATATTTATTTATGCTTATAGAACTGGGGTACAGGCGAGGTGCGGTGGGTGAGAGGATTCACCAGAGATAGATAGAGTGGGAGCTGAACCAGCAGATCTACATTAGATTTCAGATCTACTGAAATACACTGCTGAAGGGAGCAGCAGGCAGGTCAGGAGAGGCCTGCCACACCACGTGGGTCAGCTCCCTGCCCAGGGATCAAACTTGTGCTGCAGTGGCTTCAGAGAGCTTCATAGTGCAGTGCTTTAACCCGTTGCCCCACCAGAGAGGGCCCTATAGTTTTTGATTTTTTTCAAATGCATGTGGGCAGCAAGAGAAATGAGTAAGGGAAAGGCCGGGGGTGACTGAGGACATCTTCAGGAGACTCTAGAATTAGATTTTTTACAAAGAAATTCACTCACACACACACACACACGCAGCTCTACCTAGATGTCACCTCAATCTCAGTGAGCCAAAACCAACTTCCAAATCTGTACCCCAAACCTATTCCTTCTTGTATTTTTCTCCCTGTAATATTGTTTCCCCAAGAGGAGGCGTCAAGAGTTTTCAGCGGTTCATCCTTCTTCCTCATCCTCTGGCACTAACAGGCCTTCAAGCCCCTTCCTTAGAGTTCTTAGTCCTTTCACCTCTCCAGAAAGACACCACAGCAGCCTCCGAGCTGGTGTCCGGGACCCCTGCCTCACTTGTCTCCAGGCTGTCTCCCACATGATTGACAGGTTCCCCTTCCTAAACCGATTCCTGTCATTTCCAAAGCCCTTATCAGTGCACTACCAACCTCGCTGACCACTTAGCAGACCCCTCGGCTCCCCAGTAGCCACGCAGCGCTGTGCCGGCCCACGCCTGCCTTCCAAGGACCCTGTCCTCACGCAGGCAGGCCCTGCACCCACGTGCCTTCTTTCTTAGCCTTTCATAGCACAAATACCACCTCCACGGCAAAACTCCCAGTGGCAGTAACTTTATTAATGGCCTCAACCTTCTCTTTGCCTAGCAATCAATCCATTTACAGGCCTTCCCACTCATACCCACTTCCCTGGCTTCCGCTCTGTGTTCCCAGATCTGGGATGCAGCAAAAAGAATTGCTTCTTTAAGGAAGGGAACTTTAGCTCACATGTGTACATTGATCCACACATATATATATCCACACGGTCATAAGAGGTTTGCTACCAGGCAGGACCCAAGGAAATGAACACTTCCATGGGGGTGAAAAATGACAAACAGAAAGGAGGGCACTTTGCCTGAAGAAATACAGATGTGCTTTGGAGTAACAGGAGAGGCAGTTCCACTTCTCAGCACGTAGTCTAAGGAAGTAAGTATGCGGGCTGACAGAGATAGGACTGAGAGAAAACATCCAGAGTGAGCATGGAATTTTTTTAAAGGCCAGGGTTTGGAAAGCCAAGTATCTAAAAAATGGCATGGCCGACTGTCTCTCTACTTTCCAGCCTGCACAATGTGCCTCACTTTCTAGAGTGCTGGCAAGGCCCCTTGGGAAAACCATGTCGCAGCAAGTTGAGCACCCAGCAAGCACCAGTATCACAGTGAAAAGGAGAAGGGTCGCTCTGCCTCTTTTTATAAACAAGAAGCGTATTCACAACCCACATAGTCCTCATATAGCCAAAGACTGGAAAGAAAACAAGAGAAAAAATATGGATGATGAGGTAAAATTATTAAAAGGAAAAGAGCCCACATATCTTTACTTTTGAAACTTTCTAGGCACTGAAAACTACTTTTCGCAGTTAAGGACTGTCTCGTTTGCTGTGGCAAACCCATGTATGAGCCGCGTGAGCACAAGTGCAGACAGAGAGTCCTCGCCGGTGTGTCCTAGGTCACAAAGACGTCATGTTTTTTCTTCTTCCAGGTGTCTACACCAGCTTTCCTAGAAATTAGAGCATTCCTTTCAAAAGCCATCATCTATTGTCTCATGTTCTGGAACATATTTTTCCTGGCCAATACTTTCAGAGCATGGTTATTTCATTTGATTTCCTCTCTTTATTACTTTGAAGAAAATAATGAAAACCATCTGACTTCTACCCCCAAGACTCTTTCTTTCACTTACTGCCCAATCCTGCCACTACTTTTGATCACAGATAAAGGAAAAGAGTGAAAAGTGGGAAGAAATTGTTACCTAGGAGTTGCTTTACCTAATTCTAGTCATTGATGCTTTCTCCTTCCAGAAAAAATTCTGAAGCACCTCACCCTGCCCCGCGGCCACCATTCTGAATACACTAACCAAATTTGGATAAAGTTGGGAAGCCCAAAAGAGCTGATAGCATTCCTCAACTAAGATCAAATCTCTCGAAATAAAAGCTTAGTTAATAAATTTATTGCCAAATGGGAGTTCTTTAATTTTTTGTTGGTTGAAAAAACCCAACAAGGTTGAATCTCTCTGTATCTCTATAGGTTCAAATGCCAGTGAGAATAGTTCCTTCTATAGGAGTCTGTTGTATTGTTCAATATGACAGTGAAGCATGGATGTGCCTCAAACCCATGCAACTGTAACACCCAATTTGACTTCTTTTTTGGCTTAGGTAAAAAGGCATGCTTTCCCTTGTTAGAGAAGTGCTGAAGAGGCCCGGGACCAACAGGGGCTGTCTCCCTGTGGAGGATTCTACATAAAAAGCCCAGATATCCAAACTCTAAGAGAGGTGAGTATTCACTTGATAAACAATTAATGTTGAACAGGGCAAAGGTCCACTACATATTTCACATGTCACTACAAATAGTGATTACCTTGCTAATGCACTGGGAACAAGGCTAACTTGGAGAAAAACTTGCACAATTCACTTTTTTTACTTCTCGGTACTGTTCAGATCTTTTCGGTCAGTGCTGGTATTATTTACAGAATTTTAAGAGCTTAAGTGAAAACAAATTGCTTTGCAAAGAGTCCATGTACACGCATACAAAGAACACAATGTACATTAACCTTATGAGGTCCTATGCTTTTTCAAGTAACAAAATAAACTCTGAAAGAAAGAGGGAAATTGAAAGCTTTGGAAAGTTTGGAAAAGCATGCAGGAGACATACAACTCACCCACCTTGACCCCCTTCACGGCAGCAGACACCGTCAGTGGTGGCTGTGCACACGCACGCACGCACCGAGCCCGTGCTCCCGCGACTCTGTGCACACGCCGTGCTGGCCAGAGGAAATGCAGCGGCTGAGCCAGGTCCCTGTGTCTGCCACCCCACACTTTAAAATGAAATCTCTGAAGGCGGCACGATGTCCAAGTATACGTAGACACCATCACTCATACTGCCAATCCCTGCTGAGCGTGTAGGCTGCTTCCCATTTTTCACTATGATTAACAGCCTAATACTATCTTTACTCATAAACCTGTCGTCATCTCTAATTTTTCCTTTAGAACAATTCTTGGAAATGAAATCCCAAGATTTCATGTATCAGCAGTTAAACACTTCTGAAGAATATTCCTGAAATACCCTCCAGAAAGTGTGCTGGTCTATTTCCCACAGAAATCTGTGAGGGTCCTTCTCCAACTTCTACACCAGTGGAGAGTGCTTTGGTTTCCTTCTTTGATTCCTAATAAGGTCAGGAATTTTCTCCATGAGTAGTGGACATTCGTATTCTTTCTTTTTCAACACATTTCAAGAAGCTGGTTTAGTATAATGGAACTGAGGTGTCAGTTTAAAGTGCATGAACTGGAATCAACTCACTGTATATTACCCCTCACACTGGATCTAACTGGATAGGTGCTTTTATCCAAGAGTTTTTAGAAAGAGCTTTGCTTAGAGTTTACTGTTTACCTAAACCCTCAATAAATATCAGCTATCATTGTTGTTAACAAATGTTTACTAAATACTACAAATTACTATACTGAACAACACATCTCTGCCATCATGAAGTTTATGGAGTGCTGGGAATTCATCTTTAAAATTTCATATTGTTGGTCTCCTTGGGGCCCAGGGGTTAGTTAAGACTCGGTACTATGACGCTGTCCACAGCCACTGCAGCCTGAGTTCGATCCCCAGCCCGGGAGCTGCAGCAGATTTGTCTCACTCACTGCTGCCCTCAGCAGTCTAGTTCAATAGATCCATCTGGTCTGCTCCCCACTCTATCTCTGGTGAGTCCTCTCACCACCCCCAACATCTCTGGCCTACACCCCAGCTCTTATATACATAAATAAATAAAGTACATCTTTAAAAACTTTTATATTTTTGTCTTTTGTATGTGCTTGTCTTCCTTCCCGTTGGCTCATTAGTATTCCTTATATATTATAGCTATTAACTTCTCATCATAGACCATAAATACTCCTGTTAGTCCTTCCTATTCTGTTAAGTTTTTTGAATGTGCATAAGTTCTTTTCTCATTTTAGTGGACTTACACCTATGAACCTTTGCCTAAAAATAACAGCTGAAGTAAATGAATATAACTGTAACAAGAGAGGGCAACTCACATGCTACTTCAATGCTGAGAGGGAAGAAAAGTATCCTAGAAAGCCCACACCCTCTCTAAAGGAAACAGTGCCCCTTCACGCTGGCCGACGGCTGCCACCTAGGAATGTGAACCCTGTATCGCCCACACATCCCTTTTTCAAGGTAAGCCAAAAATCCAAACTCATAAGGCCAGCGGCCTCTCTGCCTCTTAAGAGTCCCTTTGTCTATATTTCAAGAGACTTTTTTACCTTGAGATTAGAAAAATTTTGAACTATCAAGAGAATGAGAAGATACATTACAGACTGGGAGAAAATACTGGCAAAACATATGACAAAGCACTATTATCCAAAATATTCAAAGAACTCTTAAACTTCAACCACCCAGATGAAAAATGGGCAATAGACCTGAACACAGATCACCAAGTAAGATACACAGGTAATAAACGGCTTTCAAAAAGATACTTGATGTTTTATGTCACTGGGGAATTACAAATTAAAACAACAGTGATATCTTACTACACACCCACTGAAAAGACTAAAACCCAAGTATCAAAAGCCATTGGGGATGTTGACTGCAAAATGGTAGAGCCATTTTGAGAGACAGCTTGACAGTTTCTTACAAATCTAGACATATACTCTTACCGTATGATCCAGCAGCCAAGCTTCTTGTTATTTACCCAAATAAACTTAAACTAGTGTCCATACAAAACTCAATGCTCATAGGAGTTTGAGTCATAATTGTTCAAATTCATTTGTTCTAAGTTATGGTACATCCAGACAATGATAGTATTCAATGCAAAAAAAAAAAAAAATGAGCATGGAAGACAGAGAAGAGGAGACAGGGAAGAACCTCAAACACGCATTGCTACGTGAAAGGAGTCAAGCTAGATGGTTTCACTCCTATGTAGACCCTAGAGAAACCGAACGACCTCTAAGACCAACTCTTGACAGCAGACCATAAACCTGTGGCCTTCAGGCGGGAGGGAAATGGGGAGAGAGAGAAGAATGAAGAGCTGGGGGAGAGGGAGAGCACAATGGACTATCGTGCAGGGCCATGGGTGCTTTGCTAGCAGGAAAACTGTGGTGAACATATCTGTCAAAATGAATAAGGATGTTTTAAAGTTTTGTGGTTTTTTTTTTTTTTTTCTTAAAAATCAAACTGAAAAGGGATATACTGTTTGAGTCTGGCTGTACCATTTTCTGGAAAAGACAAAACCAGGAAGACAGTGAAAGGATTAGTGGTTGGGGAGGTTGGAAGAAGGAGGGATGAATAGGCAGATCATAGAGATTCTGAGGGCAGTGAAATTATTCTGGTCGATGATATAGTGGGTATATATCACTTCACAGTTGTTCAAACCCACAAAATGTACACCTCTAAGAGTAACCCCAAATGTAAACTAAGGATTCTGGGTAGTAATGAGGTATCAATGTAGTCACAGACTATAACACGAGGTGGTGGGTTACAGGGAAAGGTCTCTGTACCTTCCTCTCCTCAGGTTTGCTGTGAACCTACAACTGCTAAAAAATAATAATAATAATAATAATAATGATTACTTCTTTTTACCTTTTTTTTGGTTATTAAAAAATTTCTTCCTATTGAATTATCACATTCATTTTAAATTTAAATGAATGTGGTGACAGGTAGGGATATAACTTTTTTTTAAAAAAATAGTAAAATATTAGCATCCTATTTCTCAATGATTCCAGTTCACACTACTCCAGTCTATCTGCTGACCTGTCTCCTGTTCCCCCAGTAATTCTACCACTCCACCCCTTCCCCTTGGAGACAACATCTGTCCCCACTGTTCCATGTGACTCCGGAGAAGCTGCACAGCAGAGTCAGCTGACTCTCTGGAGAGGAGCAGGCCGGGGTGGCTCTGTCAGGGCAGCATCCTGTGGCCATGGCCCAGGAATTGGCACATGACCACAGCAGCCCACATGGTGTCCTTCCTTAGGACTTTATATACTGATACTAAGGAAGGTCATTTTCCTCTTTGACCTCCAGATGTAAAAATAGAAGTCTGGAAGTATCAACAGCCACACCTCCTTTTCCTCTAGCTGCAAAAAGGAAATTCATCAGCAGCAGGACAGAACAGTCCTGAGTGAGGGGCAAAGTCACCAAGAGACGAGGCATTGAGACTCCTCGAGTAACTGAAAGAAGATTCACACTCCGCATGTACACTAGGCACTTGACACAAAATGATGCTTCTGGTTTTTGCTTGAACCAAAATAATAGATTTCCCTTGCACTTGAAGAAAGTCCTGATTTACACACAAAGGCTTAACTTAATATATTAAATTCTATGTGTAGCTGGATCAGGTTAGGCTTTCTTTTCAGATCTACTGCAACTTCTGTCTATTCTAGGGTGCAGAGTACCCTTTAAATTTCTTGTATAAATCTATAAATAGTTCATAGTACAAAGCCAATCCTCCCCCAAACTCATTTTTAGTTTTCAAAATGTTCTTGGCTATTCTTGCCTTTTGATTCCTCAAGATGCATTTTAGAATCATTTTAACAAGTCACTCTACCCCCTCAAAAGATATTCACTGGGGTCTTTAAGCGATTGCATTAGTCACCAAATTAGTGGGCTGACTAGCGTCCTCTCCAAGGCTTTTATGCCAGCTAGTAATAGTTTTTCTCCCTTCACATTTCTGGCTTTGTTTTAAATTATTTGGGGGAGGCTGAAGCACTACTGAGTGAAATCCTTTTTAAAATGATATCTTCTGATATCAGAAAAGTTAATGCCTTTGAATGTTTACCATATAACCACCCAGTTTTCTAGTCCTGCTGTAGTGGCCAGAATTACCAAGATAAGGCCTGTTAATACTGGGCAAGAAATCCTATCTTGTTCCTGTTTAACAGGAAGCACTTCTAGTGGTTCACATAATGCTCTAGATTGGTTTGAAAGTGCCACTTTTTAAAAAAAACAAGTCATAGAAGTATGTGGTACTGTTACCTGACTACAGTTGTACTCTTTAACAGGCATGTTTCATTTAAGATTTCCCTCAGTAAAGATATTTTCAACAAACAGCTTACAGCTTTTGCCAGAATGAAGCAACATGGTAACCCCTCCCTTTCATGATGACAGCAATAATAGCAGTGATTAAAACTAAAAGTGACAATTCTAAATATGTGGCATTCCTCTAAACAAGTATCACAAACAAGCCACTCACTGACCAGCCATTGGTATTATAGTAACAAGAGAAACGTTTAAAGCCAAACAGACACCCAATTACCTTAATACAGCGACACATTTGCTCCATATTCTCCATACTCCCAATAAATATAAAACAAAACAAAAACAATACATCGAATACTTTCATGGAGAAACTAACCAGCATATCACAGAAGACGTTTTCTAGCTGTAAATAAAATTGATCACATTATAAAAACTATCTGAACCCTGGAATGTTCCATCTTGTTAAATCTCTCAGACCAAAGTTACTTTGAATACCATGTCTCACTTACATTAAGTTCTCTTAAAATCTGCATAAATTATTACATTCACATGTATCTGCAAAATACTGTGATATTCCTAAGTGACTCCTCCTCCCACTAAGTGAGGCCTGAGATGATTCCTACTTCAAGACTGTTTCTAATTTGTCTATATGGGGCCATACAGCATTTCATTATAATGTTTACTTGTTGACTTTGTAAGGACTCACACTGAATTTACCCTTAACCCTTGAAAGCAGTTTAAAGTATTTATACATTTTGGGGAAGACACTGGAAACATTTTGATAACTTTAGAGGCCCTGTAATGATAATAAAATTATGTCTCACATAAGTCTTGGCTAATAAAAACTGAAATACGCAAATACTGGCAACTTCCTTCTCTGCAGGCTAAAACTAAAGAGAAAAATATACTAGATCACTAGACTAACTATAACAGAAAGCCCTTCTTTTGTGCTCAGACCAGGTTACTGGGCAGTCATGGCTGCCCAGGGTCACGCAGAGCGGCTGGGGGTCTGAGTGAAGGCTGTCCTGCTGTGCCGTCAGCTCATTCTTACTTCTCTGAGTTCCATCCCACCTACTGTGGGCATAAAGGAAAATAAACTTCCTGAGAACCTAAGGGTTTTTCTCCAAAGAATCAAGTGCTCTGGTGCTAGACGTTGAGAGCTGCACTGAGGATACAAGCATGGGCACGACAAAACACCTCATCTCTACGGCACTTCGTATTTCTGAAAGGGCTCTTACCTACTCCCTGGTTCATTCATCCACAGTGATTCTGTGAGGCAGAGTAGGCAGAGGGTCTTTTCTAACTAAAAGACGCCGACTTTTCCGGCTGAGTGACCTTTCAAAAGTCACCAACTGCCCTCGGTTTCAGTGCCTGCATCTGAAATAGACAGCCCCTACCGACCCTTTGGCTTCAGACACCTCTGGTCTTCACACGTCCCACATGCCTGGGGTGACGACAGGTAGGACGGGGACCTAATTCAGGCCCAACCCCGTTGCTTCACACAGCAGCTGCCAGGCACCCCCACCCTTATCCTCTCAGACCACACTGCACTCCTCCTCATTCTCACATACAAGTCCGGAAGGCCAAGCTCTGAGCCAGATGTTGGCTCTATCACTTAGTCTTTGTTACAAAAAAACACATCTCCTTAATCTTTGTTACAAAACAAACACATCCTCTGTCTGAGATTCCAGGGTCTACTGCCCTGAGCCTAACTACTCCTCACTAGCAGTTTGACTCCCTTAACCCTTGGCCTTTGCTTGGTCCAAAAAAAAAAAAAAAAACCTCCACCAAAGTATTTCAACAAATAATCAAGTATCACACAGTACCACAGTGCTTCTAATATCCAGAGTCCTCTATGCCAGAGGTCAATAAACCAGAGCCAGCGGCCAAACTTAGCCTTCTCCCTACTTTGGCTCACCCCACAAGGTAAGAGTGTTTTTACATTTTTAATGGTTGAAATAATAACAATATCTGAGGTAAGTGTAAGTTAAATACAGTTCAGGTTATAAGGCACATATACAGAATATACACTTTTTCATATTGCCAATGTTGTCTTTGTGTAGTACAACAGCAAAACTGAGTAGCTAAGACAGGGACCTGAAAACTAGCAAAGCTTAAATATTTACTATCATGATAGAAAGCTTGTTTATGCCTGCTCAACAGGTAGGTTCCATGAGGTATACAAAGATAACTTGACAGATCAAGTCTATTAAGTTACTCCATGTATTTCTGGGTTACACTATGTATTTGGGAGGGTAGAAGGACAAAGAAATGTATAGAATTAGAGAAAAAGTTTTAAAAGTACTAGCATTAACATCCTCAACATCTTCCACACTTCCATTCTAGTTCACATCAAAGGATCAGCTACGGTCATGCTTGTTACTGAGATATATATACATGTGTATATATATTTAATTGTGTGTATATGTGTGTGTAAATATATATATATTTAATTATGTTGGGGGCTTCCTGCTGGCACAAGTGGTTAAAGCACAGCACCATGAAGCTATCTGCAGCCACTGCAGCCCAAGTTGGATCCCCAGCCAGGAAGGTGACCCACATGGCACAGCAGACCTCTCCTGTCTTTCCTGCTGCTCCCCTCAGCAGGGTGTTTCATTTAGTCTGCCTGTGCTGCTCCCCACTCTGTCTCTGGTTAATCCTCTCTCTCTCACACACACACCCCACTTCTGGCCTGCACCCTAGTTCTTATAAGCATAAGTAAATAAATCTTTTTAAAATATTACACTAATTGCTAAGGTGCTTAGGTAAACATTAAATTTATAGGTATAGTTAAAACTTCAAATACATGTTTAAAGCAGACTTTAGGTTTGACCCCTAAAATAAATACATGAATAAATAATTTATCCATACGATCCGGCAATTTCACCTCTGAGTACATACTTTCCCTACCCTCACAGCCCCCTCCCCCCACACAAATTGGAAACTGGGATTAAAAAGGATACTTGTAAAAAATAAATAGATAAATAAATAAATAAAAATTAAAAGGATACTCATGTACCCACGTGCATAGCAGCATTGTTTGCAACAGCCAAAAGGCAGAAGCAACCTAAGTGTTCAACAGCAGATGAAGAGAGAGGAAATGTGGGAGCACACAAGGGAATATTACTCAGCCTTTACAAGAAAGGAATAGCTAGCGGGGGCTACAAGGACGATCCAGAGAACCCTGTGCTAAGTGAAATAAATCAGTCACGAAAAGACAAATATTCCCTGATTCTACTTGAGTGTGGCACTTAGAACAGTCAAGTCTCTCTCGGGGAGCAGAAAGTAGGATGGTAGCTGCCAAGACAGGGATGGCATAGGGAGCAGAGGATGGGGAGGTAGTTTAATGGGCACAAAGTTTCACCGGGGAAGATGTGGTTCTGGAAATGGAGAGGAGTGGAGCGAAGAAAATCACACAAGGAGGGGATGCACTTAATGCCACTGAAGTGACATTTATAAACATGGTCAAAATGGCAAATCTTAAATGTATTTTACAATTAAAGCAATAATTGACCAAAAAAAAAAACCTTGTCATAATCAAATGTGGTATCTCCATACTCTCGTGTAGGGAAGTGTGAACATGACACCTGCTACAGGGGTGAACATACAGAGTATCCTGCTGGGCGATGAGCCAGCCACGAAGACAGAGCGAGTGACTCCAGCGGTGTGAGATGTCCAGGACAGGTAAGTCCAAAGACACCGCCAGGGAGCGAAGCCACAGACAAATTATTAGCTTAGAAGGATGGGAGGAGGTGAATGAGGGAAATGAGGAGAGGCTTGTTAACAGGGATGTTAACATAGTCTGAAAGCACACAGTGGCCACGGCTGCATGCTGTGAATGTGCTTAACTATACCCTTAAAAAGGTTCACAGTGATATATTTTGTTTTTGCATACTTCCCACAATTTTTTAAAAAGCATTTAAATATGCATTATTTTTAAAAAAAGGTAAGTCTCTCTGGTGGCACAGGGGTTAAGAGCTGCACCATGAAGCTATCCACAGCTGCCCAGCCTGAGTCCAATCCCCGGCAGGGGCAGACCTCTCCTGTCTGGCCCATTGCTCCCCTCAGCAGTGTATTTTGGTTAACGCTCTTGTTCTGGTCCCTACTCTGTCTCTGGTGAATCCTCTCACCCCTCACACCTCTGGCCTGTACCCCTGTTTTTGCATGCATAAATAATTCTATAGAACAAGTAGCTAACCGTTCACTTACCATGCAGCTAATAAGCAGAGTCCTGTCTGCTTGTGGAGAAACTAGAGGAATTAGATCCTAACTTACTATCAAGTACAGCAATATGTTGCTTCACATAAATGTTGTTAGCCCTCGTGAAAAGAAATGCCAAAAATGTATTTTCTTATTAAATATGATCCTCGGGTTATTTTCTGACATAAGTTTAGAAAGCTGTCATATTTTTAGTAGGAATATCTACTCTTAGTCTAGAATTTGACTAGTCCACTGCTTCATAGACATTCATAGTAATTCATAGTATCGATTTCATTTTCCATGCTATAAATAAGAGTTCTCACCAATAGGAAATGCACTCACATGGGAACACTTGAGGGGAGTGTGAAAGGAATTTCCTGACAGGAGACAGCTCATGGCCTTGGTTCATAATGTCCGAAGAGCAGCCTTTAGTGCTTGTGGCCAGGCCCAAGGGAAAGGTGGATCTTTCCACTGTACACCACTTCCCGGCCCCGTCCACTTCCTGAGCAGAACTAGGCTTGGAGCAGAGTCCCCATGGGGGCTTTGAAGGCTGGAACACAGGTTGGCCCCTTTTTTGCTGTGTGCAGCTCCTGCTTGCACGCTGGTCTTTACTCAACAGACACTATCTGGGATAGGGCAGGCAGCATCTGGCCCCATGCTGGCTAACAAATTTTCTTTTCCTTTTCCACTCTTAATTCTCCTTTTCCTCACAATTTGATAAGTAAATAAACCCTTTCTGTTTCTCGCTGTGTGTCTGCTTTAGGGCCGTGTCCAATATTCTTGAGCATACAGTTTGTGAAGGCACACAAACTGGGTTGTTCTCTCCCCTTACCCACCATCCCATCACAATGACTTACTCATTTGCCCCAGAACTGTGTGAGGAGAGACATTCTCTGCTCAAAAAGGCAGTAGGAAAAAGTTATCCTTAAGTAGAAACAGATGACAAAGACATTCAAATTCAAAGGAACCTGAAGGTTCTTTCTTTGCAGCTATATCTCATCATAACTCACCTTCAACATTTGGTAGCCTCACATTTTAAATAAGGACAACTCAGTTGAGACTATAACAGTGAGAAGATGTGTATTTGAGGGTCGTGTAAACCAAAAAAGCAAAACAAAAATTTTGGGCAGTAAAAAGTAGTTTTAAACACATACATCATGATCTAAGATTAAGAAAGAAGCTTTTATTTAGTTGTAGTTAAGGAGAAAAAAAAACTCTCTAAGATAATAAATAAGCAGTAAGAAAAACTGAATAACAGTGCAATTAAGACACAGAGAAGGACTTCAGCTAAATGTAAGAAAGCCTAACTGCCGTCAGCCTGCAGGACAGTGGTCATACAGGAAGCTGTGAAGGGGGAGGGCTACTTGGTTACTGCAGAAGAAGAGGCGGTGGAGGGGGACCAAAACAAGCTCCGCTGCCAAATGTGAATGTCAGCATCTCTATCTTAATTATTTAAAATTGAAGGAGAAAAAGTAAAAGTATAAGTAGCACAGGAAATAAACCAACCTTTGACATTGAGTTATTCTCCTCAAACTGGTCTTGCAGACACTTTGAGTCCATACATTTTGTATGAGAATTTAAAAATTCTCCTTTCAATATTTCTCTAAAAACACAGGCATAAGCCTGCTCTGGATCATCCAGATGCTTCCCTGGAAACAGAGCTTGCCCAGGGGTATGTTCCTAGCCTATGTGTGCTGCTGTGTTTACCATCCACCTCAGGCCAAACAAGAGGATATTAATTGGTGTGCACTAACCATTAACAACAGAGCAGATCTGACATGCGCCTAACACAGATACTCTAAGTGATGGGCCAATATCACCCCTGCGAGGTGTTGCAGTTTTCAGAACAACGGAAAGTGACGAGAGAGCTGAGTCATCACATGGTAAGACAGGGCTTCTCAGTGCATCCCCAGCACCGCGGCAGGCAATCCCATGTTCATACTGAGGAGCAATTTGATTTGTGTAAAACATCATCTGTTCCATAAAATTTATTTTAATTGTATTGGCTTTGTCATTTTTATGTGATTTGTAAATCTGTTTTATTTTTATAATCTTTTAAGCATAAGAAGTTTATACTTGTGTATACTTAAAAATAGATGCCAAAGGCAGCCAGTGGAAAAAGGAGCATTTTCAACAACAAAAATATAGTGCTGGGGAAACCAGATAGTAATGTGCAAAAGAAAAAGAAGTTAGATCCTTACACGAAAATCAGCTCAGAATGGATCAAAGGCCTAAGCTTAATAGCTGGAACTACAAATTCTTATGAAAAAACACTGAGGAATCATGACACTGAATTTGACAATGATTTCTTGCCCCTAATAGCAAAGGCACAGGCAATAAAAGATAAAGTAGATATATCCCTCCCTGGTGGCACAACAGGTTAAATTAGCACAGCACTTCACACTAGCCACAGCTTCAGAGCATCCCGGCCAGGGAGATGACCCGTATGACCCATATGTTGCAGCAGACCTCTCCTGTCCCACCCGCTGCTCCCCTCAGCAGTGTATTTCAGTTAAATTGCCTGTCCTGATCTCCACTCTGTCTCTGGTGAATCCTCTCACCACCCACACCTCTGGCCTGTATCCCAGTTCTGTATGCATTAATAAATATTTAAAAAGAAAAAGTAGATAAAGTGGGCCACACACAGGTAAATTGAAAACTTTTGGGTATCAAGGAATACTATCAAAAGAGTGAAAAGACAATAACAGAATGGGAGAAAATATAAGCAAATCATGTGTCTGGGAAGGGAATAATATCCAAACATATAAAGAGTTCCTATAACTCAACATCAAAAATCCAAACAACCCAATTCAAACACAAAGAACGTGAAAAGACATTTCTCCAAAAAAGATGTATATACAGGTGACCAAAAAGCTTACGAAAATATACTAAGCATTATTAGTCATTAGAGAAAAGCAAATCAAAACCACGAAATACTATCTCAACCCATTAGGGTGACTATTATTTAAAAAACAGAATATAAGTGTTGGTAAGATATGGCCCCTCACCCTCATGCACTGCTGATGGCAATATTAAACAGTTTAGCTGTAGCAGAAAAACAATTTGGCAGTTCCTCAAAAAATAAACACAGAACTGACCTCATGATCCAGCAATGCCCCATAGTTACATACCCAGAAGTTACATACTCAGAAGAACTGAAAGCAGAAACTCCGATATTTAAACACCAGTATTCATAGCATCACAGCATTATTCACAGCAGCCAAAAAGTACAAACAACCTAACTGTCCAACAACATGTGAATGGATAAACAAAAATGTGGTATAAACACACAATGTAATATTAGCCTGAAAAAGGAAAGAAATTCTGCTATATGCTACAACACACATGAACCTTAAAAATGTGATGCCACATGATATAATAAACCAGGCACCACAGGGTAAACATTATAGAATTCCATTTATATGAAGTATCTAAAAGAGGCAAACTCCTTGAGAAAATAAAATAGATTAGTTGCCAGGGGTTTAGGGTTGGTGGAAGGGGAATAGGAAGAGACTGCTTAATGGGTAGAGAGTTCCCGTTGGGGTGGTAAAAAGTTCTGCAAGTGGATAGTGGTAATAATCATACAACAATGTAAATGTAATTTAAACAGCAAGTTTTATGTTAACCTCATTTTACCACAGTTAAGAAAACTTGAGCTAACACTGGGTATATGACAAAAATATTTTATGAAGAAGTGAATTCGGGAAACACTGCTATAGGGTTAGAATGAAAAATTAAAACATTTAGATATTTAAACATAGAAAGAAAGAGCATATATTCTATGGCTTAAACAGAGACGAGCATGTTTACATCTATGGAAGTAAACAGATGGGAAGGAACCATATCTACCTTCTAAGAGTGCTACCTTCGGAAAAGGAGAGATGTAATGGGAGGTAGACCGGTGGGTGTTCAAGGGCATCTGAAAGTTGTATTCCTTAAACTTAAAAATAAAAAAAGAAAGAAAGGAAAGAGGGAGGAAGTGGAAATCAAATCTGCTAAGTCCAGGACGCAGGTCCTAAGGGGTCCATTGTGTCACTCCATCTGCTCTTCACATGTTTTTTGAAACAGTTAATAAGAAAAATTTGAAATGATGAAAAACAGCCATTCACACCGTGAGCAGAGACCAGTGACAGGGTAACGTCACCCAACATGCCATAAAATGCCTCTCCTCGGTCCCTTCCCTCCTCTCCTTCAACAGGCTGAATTTTTGACACCCGCTAGGCCATACTTAACTGCTCACCCTGAGACCACAACTGGCCCTACAATTTTTGTTTGCCTCTGAAACTGCAAATAAAACAGCCAATTCTCATTAGAAATAATGTAAAAACTGCCACATTTCTATCAATGTACAGGTAAGAATTACCTTATCAGGCTTATCAGGCTTGTAAGAATTAAACCTGGTTCATAATTATTCAGGTAACTGAAAACCATCATTAATAAAAGGCAAAAACTCCTGAAGAAACCAGGAACCACAACTTGAAGCTTTCCAGTTACATCAAGACTATACAAATACTAGGGTGGGAAAACCCTGAAGCATTTCTCATTTCTCTTCCTTCAAAAAAGGAGGCATCTATTCAAGGATGTATTTCTCTAGTCATTTACCAAAGAGAACTGAAGATGCATGCCTGTGCCCCATCTATTGAACATCAATATTCATAACAGCCATTATTTGTAACAGTTGTGCCTATCAGACACTACTAGGTTATTAGACTATTAGACAACCCAAGTGTCCAGCAATTGGTGAATGGATAAACAGAGTGTTTATATCTGTACAATGGAATACTATTTGGCTACATAAAGACATGAAGTCTTGGCACATACACAATGAGGATGAACTCCAAAAACATGCTGAGAGAAGGCAGGCACAAAAGACATACATTATATGATTGTATGCTACTGCTGATATGAAATGTCAGACCAGGCAAACGGAAGGAGTCACTCCGTAGAGAGGCAGTTGTCTCAGGGCTGCGGATTCGAGGGTAAGATAGCGTAACTGCCAGTGGCCACAAAGTTTCTTTTTGCATTGAAAGAAAGTTGTTAAGGCATTCCGGTGATAGCTACACAATCCTCGAAATACACTAAGGAGCATTTGAACTGCACATTTTAAATGGGTCAATTACATGGTGAGTGAGTTACATCTCGATGACCCAGCCATTGAAAAGAGAAAGAGGCAGGACCAGCCGCGGCCACAGCCGCTGACAGACGGCCTAAACCAGCACTGCCGCAAAGCACGGTGGCAGGCAGCGGAGACCTCGGCAAGGGCAGCCTGGACGCCGGGTGATGTCACACTAACACAATGCACAACGCAACCACCTGACATTTCAGTTGGCAGGTGGACTTAGGTAATAAATTGTTGCTCTTTTTGACATACTGCAGACACTTAAAGACCACCGTTTATTAAAACCCAAAAGATGTCTAGGAATACCAGGGTCACACTGATCTACGCATTCAGAGCCCTTAATGGCAACACCCGCCAGGGCACCAGGCCACTGCAGCCCGCCAGCCTATCCACAGCTGATCACCTCAGTGCCTCCCGATGCTATGGCTCTCACAGCAGAGTCTCCAGCACCCATGGAAGGCAAAAGCAACAAGCACTCTTCTCACCATTAGCTCCCTTGCCAGTATTATGTGTCCTTCAATTTACCATGAACTAAGGTCGTCTTATCTCATTTTATTATTAAAGTTTCATAACCCTGAACAATTCTTGAACAGACCCTTCTCCCTTGGAAGACACACCAACCATTTCTGCAGTTGCTGACTCCCTCACCTTACCCAGTTCCTGGGTGTGTGATCTTCTGTTCAAGGACAAACAGCCAATGTTCTAATTTAATGGTGCCAAGTCCACTATTACCTCACTTTCAGATAAGAAAATGATAAGATGAGGAAAAAACAGCACATTAACACGCTAGCCAAGTTGCAAACCAGAATGGCAACACAATAAACACACTTACACAGACCTCAAAACACACGCAACACTCATGAGGCAAAAGTCTCACAACCACTACACCAAAAAAAAAAAAAAGTAAAATGATAAAACCAGGCCTACTTAGGGGGAGAAGAAATGACATTGGGGAACCTTAAGGAAAGTGGTAACAGGTTCCCTCATGCTTCACTGTTAACCTTCACAAGCTTCCTGAGAGCACATAATAAGAGCCTGGCTATCTTATTTTGAGGAACACAGATGGAGAAACCAGCTGAGAAGAGAATAATACTATACAGGTATACAACTCCTGTGCTTCTCTCAGTATAGAAAACTAAAAAAGCTACTGAGATGTCCCACCATTGGGGTTACTTTCACTGCCCTGGGATGTTCCAGACCTCCCAGTCTGTCAGGCAGACTGCCAAGGAAAATCACATCATTTTGTAACTTTTGTTTTTAGCCACATAATGTAGATTTGAAATGTTTTCATGTCAATGTAAGTATTGTGTAGAATTAAACTGCAGCTCTATTCTTTTTTTAAGATTTATTTGTTTGTTTATTTATTTATGTGCACAGAACTGGGGTATAGGCTAAGGTGCAGGGGTGGTGAGGATTCACCAGAGACAGAGTGGGAGGCAGATTGTCAAAGTACACTGCTGAGGGGAGCAGTATGGGGGTGACAGGAGAGGTCTGCTGCGCCTTGTGGGTCACCTCCCTGGCTGGGGATCGAATTCGTGCTGCAGCGGCTGCAGCCAGCTTCACAATGCTGGGCTTTTAAAGCCGCTGCGCCACCAGCCACCAGGAGGGGCCCTGTGAGCTATATTCTAACTTTAAAAGCTACTTTCCTATGGATAAATCAAAGGCCGTCTCCAGTGCTTTCTGTTCCAGTGCTGTAGTGGGCCATTCTGACGTATGTCTGTGTCTGCACATGTGCTGTTGTAACAGGGTGGTCCCTAGCAAAAGGGGGGGCTCTTCCCACCCCACCCATGTCAGGGTGGAACTGAACAAGGAGAAGAAGCTGCAGAGGAGACTAGGGAAGAAAGCAGGATGGAGGCCAGGAGACCTGGAGGAGGCACAGGGAGCAGACAGACATGTGAAGAACTGCGCTTACTTCTTGGTCTTGGACTGGGTGAAACAGACGTGGGTGAGAGATCCGGGGGAGGTTGACTATGGCAGCGTTTACCTTGATTTTGATGTTGCTCTTTTCCTCCCAGACTTGTCTGGTTGTTTCTAACCCTCTACTATGGGTGCTTTAGACTTGTGGCCGCTTTCAGGCCTTGCTTTGGGCCAACCCTGTTTGGCTGGACATTCACCCACGATGAATGTGGGTACTTGATTTAGAAACTATATTCTTTGTCTTTTCTGTATTGAACATTACTTGTATTAAAGTTCTTTTCTGTTAAAGGTCTTACATGTATTGTCTTGATGCAGCAGATGGCAGAGACTATTTAGAGCAGGAAAGTTTGAGGGTTCAGGGGTGCCTATCTCCCTGCCCTGTAACACTGATTACGGGGTAGGGCTGTAGAGGTACATATGTAACAGACACAAGCTTCAGTATATTCTTTCAGGAAAGTCTATTTACCACCCTCCTACCCAAGTGGCACTTACACACCATGTAAATACACGGAAAAGATCATGTAACATGAAACGAAGAGGACGATTAATGTTGACAAGAAAAAAAATGTTGATAGTTCTTTCACAAATAAGAGTTTATGGAGATAAATAACTGATGCTTTCTAATGAGGAACTTTCAGATGGCGTGTTTGGTGTTATTTTATGGTTAAGTTAATCAAACACAAAAGAAAAATGATTAAATATACAACCTACATTTTCTAACAGTTACAAAAAGCAAGCACCAAAGAAAACACAGTACACATCAAATTCTCTTGTTATTTCTTGATGTTTTGACACAATTATTCTGGATGCTGTTACTGTTAATCATCTCCACATCACTAATCTAATTCAGGATTTTTATAAAACATTTCTAAATCAGCAGCCAGCAGTCTGGCACTGGGCATGCGGACACTCAGGATCTCCTGGCAAAGTGAAAACACTCCCACATTTATCACAATTACAAAGGGGAAAAAATGACTCATGCTCTGCTACCTTGTGTCTTTACTCAAATTATTTACAAATTCTCCTGAGAGCCCTCCTAGACTCCATTACCTCAGCAGCACTGGTTGGAGAAGGCCCACTCAGCAATGTCTGTTACATGCAACTCAACACCCCACCTGCAATCACGCGTGTGTGCAGACATAGACACGCGCCAGAATGGTGTTCACTATGGCCTTTGATTCATCCATAGGAAAGTGGCTTTAAAAATCAGAAAAGATGGCTCTCCCTGGTGGCGCAGCGGGTTAAAGCACTGCACTGAGAAGCTAAAGCCACCTCTGCATGAGTTCGATCCCCGCCTGCCCGGAGGTGACCACATGGTGTGGCAGACCTCTCCTGACCCGCCCGCTGCTCCCCTCAGCAGTATACTTCATAGATCTGCCTGTTCTGCTCCCCACTCTGTCTCTGGTGAATCCTCTCACCCTCCGCATCTCTGGCCTGTACCCCAGTTCTATATGAATAAATAAATAAATCTTTAAAAAAAAAAATCAGAAAAGAGCTACACAGTTAAATCTACACAGTCAATAAATGGACATGAAAACATTTCCAATACTGATTATGTGGCTAAAAACAAAAGTTGCAAAATGATGTGCATTTTCTTTGGCAGTTACCTGACAGTCTGGGAGGCCTGGGAGGATCCCAGGGCAGTGAGAGCAATCACCACCTCTGAAGAAGAGGTTGGCGGGAAAACTGGTGATCACACGATTCCTGCCTTCTCTGTAATGTCTTAAGTTTTTATAAGCAGAACAAAATTATGCTTTGCTTCCAGAATAACTTTTTTCAAATTTTAAAAAAGATTTATTTATTTCTGCATACAGAACTGGGTAAGGCCAGAAGTGCAGAGGCGGTGAGAGGATTCACCAGAGACTGAGTGGGGAGCAGAGCAGGCCAACTGAGGAAGTACACTGCTGAGGGGAGCAGCAGGAGGGTGAAGACCCACACCACGTGGGTCACCTCTGGGGTCGGGGATCGAACTCGCACTGAAGAGGCTGTGGCCAGCTTGCAGTGCGGCATCCTAACCCGTTGCACCATCAGGGAGGGTCCAGAATAACTTTTAACTTAAAGAAAAATCTGTGATCATAATTGCATGTGATTTATCTAATATTCCATTAAGGGATTTCAACCCTGATGAATGCAGGTGATTTGAACCTATTTATTAAAGGGCACTGAAGGCACTCATTTAAATACATGCACACACCTCCCTCTCCTGAGCCTCTCCAACAATGTTGACAATAAACGAATTTCTTACACACAATCTCAAATTCCTTAATAAGCATCTTTACTTTAAATTCAAAACACAGTATATTAAAGGCTTGGGCCAAGCTTCATTTCACTAAAACAATGTCTGTAACCCACATAACTACTCTGAAGTTCTTTCATTTACTTGGTCTGGTTTTACTCAACACAGAAAAGTTAGTGGGAAGGAAAAGCTATTTCCTCTTTGGCATGACCTTAGTGAACTCCAGCATCTCATCTCCCCTGGACCCCCAACGAGAACACCCTGTACAGCAATGAAGTTGTACAGGGGGGTTGACAGTCAGGTTTGCTTTAAAAGATCTTCTGAGCAGTAGTCCTCAACCTGTGCTACATATTATTTTGGAATTATGATGTGAGAGCTACCATCCCCTTACTTATTAAATCAAATCGCCAAGACGAGGGTTCCAGTCACAAGAATTTCTTTTTTACTTCCTCAAACTGAAAACCCCCCATTGAAGTAACTAGTTTAGGGGTTACTCTTCTCAAAAGCACTAAGCAGAACAACATAATGCACACAGGCCGTAGGGAACATAGGGGCAGACTTGGGAAGGAAGTGCTACACCAAGCCCCAGTTTGACTGGAAATTACAGGGTTAGGCTGACAGGCCGGACTCAGGGTCCCACTACAGACTAAGAAGCCCTCCCTGGTTTTAGGTAAAGAGAAAGTCATTCCACAACATGTAAAACTTGGGAGAGTCATTGAAGCTCACTGAGGCTGAAGTGACCAATTTAAAAAAGGAGTGGGTTTTGTGACCTCCAAAGATCCTTTGCTCTCATGATGATTCTCATGACCATCTCATGATGACTGGCTACAAATGAGTCAAGCCTACAGCAGACTTAAACAATAAGCACATGGGAACATTCTTCTGCAAGTATCAGCACCGTCATATGCAGGAAGTGCACACTTCACATGGCAAGTAGGTCCTGGGAAACAGCACGCAAGGAAAGCACGTCCTCGAATAACATCCTTTCATTCATCACCACCACCACCACCTTTTTCCTCACCACTGTTATGATGGAACAACGCTGAACCTAATATTATCCCAGGACTAACTGGAAACAATTTTGTGCTGGTCTATATAAAAATTTACTCCTCATCATACTGCAAAAAAAATCCCAAATGAACATAATTATTTTCTATCAGATCGATTCACATGTAGAGATTAATCAGGTTGCCTAAGTTCCAAAATAAATACATACATTTGCAGTAAAAGAAAAATTTTAAATAACTCTCTACATATTCCTTACTGATGCCATTCTAATTTTTAAACGACTTTTCCAGCTTTCTAAATTGTAGTAAAATATAGATGACATAAACTTCTCCAGGTTAACCATCTTTAAGCATATGGAAGAAGTATAAACCATACTATTATGTGACTATCACTACCAATCCACAAAATTTCTTTTTAACCTTATTATTAAAGTATGATAGACATAGAAAATATTAATGTATTTCCAACTCAACTAAAGGGATATATACTCATTAATATCACCACCATCAAGGGTAGAAGTATGTCTATCACCTAAAGTTTCCTCCTGCCCTATTTTCTTATTTTTGTTTATTTATTTTTAATGCATGGTGAACTTATTTATACTACAAAACTAAAACTTTGCTCCAGTACTTTTAAAATGTTCTCCAAATGACATATTATAGCCATTAAACACTATCTTTTCATTTTCCCTTCCATCCAGTCCCCATTCTACTTTCTGTGACCATGAATTTGATTACTCCCTAGGTTCTTCATATAATATAATTCATTCAATATCTATCCACAGTGACTGGCTTTTTTTTTTTTTCACTTAGCATGTCCTCAAGGCTTATCCATGTTATATAGCATGTGCTAGAATTTCCTTCTTTTACATGTGTGCATATGTGACTGTGTGATATATTATATATGTTATATATTTGTGTGTGTGTGTGTGTGTATATATATATATATATATATATAGCAGTTAAAATTATACACACACATATACATATATATATAGAGAGAGAGAGCAGTAAAAAGATATCTGGAAAATCCCAAAATATAATACCTGGAGATTAAACACAAAATAGAGATTAAAATATTTGGAGATTAAACAGCATATGAATCAAAGAAGAATTCTCAAGAGACATTACTAGTTAAATGAAAATATAAACTTATCATATTCTGGGGATAAAGAAACAGTACTTAGTATTTAATGCAAATATTTTAAAAGATCGGAAAATTAAGTAAGTTTTACTTTAGGAAACTAGAAAAAGATTCAAAGCAAGCACACACACAAAAATCAAAAGTAGAGCAGAAATCAATAACAACAGAGAAAAAGCAATGCAACTAAAACCTAATTCTTTGAAAATTTTAGAGAAATTTAGAAACTTCCAATCAGTTTAAGGGGAAAAAGAAAGACACAGGGGCCTCCCTAGTGGCCTTGGAGTTAGGTCTCAGTGCAATCACTGAGAAAGCCTAAGTTCCACCTCCAACCAAAGAGAAATAAATAAATACACAAAACCTTAAAATTACTAGTATCAAAAATGAAAGAAGGACTATAACAACTGATCCTATGGACATTAAGATGATAATAAAAGAACATTATGAATGACTGCCTACAAATTTAAAAACCCAGAATAGAGCAAAACCTTCATTTATTTACTTAATAGAAGAACCGGGGTGTAGGCCTGAGGTATGGGGGGTGAGAGGATTCACCGGAGATAGAGTGGGGAGCAGAAGAGGCAGATCTACTCAGATATACTTCTAAGGGGAGCAGTGGACAGGACAGGAAAGGTCAGCTGCTGCACTATACGTGGGTTAGCTCCTGGCCAGGGATCACACTCAAGGTAATTATTTATTCATTTTTGTGATTTTCTGTCAATTTATTATAATTGACCAAGAAAAAAATAAAAGATCACAACAGGCCTATATCTACTCAAGAAACTCAATCAATAATCACCTTCTAAAACAGAAAGCACCAACCCAGATGGATTTACTAGAGAAATTTGGTAACAACAAAAGTTTAAGGCAATTGCCTCAAAAAGAAATTATCTCAATCTTATACAATCTCTAGGAGATAAGAGGATTATCAGCTTCCTTTATGCTTTGCAGAAAAGTGTCCAGGTGATGGAATCAAAATTCCAACAAGATATATTGAGGAAATTAACAAACTCGTTCAAAATTTTAAATAGAAAGACAAAAGACACAGACTAGGCAATTGCAACTGGGCAAAACAGAAAGACAAGAACAAAGTCGGAGGCCTGACACCACTGATTTCAAAATTTACTATATGAAGTCAAGATAATGTGGTACTATGAAGAGAATAGAAAAATAGATCAATAAAACAGGATAGAGTCCAGAAATGAACCAACACAAAACAGTCAGTTCATCTTTGACAAAACAATCCAGCATAGAAAAGACAGTCTTCCTGGTGGTACACTGGGTTAAAGCAAGGCACTGTGAATCTAGCCGCAGCCGCTTCAGCACAAGTTCCATCCCCAGACAGGGAGGTGACCCACAGGGCACAGCAGACCTCTTCTGTCTTGCTCACTGCTCCCCTCAGCAGTGTACTTTTCAACCTGCCTGTCCTGCTCCCCACTCTGTCTCTGGTGAATCCTCTCACCACCCCTGTGCCTCTGACCTGTTGCCCAGTTCTGTATGCATAAATAAGTGAATCTTTAAAAAAAATACTTAAAATTCAATGTCATACGGAGCTGCAAACTGAAATAATGAGCTACCACTACACACCTATTACAAAGGCCAAAATCCTAAACACTGATAACACCAAATGCTGAGTATGTGGAGCAACAGAAAAAATTCATATATGCTGGTGGGGAAGTAAAATAGTGCAGTTACTTTGGAAGACAGCTTGGCAGTTTCTAACTAAACATACTGTTATCGTGTGATCTGGCAAATGCACTCCTTGGTATTTACCCAAAGGAACTGAAAACTTATGTCCACACAAAAACCTGAACACAGATATTTATCATAGTTTTTCTTCATCAATGCCAAAGGTTGAAACAATCAAGATGTCCTTTCAACTGGTAAATGGATAAACAAACAGATCATCCATACAATAGAGTATTATTCAAGGGGGAAAAAAGTGCTACCAAACCAGGAAAAGGAATCGAAGAATCTCATGTGTATACGGCTATGTGAAGTATCCAATGTGAAATGGCCACATATGGTATGACTCCGACAATTAGATATTCTGAAAAAGGCAAAACTATTGAGTCAGTAAAAAAGACCAGTGGGGATTGGGGAGCATGTAAGGGGGGGGGGGAGGAATGAATAGGCAAGTGCCAGGGATTTTTAGAGCAGTGAAACTATTCTGAAGGATACATAATGATGAAAGTGTGCCCAGAGCCACAGGCTATAACAACACAGAGCGCAAATCCTAACTTAAAAATCTGATGTTTAAATAACAGTAATGTATCAATATTGGCTCATCAGCTGTAGTAAACGTAAGATGTTAATAATAAGAAACTGATACTGGGGTGGAGGGGATGAGGGGTGATAAAACAACTCTGCACTTTCTGGTCAATTTTTCTGTAAACCTAGAACTGCTCTATTAAAATATGCCTACCTTAGGGAGGGGGAAAAAACCCCAAAAAACAGCAGAGGAACAGCTACTTCAGAATCGAAAAGTCCAAAGCCAGAGACAGCCTTGCCCACTGATTTCCCTAAAAGGGGCTATCACAAACTCCTAAAAAAGCTGAAGCCAAATTATGACCCAGAGGATCAGTACAATTATTTTCTTGAAACTTCTTTTGCAAAGCCATACTGACCTTTCTTTACACAGCTGCTACCACAATTGCTACACAGTTTTTATATGTAAATAGTGGCTTTTAAAATAAATATTTAATGGGGATGGGGGACACTTGACAGATTTCTCCCAGCAGGAATCCTTCCCATAGTGCTGTCAATATGGTTATGGGGCAGAAATAATTCACAGTAAGGTTAAAGACTAGCACAAGGTGAAGAAAAAGAATCCAAGTTTAATTTCAAGGAAAAATAAATGTGTTGCTCCTGAAGAGTTTAAAGCCTGTGAGAACTCTGCTCTGCAGCAGCTCACAGGCCACTAGATCCATCGTGGTTTTTTACAGCTACCACAAGCTGACAGCAAAGGCCAGGTATGGCGGAAACGAAAGGCTCCCTCGACAGTCCCAGCCACTGACCGAAGGCCAAACACAGTTCAATAAGGGAGAATTAACTGCCCTTTCCACATGCCCCCCTGGCACTGATCCCAACGCCCACTTTAACTTCCTGGAGCTCACCTTGCTTCTTCACTTAGGGATGACAGTTCATTAACTACAAGTTATTTCTCCATTCTCATTCTCATCCCATTCCCCTGTAAGAACTGGACCTTAGGATACCAAATACCTGAGAAGTGGAAATTTCTGCTATCATGGCTAACAAGCAATAGAAGAATACTATCTTATTCAAGAAAATATAAATTACAGATAGAGACAATGATTAATGGTTTCTAATGTCATTCATTAGTCAGAAAAGGGAGACATTCAAATGTGTCTTCTGGGAAAAGTACATACCTCCACGTATGAAAGATTCTTGGAAAAAAAGAAACAAATCTAAACGAATCTTTTGATCTAATTACAAATTACTTTTATAGAAGGTACAAGGGGACAAAAGAACATATTAAAATGGTATCACAGGAAAGTAATCAGCAAAACACAAAGTAAAACCGTAGAAAGGAAAAACAACCTGGTTTACTCGACAAATGAATTAGTGGAGGACGGTGGACACAAATTACAGATGGCAGAGAAAGATGTATACTGAAAGATGTAAGATGCTTCAATCAATAGCACTGTAAAAACCTCACAGGGATTCTTATTTGAACAGACTTAAAATTATTATGGGGGGAAATGAAGGAAATACAAGCATTAGATATTTGACACAACTAAAAATGTGATATGGTTTCTTTAAAAATCCTTCTATAGAAACACATACAGAAACATTTACATGAAAAGATGCGACACCTGGAATTTGCTTCAAAATATGAGGTGTAAATGGACTGGGGTGTAGGTGACATAAGTCTGCAGGGTACAATGGAAATGAGCTGACTACTTTTTAAACTATATGACGAGTACATAAAAGTTCATCCTTCTATTCTCTCTGCTTCAATACTGTATTTTATAATTTCCATAATAAAAAGGGTTTAAGAAATTAACAGGAGTAATTTCAGATCTCCACTCCTTTGACAGAGTCATAGGAGCTGTCAGAGCACACACCCTGCTCACCACCTATCTCAGTTATACCAAAACTGTATTGCTCGACCTGCCCCTTTAGGGCTCATCAGTTCACATCAATACAATCAGTTTTTCCTTTCCAATCCTCCACAACCTAGCCAATCTTTCAAATTTGTCTACCCAACTAGACCACAATTTCCCAGAAAGCAAGAAATTCATCTTACTGTATTTATTTTCCACACAAAGCCTAACTTAAAACTGCACATAGCAGTTAATTATCCATCCAAAAAGATGGGTGGGTCAGTTCTGGCCTGTTCAGAGCCAAACAGAAAAACCAACAAGTGATATAATACCAAAAGCAGAAGACATGTCAAAGACTGCATAGGTAATAAAGAATTGGATGACCATGTCTACAGCCACACAATGACATACTACTTGGCATTAAAAAGTATCAACATTACACAAAACCATGTGGCTCAATTTCTGAAAGCATGCTGAAAGAAAGAAGTCAGGCACAAAAAACCTCACAGTACATATGATCCCATTTATACGAAATCCTTAAAAAGGTGAAAAAAGCTTAGGGTCTGGGATGGTGTAAGGGAATCAGCTAAAGAAACATGCGAGTGCTTTTACATGATACAAATGTTCTGTATTTCCTGAATATTAACTGTTGTGGTTACAAAACTGTGTGTCACCTCACTATACAATTAAAATGGGTGGATTTTATTGTACATCAATTAAGCCCTAATGAAAATAATAACTTAAAATCATAAAATTATACTATATTGGATTTAGTATATTATGCATCTGAAACTAACATGTTGTATGTCAATTATACCTCAATTAAAAGAACTAGAAAATGAGTTAAAATTTATATATATAAAATAGAACAGACCAAGAGCTCTTACAATGAATGCAGGAAAAAAAGCAATTCAAAAGAAAAATAAACAGCCAATAAATATGAAGCTGTGATCAGATTACATCAGTAAAATACTATTTTTCACCTACATAATTGATAAAACTGTTTTCTTTCCAATTGGTGTTTGTTTTTAACTGTAATATTTAGCAGTGGTGAAGATTTAGGGAAAGTCCAGACTCTTGACCCAATGTTTCCACTGGGAAATTTAGCGAAAGTATTACAAAATATAAAACCAATCTAAAACTTTAACCTCAAGAAATAATCATGTGCAAAGACAATTCAATGAAGAAAAAGAAAAGTCTTTTAACAGATGGCAGTGAGGCACTCTGAGATCCACAGGCAGAAGAATGAGTTGGTAATCTTCCTTACATCGTGCACAGAAATGAACTCAAACTAGATCAAAGACCTAAATATAAGAGCTAAAGCTGAGAAACACTAAGGAGACACAGGTGTAGTTTCATGATCTTGGAGTAGGCAATGTTTTCTTAGCTGTGCCACCTGAACCACAAACAAAAAATAAATTAAAAATTATAAAATAGAAAACAAACTTTGAACTTCAAAGGACACCATCAAAGAAAATAAAGAGAATCTACTGAATGGCAGAATATCTGCAAATCATTTACCTGGAAGGGGCTAATCTCCAGAATACATGAAGAACGCTTACAACTCAAGAAAAAAATGGCAGCCCAATACTGAAAACAAAACTGTAATATCCAAGTGGGGATGAAATAAGATACATTCAAGTGATGAAAGAGCATGCCCTCGTAGTAGGTAACCAGTCAGATGTAACCAGTAATGCTGCAGAAATACAGTTTATATGAAAAGATGCCTGTAATATTATAAACTCTGTGAAGTCAAATGGTATGCCCTTCTCTCAAAGAAGAAAACAATCTTAGAACAAAAACTGGTTATAACTTCTAGGCTCCAGACTATGAGAATAAATTTGTATTAAAAAAAATTATTTGTGGAAAAAAAAAGTATACCCATACTAAGGATTCACATTAATTAAGAGAAATGCATGAATAAAATAAAGAATAAAGAACTAATTTCCAGGAATAAAAACATGAACATTTTAAACCTCATCACAGACCTGATGCTTTATTAAATCCAAATAACTAGAAATTAACTTTTAAAATTCCAAAACCACAATCCAAATGGGTTCCTATTCTTATTTTGGCAGAAAATTATAATACTTGATGTTGCTAATTATTTTGACAGAATCAAAACAGTGACTGCAAGGGGCCAACAGGGAACAACTGTCCCAGGTCCCACAGTCCTCGCTCCTGAAAATGGTCCTAATGAATCTGCGTATTCTATGAAAGACTTGAAGGTATTTATTCTACACAGTGTGAAGACGATACCCATGTCTTTAAAACAGTTTAAAAAAAAAAAACCTTCAGAAAATTAAAATAAAGCTCTACTTCATAAGAGCTTTTAAGAAAAAAGAATACATAAACACACTACAAAGCACTAGAAAGATAAGTTAAACTGACACTGCTAAGAATAAAACCAAAGTAAAACATGGAAATTAAAGTCCCATTAAGCTGCAATTTTCCTTAGATTTTTTAAAGTCAGGAAATCCTTAATACTGTCAAGAAGTTTGTAAAAGAAAAATTTAAATTCGGTGGAGTTACAACTGAGGAGGTTAACACGATAAATGCACAGTATTAGAAAAGCTAAAGGAAAGAGTAAGAAAAGATGAAGGGAGGTTTTAAAACTAAATAAATGTACTTACTACAGGAGCCAGCACTTTTGAACTTTTATCCCCCAGAAGAAAACTTTCATTTACATAAAAATGTGTTCACAAATGCTGACAGCAGCTTCATTTGTAATAGCCCAAAAGTGGAAACAACTCTCCTGGAACGTCCTTCAAGGGGTAGTAAATCATTAAACACACTGTGGTGTATCCATACAACAGATACTACCTGACATTAAAAAGGAATAACTATTAGTCCATTTAACAATTTGTAGAGATCAGAGTGGAATTACGGCTAGCGGAAAAAGTCAAAGCAACATACTGTATGATTTCATTTATAGAACAGTCTCAAAGTGACAAAATTATACAGATGAAAATGAGGTTAGTCACTGGCCGGGATTAGAGATATGTGAAAATGAAGCTGAGGTGGCATCCTGATTGTGACAGTGGGTATACAAATCAATTTATACATAGCCACACAGAACTACACACACACACACACACACATTGTGACAGTGGGTATACAAATCAATTTATACACAACCACACAGAACTACACACACACACACACACACACACCATAAAAGGAGTGCATGAGGGCTGCTGAAGCTGTACTAAGCCAAGGATTGTAACAGTGTCAATTTCCTGGTTTCTTATTAAACTATTGTTATGTAAGATGTTACTATTGCTCCAAACTAGGTGAAGGGGACATGGGATTTTTCTGTGCTTAAGTTTTTGGCAACTTTCTTTAAATCTATATTTCAAAATAAAAAGTAAAAAAAAAAAATTAGATGGGGCTTATGTATGAGAAAGTTAATACAACAAATAGTAAAGGTTTAACAGACTTTGAAACATGGTGAAAGACGCATGAGCACTTTTTATTGAGTACTTTAAATAAATCGACTAGCTGAATAAACAGGTTTCTACACAATGCTCAAATTCTTCGCCAGAAAATATGACTTAAGCTAGAATTCCTGCATTTAGTTACTAGGTACTACATCAAATCTCTTAAGCACATGGCAAGATTTTTTTCAGACTTTAAATTGTTCAAGTGAATAATAAATAAGGTGCTCATGCACAACAAAAATGGCTCCATATTAATTTTCTCCAGAAAGATAAATTTACATAAGGTCCAAAGCCCTTAATATACAAAAATCTCTCATAGTTATCTATAAAATGGGGGGGGGGGAATGTTATCAACTGCTGTTTTGATCTAAATTATTGAGAAGTCTATATCACAGCCACCCTTGATTTTAATAAATATTCTTGTAGAAAAAAATAATTTAATGTCATCTTTAAAGAGGTAAAGGTGAATCTTTATAGTGTTGCAGTTGCTGACTCTCTAATATTATGGCGAGGTAGAAAGAATATTCTACTGGCAGTCCTCTGCAGCCTTCAAGCAGGCTCTGAGTCGTCCAGACAGCTCTATAGGGGGAACAGACAGAAATCTCAGGCCAGCTGCTGGCAAGTGGACCCTAATTCTTCAAGTAAGCATCCTCTTTTCCTCACAGCCCCTTCAAAAATTCTCTATAGCTATATGTTTGCAAGTGATTAAAACATACAGTCTCCAGTACAGTGGGTATGATCTGAGTTAATTTCTTCTACTAAATGTTACTCTAAAGGATTCAACAGAAGGAACAATAGAAAGCTCAGCAAAATCACACAACTGCTTGCTCTAGTCTCCATAGAAAAAACACATTTCCCCAGTTTCAGCAGGTACCTAACTACAACTATCTGACCAGGCCAGTAGCATCAAGAAAGCCCTTGAATTTTCTCTCCGTGGATACTTCTGGATCCCCAACACGAGGATGTACTGATAGAGCTTCATGCAAGAAGTTGTGATATATGAATAGCTAGCACTCCAGGACCAGAACTGTTCTCACACACTCTCCCCAGTGCTTAAACTTCTCTAGTAGCCCTTCCCCCCACCCTTCCTTTCAAAATAGTAAACCATCTATGTGAACACAGGTAGACTCCAAAAAGCTCTATTTACTCACTGGTCTTTTGCCTTTCAACAGCTAAAAAGTTAATAGGGATTGAAAAAAATAGGGACTGAAATGCCAGTGATTCAGACAGTGAGTGTCGACTGGTCAGATTCTGGAGAGAATATACGCTGTGGCATGAAAAGCAACCTAGCTGAACACAGAATACTAGATTTGGGGAAATGCTCAAGCATGAATTACACCCTTAGTATAGGATCACATTGCAGAAATCCTACTATCTCCTTGAAAGCACACTTCAGCGCACAAATGCAGGAAGATTCAATAGCTGAAAGTCCCGGTTCACCAGGTTCCACGGCACATATGAGCAACATTTGTAAGGGCAAGAAATGAAACTCAGAGCCAGCACTTTGAACAGGCCTCTGAATTGCTTCTTACTCAACCCACGTTCTTCTGCCTGACAGCTTTGGAGCTCAGCAATGACTCCAACCCCATTGAAGATATTGTGTAGAAACGAGCAGCCCAGGAGCCAGAACGGCAGTGCTGAAGCTCACACCGCCACCTGGCCTTCCTGTGACACAGTGGACAATATGCCGAACAAGGACAGTCCCACTGCAGTACAGAGGGCTACATCTCAGCTCCTAATTTCAACTCCCTGCTAGACAGCCCACCTCACACCACTGCTTTCTTCTGCTCCAAACCAAAAGTCCTAGCTCTTACTTTCAATAACAACAATGTATCCCACTCACTCCAGTGGAAAACTGAGAGATTACTAAATCCACTAGGGAGTTAGAATCCTCTCCATCCTCACCTTGTAGTTCATTCTTCTTTCCCATCTCATTCCCATCTCCATCACCCTAGTTCAAGAACTTTTATCTCTTAAACCCAAGCTTCCCAATGGAGTCTTCTTGATGTCCTACAGTTCAATTTGTACCTCAAAAGGATATTTTGAATAAATCATCCAAGTCTTGAAAAAATATCTACACAGCTGGCAGTGCAACCAACATAAAACTATTTTTATGAGTTTGGACAAGTACCAAATGCCTTCCATAAGAAGCTTCTGCATATGAGGGTTCAGGACCCTGAAGGGTTGTGAATCTCTCTAAGTATCCTGAGTATGCAACTTATTGTTATTCTTTTTTTCTCTATGGTTATCAACAATTAAAAGATTTGGAGGGGGAAAAAAAGGGTTTACGGTTCATTTTCATGGATAACCAGAAGGAGCAGGTGGCTTGCATCCCGACACCATGGCCAGCCTCAGAGGGTAATGAACCCCAAGAAATAGAATAAGTGGATGCATTCAAAGCCAAGCCAAGCCAAGCCACTCCATGGGTCCATGGCGTTAAGATGGTGAGCCCATGAGAGTGAAATCCAAATGGGCTCTCTATATTTAAAAATTTCCATCTAACTTATATAAGAGGAAACATACATATAAAGAAAACAAAACATTAGCAAGTGAGCTATAACAAGAGCATGAAGCAGATACATCAAGAATTCAGAGGAGTAACCAAAAATTAAAAACTCAGGCAAGGAGAGAAATCGGGATTTTGAACTGAATCTTAGGGTTTTCAGAGAGAGTGGGTCAACGAGTCTGAAGCAGAGAACACAACAAGACAGAAGATGGGCGAGAGTGACAGTATGCAGTGGCCCCACACCCCTCTCCACTCCGCTCCCTATCGACATTGTCAGTTCAGAGACCAGGGACAGTTTGTTAACCTACCTGCTAAATGTCAGTCACATCCTAAGAACTTAGAAAACATTAGTAAGAGCTTTACTATATTTAATTTCAGACTGACATAGCATGGAAGTATGCTCTGAGTTGAGATTTTTAAAATACCTGTATTAAAAATAGAAAAACTTCCATAAAAGTCAAGAAATAAGGATCCATAAAGAAAACAAGAATGTTTAAGTGCTCAGACACTCTGAATAAATCAGCTTTTAGGAACTGCTAAATAAAATAAAACTTTAAACTGCTGACATTCTCTAGAGGAGGAGGAAAAAGAATAGAAAATCTGATGAAGTGATAAGCAGTTTTAAAACAGGTTTACAATCAGATTTTGAATAGTAATCCCTCTGGGAAATGGAAATTCCTCTCTTTAATCCCTATGAGGGCAATATAATATTTGAATCAGGAAGACCATCATCTTGCTTTTTCGTCAATTAAAATGGTAATCTTTTACAGTGTCTTCAGCACTAAACACAGGTAGATTTCAAAAGGAGGGGTAGCCAGCATTTGGATATATAAAGTATCTTCGCTAGCCACATATGCAAAGAGGCTTCAATAAAACGAAATCAAGGAACTTCAAGGTTTTAGTTGACAGTGATTACTTAACAGGACTTGTTCCTGTGAAGTGAAACTACCAGAACCTTCGATACCAGTTCGCTTGTCACCAAATCACAGGTAATGCTTCATCTTAGAAATGCTAGCAGGACAAAACTACCAGTCTTATTAAGCAAGATGACCATGGAGAGCGCCCTCGGAGCTTAGTGACAGAGGATCCAAGCCTAAAAGGTTCCCTCTGGTAAGCGAAAACTGGTCTGACATGTACCCCAGAGTGAGCCCTAAAAAGCATGACTGCGTCTGCCATAAATGGTGAGTTGTAATAGTAGCAGACAGCAGACACCAACCCACTAGAAGCAGATGGAGCCCACCAACTCATTTTACCCAGCCAAAGCAGGGCAGATCGGATCGGGTGAATCTAAGAAAAGGTTTCACACGGGATTACTAATAGTGATTTCACTTGCTTCCGACAGCCCCAAAGTGAATCAGGCTCTACAGTGAAGAGCAATGCGAACGCTCCATACTCAAGCTGGCATATACACACACCACACCACTCCTTGCGTCCCCACACACAGTCCAAGGGCTTTACTTTATAAAATAAAAGATTCAGAAACCTGTTTCAGCACAGAGGTTCTTCCAGAAGGGAAATCTAGCTGGAAGCATTCCCTGAGTATGTACATAATTCACTAGGGGTCAGGTAAGATTCCATTTTGTAACAGCTGAACTTTAAACAGAAAGTCAGCAGTGGTGCAACATTCACTCATTAGCATAAAGTTACCCCCTAGAATGGAAAGCTTTGGCTGTCTCTGCCAAGATGACAACTTTACAGTGAGAAGCTGGAGCCAAGGACAGTGAACTCCTAGAAAGTTCTATGAGGTCTCAGAAAAGCTCACCATCTCTTTCAGCCTAAGCTTAGCTGTCATCCCACTCCTCTCTCCCCAAAGGCAAGGTCTTGCTAACACAGAACATTTTTTTAAATAAAGAGCTGAGCCAAAGGGTCAAGAACAGGCAATGCCTTACAGGGCTGACATGATTCCTGTTTGGGATTGGGGGAGGGGAGGAGCTTTCTGGATGTTTCTATTCTTGGCAAGGGAAGAACCTCTAGGTCCTGTACCATCAAAAGGCACAAACACAGGAATGTTCTCGGGGGAATGAATGATTTGCCAGAGCTAAGCGACCTCATTTGGGGTGTGATGGTGGGGGAGAAAGGGAAGGAGGTCTGGAGATCAGAAGGGGAGTCAGGGGAGGGTGTGTTTGACTGGGGGGG
>NW_004567129.1:3442116-3495262 GCF_000260355.1 Condylura cristata | reverse complement strand
CGCCGCCAGCCCGGGTGGCCGCGTGGTGCGTCACAGAGACCCAGGCGCGGCGCGGCTTGGGCCGCAACTGCCCGGCTCAACCGTTCCCGCGTCGCCTGGGGAGGGGGGTCGCATGTACCTGGGTGTCTCGGCGCCCGTGACGCACGCGCTGCCCCTTGCCTTGGTTTCTCCTCGCAGAGACTGGGAGAGGCCGGACGCAAGTCGGCGCCTGCTCCGCTGGGAGTAGGTAGTGGGAGGTGCCGCCCCGCCCATTGCGCCCTCCCCCATCGGGCTGCTCCCGGACCCTCTAGACTGGCCCCTCCCAAGACCTGCATCCGGAGCTCACCTGCAGGCTAGCTGCGCGCTGCCTGCGTTTGGCCCGGCTTTACCCTGCACCACATGTCCTGCTGCGCCCGGGTTGGGGATTGCAGGCCTTGGAGATTCTTGTCCTACCCTGAGACCCCAGAAACCTGCTGGACGCGCATCCCTGTGTGTAAGCAAGACATGAGCTCAAAACTACCTTCGCACGTTTTACAAGGCCTCCCACACACAAACGCGCGGAGACCCTGACAAACGCACAAGCTTGCTACCCAGCGTGCACGGAAGCCACGTTGCCCTTGGTACGCCATGGAAAGCCCTCAGCTCACAAAGTTATTGAGAAAGCCCAAAACCTTTTCATCCTAAAATCAGGACTCCATTGTTTGATATCAGGAGAGATTCAACGCAAGGCAGTTGTTGCATATCTTTCCAACCCCTCTGGCAAAAAAAAAAGGGGGGGATTTTAAGCAAGTGCTTTAAATTATCAGCAGAAAAAGAGCACATTTCTTGCGTGCCAACTTGTAATACCGGTCAGAAGTCCGGAGTGATTCCCTGACTCCTGATTTTGGCCTGTTTTAGGAGCTCAATGTCCTGGATTTTTTTTTTTTTTTTTTTTGGCAAATGATGACACGTTATTTAATTATGAAGACTTGCTTTATCTTTTTTCATATGGAGGGAATAACAGTCATAGTATGGAAAACATACACATTAGAGATTTTTTATGCCACTCATACTGCCAAAATAAAGCATTATAAAGAAAGATTTCTTTTGACTACTTCAAGATTGTTTTAAAAGCTGAACCGAGAAAAATGGAAAGTCAAAAAAAAAAAAAGTAAACATCGTTTCCAGCATCTAGAGATAATCATCATAGATTTCGTTAAATATCATCCAAAAATTTCTCCCCATACATGTCATGCTATCTTTATTTTTACTTTGTTCTTAAATAACTTTTTCATTTTATTGTCTTTTAAAATGTTTCTCAGATGTTCAAAACATTAAATACCACTGATACCTAAGACCAAAAATATTATCCAAATTTGTATATGCCAAAATTTACATTTGTTAGATTTGAGTGTTCAATTCTTCTGTCAAACTTTATGGACTACTAAAATATTGGCAAAATGATCAAATGTGTTAAGGTGCATAAAAGTGCTCTGAAAGTGTGAGCAGAACAGAAACATATTACTGCTCTTGTTTACCTGCAGGGAATACTGATTGGTTTGTCCTGTAATAATGCATCCATGTTTCAAAGCACTCATTCAGTAAATCCTGGTTGAATGTCTATCATCCATGCAGAACCAAGTTAATTGCTTTAGAGAAGATAAATAAGCAACCAGGGCCTTTGGCTGCCTTCCATGTATTTGCTGTCTGGTTAGGGAGGCAAAAAGAGGTAAATGTTTAAAGTCAAATTGCAATTAATTCAATTAATTCAATAAACATGTCTTAAGCAATTATTATGTGCCAGATCTAGGGATATGGCAATGGGTAGTAATGATTGAGGTCCCTGCCTTCATGGACCTTACATCCTAGAGAGTAAAGCAAGCATGTGAGGTCATATAAGTGCTACAGAGAAAAAGAAAGACTAGAGGGATACTGACAGTGTATTTTTGGAAGGAGTAATCAGGGAGGGCTGTTCTGAGGAGGTAAATCTGAGGAGGAACTTCAGTAGGAGGGCCAGTAGGAAATGCACAAAGGCCCTTACACTCTTTGCATGTAAGATGATAAGTCAACGGAGTGTTCATGGTACAGACCTACATCTGAATATTGAATGTGTGCCACAGTGTAGTCTTAAAGTATTTCTTCTGGAATTGTCCTCAAAAATCATCTGATCTAAGGGCTCTCCCAGCTGGCGCAAGGGGCTGAAGCACAGCATTATGGAGTTTGGGGCAGCCTCTTTACTTGGAGTTTGATCTCCAGCCAGGGGGGTGATCCACATGGCTCAGCAGACCTCTCCTGACCCGCCTACTGCTCCCCTCAGCAGTGTACTTCATCCATTTGCCTGTTTTGCTCCCCACTCTATCTCTGGTGAAGCCTCTCTCCACCCCTGCACCTCTGGCCTGTACCTCAGTTCTGTATGCATAAATAAATAAAGTATTTTTAAAAATCATCTGATTTAAAGGAAACCAGTTGGGTATTTTATAGACATAGAAATGTATTCTCTAACAACCTGCAGTGTTTTGCCTCAAAGTAAGCTAGTACTGTACCTCAAAAAGATTACAGTCATTTCAGTCATCAGTTGTGATTATTCACATTTTTCATTTTGCTTTTCAGAACAAAATAACTGACATTACTTTCTTTAAAACCACCTGTATGAAACTGATGAGCCAAAAATGGCACAGCTATCAAAAAAGCAGATATTTTCCTTGATAATCCAATGTCCTATTCATTCTCAGTTTTCTTGTTCTTGAGATAGGAGTAGAGGAATGTAGAGTTGATGGTCTCAATTGGCAAGTTTTATTGAATACTAAATTTCTGCAGAATGAAAACTGGGTAGAGGACAAGAAACTTACCAAAGGATCAACAAACTTTTAAATAATTTCATTGATACATTAACAAATCAGAAGGGAAACTGCACATGTATTCTACATTAAATTAATAATTGCTGTCATTAAATCTTAGCATGTGATTCATTACCCCATTCCAGAGTTAATAGAAAATGAATAGTCATATACTTACCAGTGTTGTCAGTGTTTGGATTTTGAGCACTAGCTCCAGATATTAATAATCCTGGGATAGGCCTCGTGTGCAAACTTGCCTTTTTTGTACAAAGTTGATCTCATTATCTTTTTCCCTCTCCTTCATAAATGCAAGAGGATTTCAAGTAGGAAAATATTTTTAATGAGATTTCAAAATAAAGAAGCCTGCTCCTGTTGGACAGTTTTCTTCCATCCTACTGCTTTAGAACCAAATGCTTATGTCGTTTGCCATTTTGGGATCTTTGAAATGAGTGCGTATATGAGTGTGCATGTGTGTATGTATAAAAGCTTTATTATATAAATATAAGTTATATACTATAAAAGTCACCCAACTTGTGTACAGCTGAATGATCTTTTTGTAAATTTACAGGCTTGTGCAACCAATCATCACAGCTTGATTTTGGAATATTTTCATATCCCAAAAGATCTCTAGGGTCCCAGATAATTGCTAATTTATTGTTTATCTCTGCTGATTTGCCTTTTTTGATGAATTGCTTTCATCCAGATGTTTCTATAGCATTTGAAAATGGTGGCAGAGAATTGTTTGTATAGCTTAATGATAATGAAAAACATAATGCTGCCAAAGTGAGAGCACTTTTTCATAACTTTGGGCCAATATCTAATGAGTCCAGACATTTTTCAGATTTAAGTTTCTATTAAACTATTTTTAAAAAGATTGATTTATTTATGCATACAAAACTGGGTTACAGGCCAGAGGTGCAGGGGCAGTGAGAGGATTCACCAGAGACAGAGTGGGAGGCAGAACAGGCAGAACATCGAAGTACACTGCTGAGGGGAGCAGTGGGCAAGCCAGGAGAGGTCTGCAGTGCCATGTGGGTCAGCTCCCTGGCCAGGACTGAACTTGTGCTGAAGATGTTGGGCTGCGGCTAGTTTCATGGTACTACCCATAAAACTCCTGTGCCACCAACAAGGGCCCAAGTTTCCATAAATTATTATGGCAGCTCCTTTTACCCTCTTTCCTATTCATAAGAGAAGGAACAGCCCTGACAGGGAACATGTAAAGCAGCAGGTTGTGGTCCCTGGACAGCCACTCTCTGGAGCAAAAGCTCAGAAAACCTAGCCAAGATTTACAACAAAATAATGCTGTGCATTTATTATTTCTTTCTAACGCATTGCTTCAGGGCAGTCTGTAGATGAAGGGGAGACCCCCACATTAAGATGGTCTCCCTGGTGGCGCAATGGGCTAGGTGGCAGCACTGCAAGCTAGCTATAGCCCAACGGCTTCAGTGCCAGTTCAATCCCGACCCCAGAGGTGACCACATGGCGCCACAGACCTCTCCTGACCCACCTGCTGCTCCCCTCAGCAGTGTACTTCCTTGATCTGCCAATTCTGCTCCCCACTCTGTCTCTGGTGAGTCCTCCCATCACCCCTGCACCTCTGGCCTGTACCCCCATACTGTATGCATAAATAAATAAATAAATCTTTAACACACACACACAAAAGATGGTCTTGTCTAAGAAGGTGCTCACTTTTACTTGCCAACTGTCACTGAAGAGCCCAAGCAGTGAAATTCCACTTCTAAAGACAAAGGATCTTGGTAAACATCAGTCTCACTCCAGAATATTCTCTTGTTACAAACTACATAATCTGAAATGCAGTCCAGACCCTCTCAAGACTTGGTATGGTGGTTAATTTTATGTAGACTTGGTATGGTGGTTAATTTGACTGGTCACAGGGTTCCCAGATGAAGCATTATCTCTGGCGTGTCTGCAAATAAGACTAGTGCTTGAATTGGTGGACAAAATAATTAGACACCCACTCCATGTGGTGGGCAGCAGTCAACCCACTGAGGACCTGAACTGAACAAAGGGTGGAAAAGGAAGGAAGTTCCCCTTTCTCTGCCTTATTGATTGACGTCTCATCTCACGTTCTCCAGTCCTCCGACTACTATACTCTCATGCTTCTCAGGCCTTCAGACTAAGTTAGACCTCTGATTTTCCTGTGTTTCCAGCTTGAAGACCATAGATCGTCACACTTAGCATCTTTAGTTGTATGGCTCAGTTCCTCATGACACATTTCCATATACACAAGAATTTAAATAAATCATACATAGGTGTAGAGCTTTACATCTAAGTACAGACAGACTAACTTCAGAAGAATATCTAGTACTGAGAAGTGGAGGTGTTGCTGTAAAAAATACTTCAAAATGTGGAAGTGGTCTTGGAATTGGGTCATGGATATAGGCTTAAGGAGTGTTGGGGTGCAGGCTAGAAAGAGCCAGGAATGAACCTTAAAAGGCAATTCCAGTGAGAGCTTGGCAAAGTTGAGAGTGGTGTAGAAACCTCAGTCTTCTTTGAGAAAACTTAAGTAGAAAAGGTTTTCTTAGAAAACCTCAGGCCTTTTGGGCCTTTCTGGTACAGCACTATGAAGCAATTTTCAGTAACTGCACCATGAGATCAATAGCCGGCCAGGGAACTGACCCACATGACACATCAGACCTCTCCTGTCTTGCCGGCTGCTCCCCTCAGCAATGTATTTCAGTCTATCTGCCTGTTCTGCTCCCCACTCTGTCTCTGGTGAATCCTCTAGTCCCCCCTTCCCCTCCCCCCCCACCTCTGGCCTACACCCCAGTTCTGTATGCATAAATAAATAAATCTTAAAAAATAAAGATTTATTTATGCATACAAGAGTAGGGCCCTCCATGCATAAATAAATCTTAAAAAAATAAAGACCTAAAGCCCTTAATGGGTTGAAGTGGGGGCTGAAACCCACCGAAACTGGAGTGGGTGCTACTTTACTGAGACCACCAATTCAAATGTTAAGGATGTGTGTAGAAATGATGATTGTAAAGGCATTCAGATGAGGTCTCCGGCACCACTGAGAAAAATGTGGCTGGAAATTGGGAGAAAGGTGATCCCCATTACAAAGTGGCAAAGAACTTGGATGGTTTTGTCCATACTTTAGAGTTTTTCAAAAATAGAACTTGCCAGCCATTAAATTTTATTTTTAACTGAAACAATTCCTTAAAAAAAAAATCTTGAAAGTATGCTTTGGTTCTTCCTTGCTGCTTATATGCAATTTAGAAGAGAGAAATGCCTTAAAATCTGATTGTTAAACAGAAAGGAAGCATGCAACCAAGTGGCCATTTGATAATAAACTTAATATGGTATGTATGAACCACAGGCTTAATCAGCCACTCCGGGGGATAAAAAAAATGGCCAGATTGAACTGAAGGGGTGGCAGATGGCAGTGAGGAAGGAAGGCTGTCGGGCTTCTTGGCTTCTTAGCTTTTACAGAATGGGCCAGGGAGCTGTTCTGAGATCGTGGCTGTTCTTCAGCACAAGGGAAGAGTGACCCAGGCATGGCCGACAGGTGATCAGGACCGCCCCCTTGGTTTCAAAGGGCAGGACCACCGCCCTGCTCCCAATGGGCCAGATGTGCCATCCCAGAGCCATGGCGCTGGGGCCAATCCCCTCCAAGGAGAGCTTCTGGGACATGACCTCCTATGAGGGTGGGTCCAGCACTCCACTGTGTCAGGAGCGGGGGGGCACCCAGTGGGTCCAGAAGGCAGAGCATGGGGCCAGTGAAGATTATGCTGCAGTCTGAGAGATCCTTGTGCTGCCTTACTAGGCTTTGCACTGGGGGAACTGTCACCCCTTCCTTCTTCCCCATTTTTCCCTTTTGAGCCATAACTTTGAGTCTCTCGCCCATATCTGATATGTCACATGAGAGTTTGGATTTTAAAGTTGATGCTGGAATGAGTTGACTTTGAGGGTTGGGTGACAGAATGGATATTTTTGTGTGTTTTTTAAGATTTATTTATTTATTCATACAGAACTGGGGGACAGACCAGAGGTGCAGGGGCCGTGAGAGGCTTCACCAGAGGCAGAGTGGGGAGGAGAACAGACAGATCAACAAAGTACACTGCTGAGGGGAGCAGCGGGCGGGTCAGGAGAGGTCTGTGGCACCATGTTGGTCACCTCCGGGGCTGGGGATTGAACTTTCACTGAAGCAGCTGCAGCCAGCTTGCAGTTCTGTGCCCTAACCCGTTGCACCACCAGGGAGGACCCAGAATGGATATATTTTGCATGTGAGAAGGACATGAAGTTACAGGGGCCAGGGAGGGAAAATTATGGACTGAGTATTTGTCCCTCCACTCCCACTTTCTAAGCCCTCTCCCCTTGTCTACCCAATTCATACATGAAACCCTAAACCCTAAACCTGGGTGCAAGGGGTTAAGTCTCAGCACTGCAGTTGCCACAGCTACTGCAGCACAAGTTCAATCTCCCACCAGGGAGCTGACCCACACGGCACAGCAGACCTGTCCTGTGTCCCCACAGCTCCTCTCAGCAGGGTATTTCAGTCGATGTGCCTGTTCTGCTCACACTCTGTCTCTGGTGAATCTTCTCACACACACCCCTCACCTCTGCTCTATACCCCAGTTATTGTATGCATAAATAAATAAATCTTAAAAAAAAAAAACAACCTTAAACCCCCAAGGTGATTGGAAGATGATTGGGATTAGAAGAGGTTTGGGGGTGGGGGGTCTCAGGAATGGGTGGTACCCTTCTATGAGCTCTGAGAAAGCTGGCAAGCTGGCGTCCTCTCTGCTCTCTGCCACATGAGGGCACAACTAAAATTCAGTGGCCTGCAGCCTGGAAGAGGCTTTGCACTAGTAGCCAGCTATGCCTGGAACTCAGATCTTGGACTTCTGACCTCCAGAATTATGAGGATTAATCTTTTGTGTTTTATAAGCCACCCTACCTGTGGAACTGAGCTGCTTGGTCATTGGAGAAGGGTACAAAGCCTGTGTGGAGCATTTGATTTACCATTGTGCTTGTTTGATTTTGAGAGCTACCTTCTGCTTTCTGCCTGTGTGAAGAGTGGTTACCTCCCCAGCTGGCCACCATCACTCCTTGCCTAGGCTGCTCCAATGGTCCGTCACAGAGTGTCCACACTTTAACACTCTCAATCCACCCTTGTACACCACGCAGGGTTAACTTTAAAAAAAAAAAAAAAAGATCTATCCATTTATGCACACAAGACCTGGGGTATAGGCCAGAGGTGCAGGGGGTGAGAGGATTCACCAGAGACAGAGTGGGGAGCAGAACAGGCAGATTGACTGAAATACACTGAGGGGAGCAGCGGGTGAGAAAGGAGAGGTCTGCTGTGCCATGTGGGTCAGCTCCCTGGCTGGGGATCGAACTCGTGCTGCAGTGGCGTGGATAGCTTTATAGTGCTGCATCCCAACCCACCTCACCACAGGGAGGGCCCCAAGGCTAACTTTTAAAAACACAAATTAGACTGTGTGTCACTCTCAGAGTATAGTTAAAAACAAACTCTAGATTTTTTCTGCTCAAATGCTTCCTCTCACCATCTTCCACATCTCTGTAAATACTTACTCCATGTTCAAGTGACTCAGGACAACATCCTTGGTATCACCCTTACCATGTCTCTTTTCCATCACATATCTGCTTCACCATCAGTGCTGCAGGCTCCACCTTCAAACTACAGCCGCTCACTTTCCAGGAAACATACCAGCACCTCTTAGATCCAAACACTTGTTTCTTGCCAAAATTATTAAAATACACTGCAGACTAATTTCCTTGGTTCTACCAACACCTCCCTTCAGTCTGTTACCATCAAAGCCAAAGTGACCCTTTGCCAAGGTAACCCAGTGTTTCTCCTCTGCCTGACTCCCAGTGGTTCTGCGTCTCACCCAGAGATCCCGTATCATCAGGCCCTACCTGATCTGACCCTATGTCCTCTCTGGCCTCATGTCCTATTACCTGCGCAGTTTTCTCCAGCCCCACGGCTCCACTAAATGATTCCAAAGTCCCCATCATGTTTGTAAGGCAGGAAGCATGCCCTAGCTCATCTTAGGCGGACTCTACTCTCAGCTACCTGTGCAGCTCCCTCACATCTCCAGACGAGCCTCCAGATGAGAATGCAGCCTGCTGACAACTTGTTTGCAGCCTGGAGAGAGCCTAAAGCAGGAAAACTCAGCGAAGCGGTGCCCAGATTCTTCATCCACCGGGCTGAGAATATTGTTTTAAGCTGTTAAATTTGTTATTCAACAACTGAAAAGTAATATAGTTTATTTTGTTTATTGCTCTATCCCAAATACTTATTTAGAACAGGAAGCAGCATATACTAAATGCCCAGTAAATATTGTCTAATGAATTTATGATTACATAAGAACAAAAGAGCAAGTAAAGTGTACAAATGTTGCCAGTGGCTATGTGTATGTGCATAAACCTAGGATTTTTTTCTAGGATATATCCAGTAATGTCCACACAGAGTCTCAGAAATCTGAGGTTTCAAAACTCCATGAAGGAGTGCAACTTTAATCCCATTTCATTTCGTTTTCAAGTGCTTGAAATATTTTCCCTCTAAGAATGTATTACTCAGACACAGAGAACAAACAAAATAGCCCCCTGACCCCTAATTGTTTCCAAATCAAGTCACTCTTGAGCACTTATTCCTTTACTCAGAGCCCTGCCTTCCCCCTCTAAACACCTATTGTTCATTTCCACCTGCTCCCCCCTCCAGGATGAGTCATGGTATGCAGCACCTTCTACAAAAGAACTGCTACAAACTAAATTAAATGTGTTTTGAACTAAAACTTCATGCTCTGACCTTCTCACAAAGCAGCACAAAGGCAAATTTTGTTTCCAGTCATGTAAGCCAAGCCACAGGGGCCTTTTCTAAGGGAGAATGTAAGAAAAAGGGCGCCAAGTTTCTCCTCATTGTGTGTCCAGCTTATAAGTCATTTATTTCATTCAAGAAAAATTTGTAAAATTTAAGTTACAGACTTACTCTGGAGTTTTGGAATGGTCTAGTAGACTTTGAAATGCAATGAGACAATTTCCATATTTGCTTGGCAGAAGTGAAAAAAAAAAGCCAACTGTAAAGTGCAAGCTGAGGGCCACAGAGTGCGTCCACTAGCTAGAGCAGAAAGCAGGTAGTTCTGGGAGGCCATGAACCATGTGCCACTCTGGCAAAGTGCCCACGTAGAAAAAAATGCTGTGACATCAGCCTGTGGAACAGTTTCAAATTTACATCCCCTCCTCTGTTTGAACAGGGCTTACAAAACAAAGTGAAGATATACAAAGTCATTTCTGGCGCCTCCCTGGTGGCGCAAGGGGTTCAGTCTTTCAGCACTATGAAGCTATCCGCAGCCAAGCAGCACAGGTTTGATCCCCGGCCAGGGAGGTGACCGACAGGGCACAGAGGACCTCTCCTGTCACCCTGCTGCTCCCCTCAGCAGTGTATTTCCATCAATATGCCTGTCTTCTCCCACACGGTCTCTGGTGAATCCTCTCACCCTGCATACCTCTGGTCTACATCCCAGTTCTTGTATGCGTAAATAAACAAAATCTTTTTTAAAAAAGTTATATCTCCTAGGGATTTAGAAAATATTTGAGACAATTACTCTCAGTAATTAGTGAGGTACTCAGACCAGAGCATCACACGATTATCAACCTTGTTCTAAAACTGGAACTGAAATCACACAACCATAAAGAATGTTCAATGAGTAATCAACACTTGTGAAGTGATTAAAAACCAAGTTATAAAATATTATCTTTACTTAATTCTTAAATTAGTTCTGTGTGAGTGTGTATGTGCACGGGTGTGCATGCACAAGTTACTACAACTTGCTCATAGGTAACACTAAAGTTACATCAGCTTGATAGTTCAATCTCTTCAAACCGTGCTTCTTGCCAATTAACCTATAAGACTATAACTTTGAATTCTTTTCTTTTAAATTTATTTATGCATGCATACAAGAACTGGGGTGTAGGCCAGAGGTTCAAGGGGGAAGGGGACCCACCAGAGACAGAGTAAGGAGCGGAACAGGCAGATCCACGAAGCAAACTGCTGAGGGGAGCAGCGGGCGGGTCAGGAGAGGTCTGCCGCGCCATGTGGTCACCTCCCTGGCTGGGATCAAACTTGTGCTGCAGTGCTAGTGATAGTTTCATAGTGCTGCACTGAACCCCTTGCGCTGCCAGAGAGGCCTCCATAACTTTGCATTCTATGAAGACTGAAACTGTGCTCAACCTCTTCACCAAAATAACCTCCTTCTACAGAAACCTTTGCATTTGTTATCTCTGCCACTAATATATTCATTCGCTGAAGTAACATTTAAAACTGGTGTAGAAAGAGGCATAAGTCGGTGATTCTGCTCACGTGCAATGGTCTAATGTGTAGGTGTGTTTTGTAGCCAATGTCTGTTACTGTAACAAAACCTTTATCACTTGACTCCACTGCAAAGACTCGGGGGACAGGCATGAAGCATACACAACTTGAATGTGCACTGGAGCCCTAGGAGGGCATCTTGGTGGCACAACCTTGGATCCCCAAATAGTGAGGAGGATGAAAGAAGACTGATCAGAAAGAATTAAATTCAAAATGTTTCAGAGAACAAAAAATCACGTATCTATCGTTTGTGGACTTTCTACAGTGCTGTGAACACATATAATAGCTACTTTTGTTTAAAACTATTTACATTGCTAAAATCTGTACAGAACCACAAGGAACTTAAATAGCCCAAACAACCTTGACAAAGAAGGAATGTTTTGTAGGCATGTGTATGGGCATGTGTCAGACTCCCTGACTTTGGGGGGGGGGGAAGCAGTAGTAATCAAAATGGTCTGTTGGAACAAAAATAGGTACACAGATCAATGGAATAGATTTGAGAGCCCAGACACAAACCCACACATACTTGGAAAGTTAATTTATAAAAAGGAGCCAAGAGCATGTGGTGGGCATAGGGAAGTGTCTTGAATAAATGGTGTTGGAAAAAGTGGATAAAAAGCCAACACAAAAGAATGAAACTAGATTACTATCCATATACAAAAATTTATTCAAAACAAACTAAACACTTGGATACAAGACCTGAAACCATAAAGTACACAGAAGGAAACACAGGAAATAAGCTCCACAACACTGACTTTAGAGATGTCTTTGGGGACTCAACTACAATGGCAAGGGAAAAAAAGCAAAAAATAAACAAATGAGACACATCAAACTAAAACACTTCTGTATAGTGACAGAAGTACATTGAAGCAAAAAGACAGGACCGACCTTGTGGTGTAGGGGTTAACCCTCAGCACTGTGACCTCTATGACCTGAGTTCGATCCTCAGCCAGGGAGCTGACCCACATATGGTACAGCAGACATCTCCCGTCTCACCTGCTGTTCCCTTAGCAGTGAAATTTCAGTAAATCTGCCTGTTCTGCTCCCCATTCCATCAATGACCCACCTTCTCACCCCCACACCTCTGACCTACACCCCAGTTCTACACAAAAATAAATAAATAAACAAAAAGTCATCCCACTGAATGGGGGGAAAACTTGCACATCATACATCCAACCAGGGGTTAATATCCATATAAAGAACTCATGCGATACAACATAAACTAAGAAATAACGCAATCAAGGAATGGCCAGGAAAGCTGATCAGATACTTCTCCAAAGAAGCTGTAGAAACAGCCAAAAAGGGTCTTTCTTGGTGGCACAACGGGCTAAAGTGCAGCACCATGAAGCTCTCAGCAGCCACTGTGGCATGAGTTCGATTCCCTGCCAGGGAGGTGACCCGCATGGTGTAACAGACCTCTCCTGACCGGCCCACTACTCCCCTCCGCAGTGTATTTCAGTACATCTGCCTGTTCTGCTCCTCACTCTGGTGCTCTGGTGAACCCCCTCCTCCCTCTTTCCCCCTCCCCCCTGCAGCACTTCTGGTCTGTACCCCAGTTTCTATATGCATAAACAAATCTTTAAACACACACACACACACACACACACACACAGTTATATAGCACCTCACATCTTGAGCTTGGCCCACGTCAAAGAGACTGGGAGCAGCAACTGTTGATGAGGGTGTGGAGAAAAAGGAATCTTGTACACTGTTGGTGTAAGTGGGTGGAGCCCTATGGAAAGCAGAGTGTAAGTTCCTAAAGAATTAGTAACAGGATCCTCCCTGGTGGTGCAACAGGTTAGAGCTCAGCACTATGACATTAGCTGAAGCCACTTCAGCACAAGTTCCATCCCTGGCTAGGGAGGTGACCCACAGGGCGCAGCAGACCTCTCCTGTCCCTCCTGCTTGCTGATCCTCTCAGCAGTGTATTTTAGTCAACCTGCCTGTTCTGCTCCCCACTTTGTCTCTGGTGAATCCTTTCACTGTCCCACACACACACCTCAGGCCTGAACCCCAGTTCTGTATGCATAAATAAATAAATCTTTTTTAAAAAAGAATAACAGATCTATCAATTCTACTTTAGGTATCTAGCTGGAGAATAAAAATGCTAATCCAAAAAGATTTAATGCAGCACTACTGACAATAACCAAAGGTAAAAATCACATAGAAAAATGTCACCATTTTAATAATCTAAAAGTGTAATTCAGTGGCAATTAATACATTCACAATGTTATGCAATCATTATCTGTCTAAATCCATTTTCATCATGCCAAATGAATAGTCCCTCCACAGTCTCCCCTACCCCAGACCCTAGCAAACATAAATCTGTTTTCTGTCTCTATGGATTTGTCTGCTTTGGACATTTCATATAAAAAGAATCATATAATATGTGGCCTTCATGTTTTTTTCATTTAAGATGTTTACGAGATTCATCCATGTAGCAGTACCTCATTCCTTTTTGTGGCGGAATAATATTTGATTGTAGGAAAATACATTTATGAATTCATCTACAATTCATGAACATCTGGGTTGTTTCTACCTTTTGGTTATTGTGAAGAGTGTTATTATGGATATCTGTGTACAAGTTTTATTCGAATACTATTTTCAGTTCCTCTCTCAGAGTGGAATTGTTGGGTCATATAGTAATTGTGTGATTAATTTTTTTGAGGATGAATGTTACTCTTTATTGTGTCTAAATAATTACATGCCATAAGTGAGAATATGTAGGGCAGGATCTTGAAAGGCTTTTAGTATAGTCTCTCCTTGGCAATGGACATTATGTTTCTTAATTAAAGTAGCCAGTCAGGTTTAACTGCAAAGTCAATCTAGATATCTTGTATAAAATGGATACGCCAATGTCCTTGGAGTTGTTGAACTGAAACTGTATCTCAAAAGGATACAAGTATTCTTTTGATAATACTAAGATTTATTGCACTGTTACAATGCAATAGTGATCATTCTAATTTTAGAGATATTGTTCATTTGTTTATCAAACAAATAACTACTGCTCACAGTCATTAGGAGGCCACTGTCAAAACACAGAATATAACAAGCATTGTCAAGGATGTGGAGAAACTAAAACCCTTGGTAAAAATGTAAAATAATACAGCTACCATGGAAAAAAATATGGTGGTCTCTCAAGAAGTTACAGTAGAAACACAGTATGATGCAGAAATTCCACTTTGGTTATATTCTTTCCAAAAGAATTGAAAGTAAAAGACTTGGGCAGGTTATAAATATAGATATATTTATAGGTTCATAGCCATATTATTCTCTTTTTTAAAAGATTTATTTTTATATATGCATACAAGAACAGGGTGTAGGCCAGAGGTGCAGAGGTGGGTGAGAGGACTCATCAGAGACAGCGTGGGGAGCACAGGCAGGCAGATGGGCTGAAATATACTGCTGAGGGGAGCAGTGGGTGAGACAGGAAAGATTTGCTGTGCCATGTGGGTCATCTCCCTGGCTGGGGACTGAACTTGTGCTGCAGTAGCTGCAGATAGCTTCATAGTGCTGAGACTTTAATTGCTGTGTCACCAGGGAGGCCCTTTAGCAGTATTATCCTTAAGAGGTAGAAGAAACCCAAGAGTCTATTTATAAATGAATGGGTAAATAAAATTAAATATCATACATATCTATATCTACACACACATATGTCTATATATCTTCACACAAAAAAGAATATTATTCATCCTTAAAAGGGAAGATACTCAAAATAGAAAGAAAAAAGGGAAGAAACTCAACTTATATGAACCTTGAAGACAATACCAAATGAAACAAGCCAGTCACAGAACAACAGATATAACATGACTCAATTTATATGAAGTACCTAGAGTAATTAAATTCATAAATTCAGAAAGTGAAATGAGGGTTACTAGGAGCTGGTGTAAGGGGGAGTTAATATTTCATGGTATAGAGTTTCTGCTGGGGAAACTGAAGAAGTTCTGGAGATGATGATGTTTATACAACAGTGTGAATGTCTTCCACGACACTGATGTACACTTAAAAAAAAGGTTAAGATGGTAAAGTTATGTCATGTATATTTTACCAAAAAGGAAGAAACAAAGAAAGAAAAGAAAGGAACATATAGACACACACAAAAAGTAAATAAACAGCTTCCAGAAAGACTCTGGGCCACGGTAATGAACAAAACATACAACATATTGTTTGCTGCCTTTAATAGAAACTACCATCTAGTAAGAGAGACAAATAATAAAAAATAAGTGTATATACCCTCTCTTAAATACACACACACACACACACACACACACACCTGTATAAATACATACAGTCTTTTAAAAATATAGATGTGCACTTTCTTCCATAACTTTCTTTTCACTCAACAATCTTAAGAGAACACTCCATGTTATGACATGAAACTACTTTCTTCATTTTTTAACTCCATACAGAATTCAGCCTTGAGACTATACTGTAAGGATTTAATCAGACCTCTGTGGGTGGACAGTTAGATATTTTGCTGCTAGAAACACTGCTGTAAAGGTCTTTATTAGAAGTCCAAGGCATTCTACCTCCTAAAATTGTTTTTTTTTTTTAGTAGCATCATTATTTTTAAAATTAATCTCCAGACCTACCCAAGGATCCCCTTGGCATGAAGAAATGGAAACTCAGTTTGGTTAAGCACACTTTATACTGACACTGTTGAGAGCCGTTGTCTCTTGAATAAAATCATCGTTTTTCAAACAAGAGTGCATTGCTCTGATTTTTCCATGATCTCATTTCCTCTTCTCCCATTTAGATAATCAGTTATCAACTGGCTTTTCAACTGCAGTTGCAACCTTAGTTCAGCAATAATTTTCATCCACACACTCATAAACTGGATTGCAAAAACAGCCTTGAAGTTAGTTATTTGGGCCTCAGAACACACAGTAATTTTGAGTTATAGAGTAAAAGATTTCCCTCCTGAATTTGCTTCCCATGTAATTGGCACTGACTTTCTGTGGCAGTGTGGGAAGGTGTCATCCTAACAATACTTTTTTTTCCAGTTCAAAAGTTATATCATTCTGAACATAAAGAGATGTAAATATAATTTAATTCATCAAGTTAATTTTTATTAACTAGAGACTTGAACTAAGTTAAGCAATTATTTTACATCTGCTGAAGGAAATTAGTTGGATGTGTGGAAGTAAGAATTATCTCCTACCCTAAGGCAAGAAATCTGAAATAACCACCCTGCACATTGAATAGCTCTCCTCAATGAGTGCGGCTAATACATAAACCTCATAACAAACTGAAAATAAATTTATGAATTTTATGAATGAATCCTCAAAGACACAATTTCCCCCTGTAAAACACAAAACAGGGGCCCTCTCTGGTGGCCCAGTGGGTTAAAGCACAGTACTGTGAAGCTATTGCAGCCACTGAAGCACAGGTTTGATCTCTGGCCAGGGAGCTGACCCACAGGGCACAGACCTCTCCTGTCCCACCCACTGTCCTCTTCAGCAGTGTATTTCAGTATATCTGCGTGTTCTGCTTTCCACTTTGTCTCTGGTGAATCCTCTCATCCCCCACACCTGTGGCCTGTATGTTTAAATAAATCTTAAAACAACAACAACAAAATATATGTATTCTGTTGCTTTGGGTTCCACTAGATACAGATGTTGATTCAAGGTTTGAAGGGCAAGCTGTAAGTGGGAGTGATCCCAGGAAAAACCCAGTGGGGGAAGAGAAGACAGCAATAAAGTGCTGGTCATCCTGGGCAGCTTCCTTGGAGAGGTATCTGTTCAGATCTGACTATTCTTTAATGGGCTAATTATTTTTTTTAAGAAATTACATTGTTTTCTATTCCCACCTATAGTGAACAAGGGTCCCCTTTTCTCTACTCCCTCACCAGCATATTATTATTATTATTATTATTACTTTGATAATAGTAATTCCAACAATGTGACGTGATATCTCATTGTGGTTTTCATGTACATTTCCGTGCTGATCAGTTATGTTGAACTCCTTTACATGTACCTGTTGGACACTGGTACATTTTGGAAAAACATATATTTAGCTTTTCTGCCCATTTGTTAACTATGTTTTATATTAGATATTTTGTCTATTTCAGTTATCAACCTCTTATATGATATATGGTTTGCAAATATTTTCTCCCATTTTGCAGGTTGCCTTTTCATTTTATTGGTTTCCTTCACTATGCAGAGCCAACCTCTATATCAAGAAGTTTCCTATATATGCTCTTTTCTTAATAGTTTAATGATTTCAGGTCATATATTTAAGTTTTCCACTTTGAGATAATTTATATATGGCATAAGACAGTAGTCCAGTTTCATTCCTTTGTCCATTTCCACCCCCAATATCTTTACTGAAAACTGTTCATTACTATTCTTGGCTCCTTTGTCATCTGTAAGTTTACAATATACGTGCATGTTTATTCTGGAGTCTCCATTCTGTTCCACTGATCTATATATGTTTTCATGTCAAAATCATACTGTTTTGATTACTACAATTTTGTATTATAGTTTTTTTTAAAAGATTTATTTTCTTATGCATAAGAACTGGGGTACAGCCCAGAGGTGCAGGGGCATTGAGAGGGTTCACTAGAGACAGAGTAGGGAGCAGAACAGGCTGACTGACAAAGTACACTGCTGAGGGGAGCAGTGGGTAGGCCAGGAGAGGTCTGCCCACCATGTGGCTCACCTCTGGGTCAGAGGTTGAACTCATGCTAAAGTGGCTTTAGCTTCTCAGTGCTGTGCTTTAACCCTCTGCACCACCAGGGAGGGCCCTGTATTATAGTTTAAAGTGAGAAAGTGTGATGTCTCCAGCTCTCAAGATTGTTTTTATTATTTGGGTTCTTGTATGGTTTCCTACAAATTTTAGGATTATCTATCCTATTTCTGTGAAAAATGCCATTGGAATTTTGATGGGGATTATACTGAATCTTAGATTGCCTTAGAGAATCTTTATTTTAGTGACTTCTTTACTGTTTCATTAGTGTGGTATAGTTTTCAGTGTACAGGTCTTTCACCCCTCTGATTAAATTAATTCCTAGGTATTTGATTTATTTTGATAAAACTATAAATTAAATTATTTTAATTTGTTTCTAATTGTTCATTTAAAAATATTTATTTGTGCATACAGAACTGGGGTACAAACCAGAGATGTAGGGGTGGTGAGAGGATTCACCAGAGACAGAGTGGGGAGCAGAATAGGCAGATGGATGAAGTACACTGCTGAGGGGAGCAGTGGTCAAGACAGGAGAGGTCTGCCTCGCCATGTGGATCACCTCCGGGGCAGGGAATCAAACTCGCACCGAAGAGGCCACAGTTAGCTTGCAGTGCTGTGTCCTAACCCATTACACCACCAGGGAGGGCCCCTAATTGTTCATTTTTAAAATGATTTATTTATTTATACACACAAGAACTTGGGTATAAGCCAGAGGTACGTGTGTGTGGAGGTGAGAGGACACACCAGAGTAGGGAGCACAACAGGCAAATGGACTCAAATCTACTGCTGAGGGGAGCAGTGGATGAGAGATCTGCTCTACTATGTGGGTCACCTCCCTTGCTGGAGTTCAAACCCATGATGCAGTGGCTGTGGGTAGCTTCATAATGCTTCACTTTAACTCCTTACTCCATCTGAAAGGCCCCCCTAATTGTTCATTATTAATGTATGAAAATGCAACTGATTTTTGAATATTGACTTTTGTCTTTAGGGTTTACTGTACATAAGTCTGTTTGTAATTGCAGAATGTTCATGATATTTTTAAAAATTTTGCCAAATGATTTTTTTGTACCTATTGAGATGATAGTGATTTTTATCCTTCCTTTATTAATGGGGTATATCACATTGATTGCTTTGTAGATGTTAAGTATCCCTAAGGAAATCACATGTAATTATCTCAGTATATTGTTGAATCTGATTAATTTTTTTGGAGAATTTTAAAATCTATGTTCATCAGGAATATTGGCCTGTAATTTTTTTCTTGTGGTGTCCTTGTCTGTTTCATAAAATAGGTTTGGAAGTGCTTTCTCTCTTTTTTTTTTCCCCCTGGAAAGATTGATATTAATTCTTCTTTAAATATCTAATAGAATTCACCAGTCGAGACTCCTAATTCACATTTTTGTTTGTTGGAAGATTTGATTACTGATTCAATTTCTTTAATAGTCATCAATCTGTTCAGACACTCTTTCTTCACAATTCAGTATTGCCATAAAAATTTATCCTTTCAATTTGATGGTGTATACTTGTTCATAGGAATCTCTTTATGTTTTTGTGGTACTGGTTGTAAAATCTGTTTCACTTCTGATTTTGTTTGAGTCATCTTTTTTTCTTGATAAGACTAAAAGGACCTAATTCTTAGTTTCATTGAGATTTCTATTATCTTTTTGGGCTCTTTCATTTTTTCCTCTTTTTATTTTTTGCCCTCCGAATAACTTTGGGCTTCATTTGTTCTTTTACTAGTTCCTTGAGATATAAAGTGAGTGTTTGAGATCTTGTTTCTTGATGTTGACAAGTATCAATATGAACTTCCCTCAAAGAACTGTTCTTGTAACATCCCATAATCTTGGTATGTTATATTTTCATAATCATTCACCTCAAGATTTTTTTAATCTTTTTATTTCTTATTTGACCCATTGGGTTGTTCAGTACAATGTTATTTAATCTCCACATATTTTAATAAAAATAACTGCATAATAAGGAATTCTTCATTAGATTGTATAATGAAATGTATTTTCTGACTCTGTATACCAATCTTTAAAATAAAAAGGAAAAAGGTGGCCCTCCCTGATGGCGCAGCAGGTTAAAGCACTGCACTAAGAAGCTTAAGCCACTTCCGCATGAGTTCGATCCCCGCCTGCCTGGGAGGTGACCACATGGTGCGGCAGACCTCTCCTGACCCACCCGCTGCTCCCCTTAGTAGTGCACTTCGTTGATCTGCCTGTTCTGCTCCCCACTCTGTCCCTGGTGAATTCTCTCACCCTCCGCATCTCTGGCCTGTACCCCAGTTCTGTATGAAGAAAAAAAAAAAAGGAAAAAGGCAACTACTTCCTTTTTCTGGAATTATTTCAGCTTCATGTTCTATACTTATTCTGCTATCTGTAATTTAAAATCTACTGCCCTAAAAACAAGTTCTTTATTCTTTTAATTGAACAGCATTCATTCCAAAAAATTCTTCACTTCTTGCACTGGATTATGGTGATGGCACACAGGTGATTTGGTGATGGGGAGCCCACAGGGATTACAACTGAGATGGAAAAAGGCACAAAATGATGTAAAAATAAACTTACATTAAAATAAAAAAACATCTTCACTTCTTCCTACTTTACTTGAATAGCTTTATCTTTATGTTAAATAAACTCAGAAAATTAGTTCGTATAAATGATAGTAGGAAAGTTTTTCTAAGCTTCACTCATACTAAATGTAAACAACTGAAATAGATAATTTATTCAAAAAGAATTTGTCCTCTTTTATGGACAGGTATACAGTGCCAAAAAAATTGTTAAAATTTAAGGCAACTGTGTTCTCATAATTCACCTCAAGATTTTTTTAATAAAATAAAGTTAGGGACAGTGGAAACACATTTACACAAATACTGAAAACCACTTGCTTATTGTCATTCTGCATAGAAAAAAACTCAACTTCTGTTTTTTTTTTAACATAAGTTTATTTTTACATCATTTTGTACATTTTTTTCCATCTCAATTGTAATCCCCGCGGGTTTCCCATCACCCAATCATCAACTTCTGTTTTTTAAAGAAAATATTCAAATAAGTGTACCAAAATAGATTTTTTTAAAGTTTTATTTATGTATGCATACAAGAACTGGGGCACAGGACAGAGATGTGGAGGGTGAGAGGATTCACCAGAGACAGAGTGAGGAGCAGAACAGACAGATCGACTGAAATACACTGCTGGGGGGAGCAGTGGGTGTGAAAGGAGAGGTCTGCTGTACCACTTGGGTCAGCTCTCTGGCTGGGGACCAAATTTATAATGTAGTGGCTGCAGATAGCTTCAGATTTATTTATTTATGCACACAGAACTGGGAGCCAGGCCAGAGGTGCAGGGGCGGTGAGAGGATTCACCAGAGACAGAGTAGGCAGCAGAACAGGTGAACTGGCTGAAATACACTGCTGAAGGGAGCAGTGGGTGAGACAGGAGAGGTCTGCTGCGCCTTGTGGGTCAGCCCTGGTTTGGGGATTGAACTCATACCACAGTGTCTGGGGATTGCTTTGTGGTGCTGGGAGTTAATCCCTTGCATCACCAGGGAGGCCACTAAGGCTTACTTTCAATTCAAAATCAGGACAAGATAGAGCATGAACTTGAGACTCTCAATGTTTTATTTTTTAACCAACAGAAGCAGTAAGCAGGATTTGAGATTTGGTACTGACGAAAAGCAACTTCCTTACCAAGGACATTAAAACTCTATGGAAGATGCTTCTTAGTTTAAACTACATGTTCTGCCTAGCATGGACCTTTTTTCTCAGCTTAACAATAGACCACTATTCAGTTCTGTAAGCTGAAAGTCAGAAGTTATCTTAGAATTTTCTTTCTTATTAAATATAATTTACTTATTTACTTATTGCTCATTTTTGTACCATGTCTGCATTCTCCTCTCAGGTGTAGTCCCCATGGAGTTCCCACCCCCAGCTCACCTGTTTCTCATCACCATAGTTGGCGGGTCTCTTTCCACTCCTATTCTGACCCCTCCCCCTCCCCCGCAGAATGCCTCTGATGTATAGTTGCCTGTTAATTCTGAAGTTGTATTTGTTGCTATTATTATTATTTTCCCTAATCCCTTAATTGGTTTCCCTATTTTCCTTTTGGTCTGTTTTCCCCACCCAATGAATCACAATTCATCATATCAGTAAATGGACAACTGTAATTCTTTCAGTTACTGCTTTCTCTCTTTTACCCCCTTGACACAATTCTCTGAAGCTGGTTTCTCATCACCAGCTTTATTTCCTCACATCTCAATCCCTCTGCCTCACACATACAGACCCTCTCTCCATCTGACTCCTGACCATTAACTCCATGGAAATAGCTCTTGCCAATGTCACCAGTGACATCCATGTCACTCTGCCAATGGGCAACTTTCATCCTTCCTTTTAATGGGCCTTAATTCACAATCCTAAATTATGACAGTTCACTCATTTTGAAAACATTCCCTTCACTTCCCTAGCTAAACACTTCTGGTTTTTCTCCTACTTCTCAGATAACTCCTCTGTGCTTCCTTGGAAGCCATTAAATACTAGATTTCTTCAAGGCTTAGTCTCAGTCCTCCTTTTCTCTTTTTATTGAGTTCTCAAAGTGCATTTCTCAGATTCCACTAGAGGGTCTGCAAGGTCAAAACTATTTTTGCAAACAAAACTGAACTGTTTCTTGGCTTTTTCATGCTGTAAATATATTGGCACTGCAGGCACAGAAGCAATGGTGGGTGAAACCACTGGTGGCCAGTGGCATCAAACGGGACTGTCACTTTATCCCTTCCCATCATATGCACCTCTACTTACAGAAAAAGGCCAGTGGCATTTAAGATCCTTATGAATTAATAAAGAATATTAAGTTTTATTAAAATTTGACTCTTGTCTTTTTACATATAGATGTTATTTTAGCGCCATTTATGAAAAAGCCTATTACTTCTCTGAATTAACTTGGTACCCTTGTGGAAAATCAATTGACATTAACTGTGTGTCTATTTCTGGGCTCTTGATCTTGTTACACTGATCTATATGGCTTTTCTTCTGTCAGTACCACAGACTCAAATTACCAAAGCTTTACATTAAGTTTTATTATCAAGTAAAAGTCCTTTGTGGGCCCTCCTGCGTGGTGCAGTGGGTTAAAACACAGCACTATGAAGCTGACTGCAGCCCCTTCAGCACGAGTTCAATCTCCAGCCAGGGAGTGACCCGCATGGCGCAGCAGACCTCTCCTGTCTCGTGCGCTTCCCTCAGCAGTGCACTTTGTCCATCTGCCTGTTCTGCTCCCCACTCTGTCTCTGATGAAGCCTCTCACTGCCCTGCACCTCTGGTCTGTACCCCAGCTCTGTATGCAAGTAAATAAATCTTAAAAAAATAAAAGTCCTTTGCTTTTACACATGAATTTTAAAATATTGTCAATTTCTATAAAAAACCTGCTAGGATTTTGATTGGGATTGACTTGAAGCTATAGATGCATTTTTCTTTAATTTCTCTCAACAATGTTTTGTAGTTTTCAAGGTACAAATATTGCACATCTCCTATAAATTTGTTAAATATCTTTGAGGGGCTAGTAAAAATAAAATTGTGATATGTTTGGGTTGTTCATTACTATTGTATAGAAAAAATTTACTTTTATGTTGATCCTCTATCTTGTGATCTTGCTAAATTCACTTCATAATTTGAGTAACAGTCTTCCCTGGATTATTTCACCTTACTGCACTGGCTAGGATCTCTAATACTGTGTGGACTTAAAATGGTGAGGCTGAAAACTCTTGCCATGTGTCTGACCTTAGGCATAAATAAATAAGTTTTTTATCATTAAGTATGATTGAGATGTAGGTTCCACCCACCCCCAGGTTTTCTGTTATTTAAAAGATTAAGAAAATGCCTTCTGTCCTTAGTTTCCTAATAATGTTAGATTTTGGTCAAATGTTTCTCTGGATCTATTAAGTTGACCATGTGGTTTGCATTTTCATTCTGTACTAATAACAGAAAAGTGAATCAAGGAGTTTAAATAGTAAAGGATTTTTATCGCATAAAAAATGTCTACTGAGGCCCTCCCTGGTGGCGCCAGCGGGTTAAAGCACTGCACTAAGAAGCTTAAGCCACTTCCGCATGAGTTCGATCCCCGCCTGCCCCGGAGGTGACCACATGGCGTGGCAGACCTCTCCTGACCCGCCCGCTGCTCCCCTCAGCAGTGTACTTTGTCAATCTGCCTGTTCTGCTCCCCACTCTGTCCTTGGTGAATCCTCTCACCCTCCGCATCTCTGGCCTGTACCCGAGTTCTGTATGAATAAATAAAAAAATCTTTAAAAAAAAAAAATGTCTACTGAAAGGCATGACCAACTCCCTCATGCAGCAGAAAGTAGCACTGCTTTTGCATTTGGTCTGTTGCTACATGTTGTTTGGATTCAGGCATTAGAAGAAAGTCTAGATCATACAAAGATATAATTACATAAACCCATCATGGTAATTCCCCTTATCAGGGTTAGAAGGAGGAAGAGCTGTTTGGCTCAATTATAAGTGAGGGTGGAGCAGAAAGGCTACGTGCCAATGGACAGTGCCTCCCCTTCTAGAAACCGGTGAGGGCTGCCTTTGCCAGCCTCCTATCCATTTAGGTTGAGGGAAGGGGAATAGTTTTGACCTCTGGGCAGAGATAACATTTGCCACTTTGGAGCTTAGCCCTAAAATTTCAAGAGAGATTCATTCTTCAGTCACTCTTTTCTATTGCCTAAAAAAGGATCTCAAGGTGATGGAACATGCGAAAGAAGATCCCCCCAAAGACACCCAGCTTGCATGGGACTGTGATTTAAGCTTTCACTGTGTTAAGCAACTTGGATACTGCGGTTGTTATAACATCGTACACTAATTACCATGGCTGGCCAGCGGGGCAGTGTGCTGGGGACCTTCTGGGAAAGGCGCGGGGCTCGTAAAAAGACACAGTGCAGCGCCTCCCTGGTGGTGCAGGGGTTCAAGTGTCTGCAATAGCCAGCTACTGCAGTCTGCTCCCCACTGTCTCTGCTGAATCCTCTCACCCCCTGCACCTCTGGCTTGCACCCCAGTTCTTGTGTGCATAAATAAATAAAAATAAATCTAAAAAAAAAAGACACACTGAAGATTAAGTCCACTTTCTGGCTTGGACAGCTAGTCATTTTCAATTTATTTCTTACTGTTTCATTTTTCTTAAATCTTTTTCTTTTCGGATAGCATTTAATGTCTCCCTCCGCGTGGCGCCCGCAGCTCTCCCACCACCACAGCTCCTGTGACCCGCCAGCACAGTGCCTTGTGCTCGTCCCTGCCTTACTGTGACCCTCCCCTCAGCCCTTCCGTGCTTCAGATCTGCAGTCAGCGCCATCTTTCAACCTCGGGAGCAAGAGGCTGTGTACCTAAGCAGAGCAAAATATAGAAAAAATTGGCAAAATCTATATTGCTGAAAATTAACCAACCTTCTCACTGTGTTTTTCATGTGAGAAAAGTTCTTTATAATTTAAGATATTACAATCACTGTTTTCTGTTATCTACATTAAAAAAGTCTTAACTACATTTAATCAGTAACAAACTATTAAAAACTCATTTGTTTTCCCCCAGCAAATTCTAGTGCTTCCTATTTTGGTAAATGATAACGTCAACCATGTAATGTTATATAAGCCTGAAACCTCGGTCAACCTTGACACTTTTCCTCTATCTCACTATATCCCCCATGTCTAGTTCATTCCCACCTGCTGTTGAATCCTTCTAATTCGTCAACACCACACTGGTCTGAACTATTACCATCTATCTCTCAAATTACCCCAACAACCTGCTTCTCCTCTAACTCACCTCTAATCTTTTCTCCACACTAGCCAAGGCAAAGGTTCTCAAATTTGCAGTCTGATTGTATCATCCCTCTACTTCTGTATCCTTCTCTGCTAAAAAATAACCTTGTTTTTCCATTCTTTTTTTAAAAAAGATTTATTTATTCATACAGAACTGGGGTACAGGCCAGAGGTGCGTAAGTGGTGAGTGGATTCACCAGTGAAGAGTGGGGAGCAGAACAGGCAGATCGACAAAGTACATTGCTGAGGGGAGCAGTGGGTGAGACAGGAGAGGTCTGCTGGGCCATGTGGGTCAGCAACCTGGCCGGGGATTGAACTCATGCTGCAGTGGCTGCAGATAACTTTATAGTGCTCATCTCAATCCCTTGCGCCACCAGGGAGGCCCATTTCCTACTCCTTTTAGTATCAGTATGTACCATCCTACAAAGCCCTAGAGGGCTGGCCGCCCTGTGCCTCACTGCATCTTGCAATGGACAATGGGAGCTCTGTTGACCCTTCATCCTTGCCTCATTCCTGATCCCAGGACCTTGCACACGACATTCCTGGAAACTTGTTTCCTGCTGATTCACCTAGTTTATACCTTCTATCACTCCTCCACGGAAGTATCCTCTGACCCCAGGCCTAGGACAAGTCTCTTTTACAGTCTCACAGCAGCCTGTCCCCACTCTGGTCGCACTTGTCACTTCTGTAATTTTATGTTGTCTGCCATGGTGCAAACGCACGGGCATCCTTAGTATCTAGCAGTCTGTGCACTGTTAGGAGCTGCGATAAATCAGATCAAGAGTGAAGTGCTATGAAGGAAAGATGTATGGTATAGGATGCCCTGAGCGTCTGGAACACTGACCTTGGTCTGTACTCTGGAGGGTTAGAGATTTTCTTTATAGAATTGATATCTGAGCTGAGTTTTGAAGGATGACTAGACTGAGAAAGGAGTCAGGCAGAGAATGTGACATGAAAGAGCATGGTGCATTCAAACAACTGAATCAAGGACAGATTGGCTGGTGCTTAGCGAGGAAGGCAGAGAGCAGACCAGGGAGACCTGAGGGACAGACTACATGGGGTTTATGGATAGGATGATCAGAGAATTTTATACCTAACCTGGTGTATTTTTTTCAGCCCTTTAAAAAAATATATTTTTTTATGCATACAGAATTGGGGTACAGGCCAAGGTGCAGGGGTGGTGAAAGGATTCACCAGAGACAGAATAGGGAGCAGAACAGGCAGACTGACAAAGTACTCTGCTGAGGGGAGCAGCGAGCGAGACAGGAGAGGTCTGCTGTGCTATGGGGGTCACCTCCCTGCCCAGGGTTCAAACTCTTGAAGTGGCTGTGGCTAGCTTCGTAGTGCTGTGCCACCAGGGAGGGCCCAGGGCCCTTCTTTCAGCCTTCTAAAAAAATTATTTTTAGGGCCCTCCCTCGTGGTGCAAGGGGTTGGTATACAGCACCACAAGCCAGCTGCAGCCACTTCAATGCGAGTTCAATCCCGGCCCCGAGGTGACCCACATGGCACGGCAGACCTCTCATGTCTCGCCTGCTGCTCCCCTCAGCAGTATTCCAGTACATTTGTCTGTTCTGCTGCCCACTCTGTCTCTGGTGAGTCCTCTCACCGCCCCTGCACCTCTGGCCTGTACTCCAGTTCTGTATAAAGAAATAAATCTTTCTAATAAAAGTACTTAAAAAAATTTTTATGTAAGTTTCCTTCACAGCACTTCACTCTTGTTCAGATTATTGAGGCTCCTAACTGTGCAGCAGGCTCTCTTAATAGACACCAAGGATGCCAGAGCTCATGGGCCAGTGGGAGACATTTTGATGCTTTTATATTGATACAATCACAAACATAGAAGTTACAAGGATAGTTCACAAAAGTACCATGTACTCTTTACCCAATTCACTTATTTATATTTTATTCTTTTCCTTCTCCATATGTATTCAGACGAGCTTTTCTTTTTTCTGAATCATTTGAGAATAAGTCCAAGACATCATGTTCCTTCAAGCCCTAAGCACTTCAGTGCGTATTTCCTAAGGACAAGGACATTCTCTTTCTTCAACACAGTAATCAAATCAGGAAGGTTAACATTGATTAAAAAAAAAAAACTATTATCTACTCCATATTATACATTGAACTTGGTCAGTTACCTCAATTATGTCCATTAGAGCTGTTTTTATCCTGGTCCCAAATCCAATCCTGGATCTCATATTGTCTCTTCAATTTCTTTTAATCTTAATCCAGGACATTTCTGACAGTCAAATAGAGTGTTATTAATAATTACTCTGGGCCAACAGTCACAAATGTGGGCTCTCTCAGGTGTACTTGGATGTTTGATCATGAAACTTGCAGGTTGTGGCAAGAACTTTAAACTTCATCTTGTGGTAGTAGGAAACATGTAAGAGTTAGAGCCAAGGAATCAACTTGAATTAGTTTCAAAGAGACTACTTGGACCTCCCTGGTAGTACAAAGGGTTACAGTGTAGCACTATGGAGCTATTATAGCTGCTACAGCTGGACTTCCATCCCAGCAGGTTGCTGACCCACATGGTCCGGCAGACCTCTCCTATCTCACTCGCTGTTTCCCTCAGCAGTGTATTTCAGTTGATCTGCCTGTTCTGCTCCCCACTCTGTCTCTGGTGAGTCCGCTCACCCCCTCCCCCACCAACACCTCTGGCCTGTACACCAATTATTGTATGCATAAATAAGTTTAAAAAAATATCAAGAAGACTACTCATTCCACTGTGGAGAAAAGATGAAATGGGGGCAATATTTAATAAAACACTAAATGTTGAATGAAGAAAAAACTCCATTAATGGACAACTGCATCTACAAGTGCTCACGATATCTTCTGACATAAAGCTTTTAAAAGCAACAGCCAGTAATTGCAATTCTCAACCTAAGGTGCACACATGAGTTGAAAACCAACATGTTGATGAACTCTGATGCAGAATGATGGTATGTATATGCACGTGGTAGTTTGAAAATACCTTCACTAATTCTGCGATAATCCTGCCTTCGAGAGGTAGAACTTAATTCCTCTTCCCCTGAGTATGGGCTGGATTTGTGTGATTCACAACAGAATGTAGCAGAAACAATGGTGTTCGGAAAACTAGGTTATAAATAAGAAGCATCACAGCTCTGTCTTCCTTGTTGGAACATGGGGGGTGAGGAGGGGGGCAGCTGCTGTGTCATGATGACACTCCTGGGAAGGAACAGGGAGGGGCCTCTTGCCAACAGTCACGTGAGGGAGCACCCGGGAAGAACTCTTCCAGGCGCACTCAGTCCTTCAGCGGACTGCAGCCCTGGCCATCACCCTCACTACAGCCTGTGAGGCACTGAGGCAGAACCAACTAGCTAAGCAATTCCTGGTTTCTGAACCCACAGAAACCCTGAGACGAGAGATTTTGTTTTTATTACTTATTTCCCTTTTAAACAGAAGGGAAGTTTTTAAATTAAGAACAGAAGTTTATTTGTACATCATTTTGTGCCTTTTCCCATCTCAGCTGTAATCCCCGTGGGCTTCCATCACCAAATCACCCATGTGCCATCACCATAGTCCAATGTACTCCCCTCCCTTTTGATCCCATTCCCCGGTAAAATGTCTGTTATATAGTTGTTCATTATTATGGTTTGCAAAAGGGAACTTGTAAACTTTATTAGCATTGAGACTGGGGAGATGGGTGGGAAGGAACAAGGACTTGGGGACAGGTGGGAGGCACCTCCTCACTCTGGGCACGTGGTCCCTGAGGGGCTTCAAGGAGAAGGATTTTGTCTCTGCTAACAGCTGGCAACTCAAGGAGAAACCCTGAACCCAAAGCCAGATGGAAGCAGTGTGGTCTTGCTCCCTCCAAAAGGCCAACTTCTAAGACCTAAATGACTGAGGCCCTGGGATCTGAGCTACTGGTATTTCCTTTCTCCACCAAGAGACATGATTTACAGGGGCTGTGCAGACTCAGCATGGCTAAACCAGCTCAGCTAGTAGTCAGCAGTCAGAGTCCCCAACTCACCAGTCCCTGCAGGCCCCACACAGACCGACTCCGGTCAGGGACCCCTGCCAGCAGTTTGGGCTGGGATACCTTGAAGGCAGAGGGTGGTCTTTGAGGAGCCCCCCAGAGGCGGAACTGCACTCTGCCGAGGTAGCTGTCCACATCCTATGTGATGTGGAGCGTCAGGTGCTATTTTGGAACAATCAGGAGCCTCACATGAGATTCCCTGGGGCAGGGCTAGCAGCCCTTGCTTGGCCTTCCCGCCCATGCCACCACCCTGTACAGCAAGGTCACCCACCCTAGAAGCTTCTCTCCGATGATGATGGTATAGATTTCTTAGGCATCTGGCAGTGAGGACTCCATTGTTGAATTCCCAGGGCCCTGAGCTGGCCTGTGACAGGAGGTATTGCTATAGTGTATACCTAAGTCAGGGCTGACCACAGGACGATTCTCCTGGAAGTGGGGCCAGTCACTCCTCTGAGGGGACCCCACAGACTGTGTGTCTGAGTGTGAGTGGAAGGCCAGTCTTGTCTTGAGCTTCTTGCCACTGACCACCACCTTCAGGCAGGGCTGCCAGGAGCTCCAGGGGGACTGACTTCTATTTCAGGACCTTCTGTTCGTGGCAAGGACTTGGAGGATTGACTTCTGTCTGAAGACCTTCTGTTCATGGCTGGGAACTGGGAGGACTGATTTAAGCACTTGGGCAGCTGGGAGCTGAGCTGGTTCTGAATCTGAGACAGTCACAAGAACCATAACCTGATCAGTAGATTCCATACTTTTCCACGGGTCTTCTGACAAAGAGAGCTCTGGGTAGCGCTTTCCATATTTAAGGGGGCTGATGAGGCCAGATGTGTCCAGCGGAATGTGTCCAGCCTCGTTCTGTGATGGCTCCTCGAGCTTGGCCGCAAGGCAGGGAGCACCTGCCTCTTGTCCCTGCCTCTTGGTGACCCAGGAGTATCAATCATTGGACTTGGGGATTCTCACAAATGTCAGAGCGGACTGGACCAAGAGAAGCTGTTGCTTTCTGTGCATGGACACCTCAGAGAAGCAAGGAGCCTGCCAAAGTGTGAGGCTGAGCTTAGGCCATAAGGGGAAAAAAGAGAAAGTGGCAACCTACACAAGATTTGTGTCTCCACGGACAGCCCAAGGGCGAGGGAGCCACAGCCCCTTGAGGCATGGAGGCCCGAACACTGCTTTAAGGAACACAGTGCCACATGACTCAATTTTGTTATTTTAAATTACTAAGCGTGGGGTAACTTTTATACAATAGATAATCTATGCAGTTCATTTGAGTAGTTTATGCTTTTTTCATGATTTTTTGGCATAGTGACTCTTAAAGGTTAAAAATTACTACTGCAGGTATATACACACAATAGAGTACTACTCAGCCATCAAAAAGATAATCTCATGCCATTCGAGGCAACAAGGATACAGCTGGAAGGGACGATGCTAAGTGAAGTAAGTCTGAAGGAAAAAAGATAGTCATTGGATGGCTTCACTTAAATGTAGAATATAAAGAAACCACACAAAGGAAAAGACAAAACCTTCAAGCTGACCACAGATCTTAAGTATACAGTGAGGCAGGGGTCAAAACAGAGGAGGGAAGAACACAAGGGACTATGGAGCTGGACCATGGGTGTTACGGCAGTGGGAGAACCACAGGGACTGAACCGGAGGGGAGAAAACAATTACTGGCCCAAAATGAACAATGTCAGTGTTAAAAAAAAAAAAATCCAAAAAAAAAGGAATTACTACTATAAAACAAGTACTAGATTATTAGAAACCTTTGAGATTCATCCTATAGTTCCTATGGGTTTATTTTTTTTAGATTTATTCATTTATGCATACAGAACTAGGGTACAGGCCAGAGGCACAGGGGTGGTGAGAGGCTTCACCAGAGAGAGTGGCAGCAGAACAGGCCGACTGATGAAGTGCACTGCTGTCTGACGTGCCATGTGGGTCACCTCCGGGGCTGGGGATCAAACTCATGCGGAAGTGGCTTTAGCTTCTTAGTGCTGTGCTTTAACCCGCTGCGCCACCAGGGAGAGGCCTATGGGTTTATTTTTTTAACACAAGTTTGGTATTAAGTCTAACAAATGAGGTTCCATTCTTTAAACCACTGAAACTCAAAAGAGTGCTTACAAGTTTTCTCAAGAACAGACTGAGAAAAACAAACTTCACCCCAACCTACGAGGCTAAAATCTTAACAGATTACCTAGTGGAATAAAGTAATTCCACTAGAAAGGTCTACCCTAACCGATCCATGATTCCGACAATACATCCATGAGTTACTGTTAAGGGGAAAGGCCAAGTTGACGTTCCCACTACAGTGCGTTCACACAGACAGATATTCATGTGCATATAGATGGATGTGTCTGGGGAAAGTTTCAGAAGGATGTCATACCAAGGAAGGCTTTTCAGCGGTTATTAAAAAATAAAACTTACTGTGAAGTTCTAGGGTAGAACAAAGTGTGGAGAGGGCGGCAGGGCCAGATTCTGCAAGCAGACAGGAATGCAGGCGCAGCCGCAGAACTGCCTAGTGGGAAGCGTCCAGGGAGAGAGGACACCATTTGGCCCCAGGTCTCTTGTTGCTGCCACGAACATCTCAGTATTCCCCAGATTGGCACTGGCATCACAGCATTTCAAATCCTGAGGTAGAGTCATCCAAAGACCAAAAACTTCTTTGGCAACAATTGATCAGAATCATAGTCTACGTAAAACAGAAGACTTAGGCCCTCCCTGGCAGCACAACGGGTTAGGACGCAGCACTGCAAGCTGGCTGCAGCTGCTTCAGTGCGAGTTCGATCCTCGGCCCCAGAGGAGATCCACATGGTGTGGCAGACCTCTCCCGACCCGCCCGCTGCTCCCCTCAGCAGTGTACTTCATCGATCTGCCTGTTCTGCTCCCCACTCTGTCTGTGGTGAAGCCTCTCACCACCCCAGAACTTCTGGCTTGTACCCCGGTTCTGTATGAATAAATAAGTCTTAACAAAGAAAAAAAAAAAAAAGACTTACACTCCTAGTTATCTACCCAAAGGATACAAAAACACTGATTCAAAAACACAACTGCACCCCCATGTTCATTGCTGTTTTACTTATAATAAGAAAGACAATACAATAGGAATCAACCCCAAATGTCTAAAAGTGGATGACTGGATTAAAAGGATGTGGTACATATATACAATGGGATATTACTCAGCAATCAAAAAAGGTTAAACTCATGCCTTTTGCAGCAACATGGATGGAGCTGGGATCATGCTTAGTGAAATAAGCCAGAAAGAAAAGGAAAAATACCGGATGGTTTCACTCATAGCAGGAGTATAACAGACCAGGCGAGAATAATAATAATAATGAACAGTTATAGACCAGAGACAGTTTGTGGTGGTGGAGTGGGGGATGGGATCAAAAACAGTAGGGGGGAGGGAAATGCACTGGACTATGGTGATGGCACATGGGTGAATTGGTGATGGGAAGTCCACAGGGATTGCAGATGGAAAAAGGCACAAAATGATGTAAAAATAAACTATTATAATAAAAAAAAGAAGACTTACATCTAAGCATTAACAAGACAGGCAATGAGAAATTTTATTTTGAAGGAGACAGAACATGAGGACTAAATATTTGCTATATATCCATATTCAATAAAAGTATAATGGCAATGCAAAAGAGGCTTCTGTTCCTACAAGTATGTATTTTAAGATACTGTAGTCCAACTTTACTATTGTTGCAGAAAACAAAGAATTTCTGTGTATGGTGAAGTGAGCTCTAAATTTAGACATGTCTTTTACATTGGTGAAATGCAATCGCGCGTTGGCCCACGCAATTTAAAAAGGGCAGGAAGCAAGCCTACAACAGAACTGGGTGAACAGGAATGCAGAGGAGATAAAGACTTTGCTTATCTTGACAATCCAAAGGTCTTTTTTTGCAAGACTAAATAAAGGTAAAAGATAAAACTGGAATGAAGACATGTAATTGAAAGATTGATATTTCAAAGTTAACTTCACTTTAAGTAAAATGAATTTCCATCTTAAAGGAAAAAAAAAAAAAGAAGAGGCATGCTTGTCAGTTCTTTGGGCAAATATGTCAGGGCAGGTGAACACATAGACACAAAAATCCCTTCTAAAACCAAGGCTCTTACATGGATTCATGCCACATTGAACGGTGTGTATTTCTGGTGGACTATTCTCGTTGGCTAACAAAGAAACATTTAAAATAGACTTTACCCCTAAAACTTAACAAGAAAAAATTGTAATCTATAGTTTCTATTATATTGTGCCATGAACACTATCACATATTCTACTAACCTTTATGCAAACAGTTAAAGCTACAGAGTGTATTTAATCTTAATTTCCCTATCTCTCTTACATACACAGAGCAAACCATTCAAGCCTTAGAATCAAAAAAGATTTTTAGGGTGACACTTTCTTTTTAGGGTGATACATTTTTAATATAGTAACTTTCCTTTTACTAGTCTATAGATGATCTTGCATTCAACAACTGCCATAAAGCTTGCTTAGTAAAATAGAAATCATTAAATAAAATAGAATCATGCTTTAAAAAGTGTGGATCACAGCAATCCCACTCCTAGGTATCTACCCAAAAGACACAAAAACACTGATTCAAAAAGATACCTGCACCCCATGTTTATTGCTGCTTTATTCACAATTGGAAAGACATGGAAACAACCCAAGTGCCCCAAAATGGATAACTGGATTAAAAAGATGTGGTACATATATACAATGGAATATTACTCAGCGACCAAATTAAAGAAACACATGTCTTTTGCAGCAACATGGCTGGAGCTGGAAAAGATCTTTCTTAGTGAAATAAGCCAGAAAGAAAAGGAAAACACCAGATAGTTTCTCTCATAGCAGGAATATAACGGAAAAGGTCAGAAAATAATGATAATAATGAACAGCTATATACCAGAGACATTTTGTGGGGGTGGAGTGGGCAATGGGATCAGAAACAGTGGGGGGAGGGAAATGCACTGAACTATGGTGATGGCACATGGGTGATTTGGTGATGGGAAACCCAAGGGGATTGCAACTGAGATGGAAAAATGCACAAAAAAATATAAAAATAAACTATTATAAAATTAAAAAAATAAAGTGTGGGTCAAACATATACATATACATATTATAAAACTCATAGTCAAAGAACATAAGAAAACACAACAAGGCCCTCTCTGGTAGTGCAATGGATTAAAGTGCAGCACTATGGAGCTATCTGCAGCCACTGCAGCACGAGTTCAATCCCCGGTCAGGGAGCTGACCCACATGGCGCAGCAGCCCTTTCCTGTCTCCCCACTGTTCCCCTCCACAGTGTGTTTCAGTCTGCCTATTCTGCACCACACTCTTGTCTCTTGTAAATCCTTTCACCTCTGCCCCCCAATTCTGGCCTGCACCCCAGGTCTTGTATGCATAAATAAATAAATCTTAAAAAAAAGAGAGAACAACCATTTTTTCATTTACAGTATGCTACTTCCATTTCCCATCCCAATACAGAATCAGGAGCTTTTCCCAGGTTTCATGGGGCCGGGGTTATGACAGCTGAGAATCAATGTCAGTTTCCCAACAATCTGTATCAGACACGTAAAAACTGTAAAATATGTCACAGTACTGATGAAATCTAACACTGTTGGCTCATTTTAGGCAGTTGCAGAAATGCTGAAAAAATGTTAAGTGCCAGCCCTCCCTGGTGGTGCAGAGGGTTAAAGCACAGCACTGGGAAGGTAAAGCAGCTTCTGCATGAGTTCAATTCCCGCCTGCCCCGGAGGTGACCACATGGCACGGCAGACCTCTCCTGACCCGCCCGCTGCTCCCCTCAGCAGTGTACTTTGTCGATCTGCCTGTTCTGCTCCCCACTCTGTCTCTGGTGAAGCCTCTCGCCGCCCCTGAGCCTCTGGCCTGTACCCCAGTTCTGTATGAATAAATAAATCTTTAAAAAAAAAAAAAGTTAAGCGCCAACAGACTGAGTATTGGAACTTTTAACAACGCTACTAAGATGAACTGTGGTGAAACTGTCACACAGACGACTTTCTGACCAGGTGAGTGCCCAGGGGCCTGTCCGACGGGGCTGATCACATAGTGACATGCATTGAAATTCACTCCCTGCCCCAGCTGTCATGCTGGTTCTTCAAGAATATTGACAGTAGTAAATTAAGTCTTGATTTTAATATCTCATATATTTAAAGCAATATCCATTACAAGCAAACACCCAGGAATAGTTATTTGATATTTGTAAGAAGGATCTTGGAAGACACGAAACTTTCAATTAAAAAGTTATTTATTAAAAAAAAATATCTCCCGCTTATTCTGATACCGTATCAAGTCAAGGAGTGACGTTACAAAACAACTGGTCACACCCACTTGTATGGATGACAATTACTTTAACTAGCTTTTAGTATATTCTGCTAAAATAGCAAAATACAATTCAACTCGTTTACTTCATCACAAATATACTACATACCAAAATCTGTAAGTCTTATAAAGCTTGTCTTCTATTTTAGTTAGAGGTTCAGCTAACATAAAATGATACCAGCTAAAAAAAAAGCATCCAAGATGCTTTGAATTTTCTTATTTTTGTACACAAGGAGAATATGATTGTTTGGAAGTTTCTTCACAAAGAAACCACAAAGAACCGCTGAGATTCCTTTGTATTTCCACTCTTCGTGTTTCCAGTGCTTAAAACATGCTGGAAACATAAGTAGAGAAACAAATGCCACACAGATCCCAGAGCTTAAAACAGCTTCTGACAGGTTTCAAATTAATGTAGAAGATGTAGACATTAAAAATGATTTTCAGAAACATATATACCTTCAAAGGAGAGCCTTTAGTACTTCTAGCATTGAACACGGTGGACAGGCATGGGTCTGTCTTTCAAAGATTAAGCAGTCAGTCTTTTCTCAACAGTTTCTTGATAAGCAATGAACCTTCTCAAATTCATCTTCACATTGTCAAGAACACATAGCTGATCTGGACTGTATTTACCTCTGCCTTCTTTTCGTATCTGCCAAGAAATGTTGCATGTGATTTGGTATATATGTTACTAACGCCTTTAAATAATGAAAAGCACTTAATTTGGGGTGTATTCAGCTGTTTTCTAAATAAAGACAGCTGCCAGACGAGTACTCTCACTACTAGAGAAAGTGGAATATATACATGAGTCATAGAGATTGTGTAGCTTTAAATGACAGGTACAGAAACCACGGAATCACAGATTTCAAAAAGTGAACTACGGTATGTGAACTGGGCCTCCTTTTCAGTCTAGCAGTGGTCCTCAGATGTCAGCGTGTAACGGGATCACCTGGAAGGCTTGGTAAGAATCAGATCAGTGGCATTATTCACAGAGCTGATTTTCAGTAGCTCCACGGTGGGGTTCGAGAGTCTGTATGTGCTGCTGCTGCGGATATTGAGAACCATTGGTCTGGAGAAGTTCTTCAGTAAAATGCACTATAATGTGCTTAAATACAACCTGGGGTTAAGGATATACCAGGCCGGACTTAATGCAATTGTGGCCTCATTCATAACTGAGCCAGATAGGCTATAGGCTGCCTTCCGACTAGTAAGGCAGTTCCATTAGGGCCTTAACACCTTGCAGAAAAAAAAAAAACAAAACCTTGTATTTAAATATTAAAACCATAGAAATGCATATGGAATAGAAAAACCAAGCAGAATAACAGAGCTTCTAGAAGTTAGGGTTTTTTCCTATTCCATAAATTTACTTTACTCCCTTCTAAGCATTTGCTTTTGCAGAATTTGAATACTCTAACTGCAGCTGCTCTCCTGGCCAGTGCAGGGAATCAGGAGCGGGCAGATGTTTTTTTCTTACTCTGAAGACTTCTTTTTCAGAAATTTAAAGGTCTGAAAGTGAATGTGCAGACACTCTAGGAGGTAGAAAGTTAAGTAAAAGCATACAGAGTGCAGGACTGAATATATCATAGAACTTTCAGTAAAGTCCCATGTTGCTTAAGGCGGTGATGACTTTTGGATAATAACGTATTCTTGCCTTTGCTTAAAGAACTACCATTCAATTTGGTTACTGATGAGACTGCAATAGGTGGGAATAAAAACTCTCACTACTTAATAAAACAGACAACAAGAAACTAGAGGCTTTGAACAAAGCATACTTAAAGCAAAATCTTAAATTTTTCCTCCCAGAACGAGGTCACCTACTGATAAAACCTAATTCAATAAATGGCAGCTACTATCACTAAAATTTAAAATGTATTGCAAGACATGGAAACGCTAAAAAAATCCAAACATTTATTAATGTTCTTAAACTAACACTAAATTCAGGTGTAATGATAACAGAATTGTGCATGTTATGTGTTACAATTTTCCTTTTCTCCTAGAAAAGGAAGCTATTATTTTATGCCTTAAATTTCTAGATATAATCGTATTCACCTGAGACCTTTTTACTGGGTCTTTCCATGTGAACTACATTTTACAGTAGGGGCTACTTATATAAAAGAAATACATACTAGAAAATAACAAAAGAAGTTAATTTTTCATCAAAACCTCTACTAAAAGCAAAAGAATACAATATAACCTAATTCTAAAATGGAGTCTTAGATAGAACAGAGTGGTAAATCTCAACTTTAGGACAAATGATGTAAAGGGGCTTTAAATTCCTAGTTCTTCCCTCTGCCGCCACACAGTTCCTGAAAATTACTTCTTGACTCTACATTAGCCTTGATGCTTCTGACAGCAAATCAAGGCAGTTACAGTCTCCATTATAGAATCCCCAATAAAGACTTCTGGGTAGTTTTCATTTTTTTTCTGAGCACTAAAGGGAAGTATTTGTAACAACAGAATCAATGATTACGTGATAAATATACATGACATGTGCTTCAGACGCCACAGACTGCGGTGTTTATAGGAACTTGCCGACACCTCTCTGGCTCAAGGCACAAGTGACCCAAAGGCGAGCAGGACTTGCCTGACTACGACCACAGGCATCACACAGGCCTGGAGCCCAGCGCAATGAGTCACTGGGGTCCCACGCAGGGAGGGCACTAACCCTCTCCCCCTCAACATTAAGTAAAATGGCCACATACCTTCATTTTGAAGACAGGCTGGAGCTCTTTCAGAGTAGATAACAATTTAATTTGAACGGAGGCTCTTTCAGCTTCTTTACCATCAGCAAAAACATCAAACAGGGCATCCAAAGCTTCTCCAGCTACTACCAGGGAAGGATCTTTGGTTGCAACCTCAAGCAGGAAGGACCCAATGGTCTGTAGACAACATACTGTTTTAGTTCAATATAATAATATTACAAAATACACACGAACATTAGATGTGGCAATACTCCATGCATAGGCATATTTTATATAAAAATGTCAGGGTAAGACTGAAGACAGCATTTATAATACACCAAGTTACAATACGCACGAGTTACATTAAACTTATTAGTCTATATTCCTAAATAAAATGAATCAAGAGCCACATTTATCGAAGATTGATTTTAGAAATCAATACGTTTCTCCTTTATCTCCCTCAAAAAGACTTTGCTTATGCTGTTAAAATGCATTAACAACAACAAAATCTGCTTTTAAAATTATATACAAATTATTCTAAGACAATGAAAATCACAAAGAATAAAACAATCTCATTTTGCTTCACTGCATGGTTGCTTTTTAACATTCACCTATTTTTTCCACAATCAGTTAATGAGCAGATAGATCGCTCCCAATCTGAAAGAACTGCTCGTGAGTGAAGTCACTCTTTTGGGGGGGTTCTGCTTCACCTTTTATGTCTACCACCAAGGGTGACTCATGAGTAGTCAGTCATCCACTTTCAAATATCACATCTGCATTTAAGTGTCTACAGAACCTGGAAGATATTTAGATTTACTGCCCTAGAGTATAATATGAAACACAGCAGTACCTGTGAAGTAGTCTTTCTGATTCATTATACATTGTGAATCTGAATCTAAATCTAATCTGGCCTTTAGTCTAGCTTCCAGTTTATAGGAAACCGGATGAAAGAATCAGGTTAACACCACAAGGGAGCGTCAGACAAATTCTGAGGCTGAACACCCTACGGGACAACTGAAGCGGGAGCCGAGAGAAAAATAAGTGGTGGCAGGTGTCACTACAAAGCCTGGTTCAGGCCACGTGAGCGTAGGAATCAGGGCACGTACAGCTCACGACGTTTCTAGATCCTGATTCAAACAGACTATCTGTAAACAGGTATTTTTTGGAACTGGGAAAATTTAAATTTGAACCAAGTAGTCTACAAATTAAAAAATGACTGTAAGGTGTGATTAAAAAACTGTCCTACTTAAAGACAAGGGGTACAAAACCATGACCTACCCAGCAAAGAAACGATGTGAAGCGCATGGTAAGATAGTAGAAACTGTTAGCTATGCTTGGGAGGCGTACCCAATTCACTGTACCGTCTACTTCACGCTTGGAAATACGGCCAAATAAAAACATTTTCAACCTCTGTTACACTCGAGAAGCACTCACACCTCCAAAGGAACCTAGGACATGAGCGCCCATGAGCCAGGTACCCCTCACTCATGTGCTAGACATGAAGAGCCTCTGGAAAGACAGTGAAGGCACGGCTGCCAGAGGTGGCCTTTCCAGGGGTAAACTGAAGGACAAGAAATTTAGGGGTGCAGGTGGTCTTCCACTATACATCTCTTTCTACTTGTCTAAATGTCTTCATATGTGTCTGTGTAACTTTTTCAAAATTAGGTGAACAGCAGTTATAAAGTTCTTAGCCATTTAAAAAGTACTTATAATAATGGATTCACTACCCACTAGTCAATAACCAACACTGCAGCGATTATTATCAGCACAACGAAGAGTAATTTTTGCTCTTACTCTTAGTGATGCTCATTGCTAACAGTGCAGTTTGTGGGCAACTGTGCTGATGGGAAGCAGAGTGAGTTTCCAGTGCACCTGCACTATCAGGGCTGCTGCTGAAGATCCGCAGAGAGGCACAGAATGGACAGTGTGGTCTTATTCCAAAGCTCTCGCCTGGTGCGCAAAGGAACTCGGGTGGATGGTTCCTTCATAAGTAAAATATGATAGGCACACATTTTATTTAATAGTGAAAGTAGAGGCAGCTTTAACAATTCAGAACTTGGTCTTTCACTGGATAGAAATGTATTTTTTTTAAAGGTATCTTCAGGGGCCCTCCCTGGTTGTGCAAGGGTTAAAGCACAGCACTGTGAAGCTATTGCAGTCACTGCAGCACAAGTTTGATCCCCAAGCAGGGGGGTGACCCACATAGCACAGCAGACCTCTCCTGACTTGCCCGCTGATTCCCCTCAGCAGAGTACTTCAACAATCTGCCTGTTCTGCTCCACTCTGGTGAATCCTCTCACCCCCGCACTCCTGGCCTTTATCCAGTTCTGTATGTATAAATAAATAAATCTAAAAAAAAATATATTTATCTCCAGAGTAAAGCTAAATGGCAAAATGTCACAAGTTTCAAGCACCTATCTACACACAGTGAAAGTCAACGGGTGCATTTCATATCTACACACAGTGAAAGTCAACACTGAGTTCTTCTTATGGTGGTCATAGAAGTTTATTTTTTAAACCCCAGTGTTTTTTTTTTTTTTTTTTTTACTCTCCCCCACTTCTAAACATTTTAGGTTAGAAGCATATTGTTTTACCTTGAGAGTTTCAAGTGTACCATCTTCTTTGGCTAGGACACTGCCAGTGATTCCTAAGATACTAACTACGTTCACTCTAACCCCAACATTATTACTATAAATGCCCACTTTGCACAACGACATCAGCTGGTCAGGAGTCATGCACTGTGGGAAGAAAAGAGAGCAGAGTGTTAAACTGAACTGACCCAACAGCGTGGGCAACAGTACTGACAAGCACCTCCCCTGCAGGCCGTGCAAGTCTAAGTGAAATAAGCTCTCACGGAGAAATCATTACAGGATCTAGTCTCTCCCAAGTACAGGGATAAGTCGAACCAAAGTGTGGCCTGTTTGTGTCACTGTTGTTATTCAATCATAAAGGGCTTCGGTTCCTCAAGTTCATTTGAAGGGCACTTAAATTCAGATAAATACACACTAAGGGTACATTAAGTTCTTTTCAACATTGACCAGAAAAAATATTTTTAATATATAAATGGGAATTATGCAATAAAAACTCGTTCACTCTTACAAACTACTCTAGGTAGTTTATAAGAGTGAAGTGACACAGAGTTTGTCTTCCTGGGTTCAAATCCCAGCTCCACTGCTTACCACTGGGCAATGCAGCACTAGTAACACAATTCCACTGGGCTGTCCATTTCCACATCAGTGACACAGATCAACAGCAGTAGCCATCATGCAGAGTGACTGTGAGGTTAACTAATGTGTATAGAGCACTCATTAAATGGCAGCTGCTATTATATATAAAAGTACTTTACCAAAAAAAAAGTACTTTATAGTACTAAACCATCAAACTCGTTTTGAATCATTTGTATTGGTTCCTACACATCTGAAGGGAACAGCAGATACGCCTAGAGTTCTCAGAACACATCCTAATGCCTATGAGAGTGTGGACAGACTCCGTGCAGAGTCTGTGTCACTGCCCTGTGACTCCCAGTGTGAGGAGCCTGAGCACACACACACCTGCAAGGGGAAGGCCAGACCGGAGCAGGGCACGGCTGCTAGGCGTGGTGCTCCTTGGTTTCTTCTCCTTACAGAATACTAGACCAGGGTTCTTCTAAGTCAAAATTCTATGTTTGTGCCCAACACCCAGCCAGCTTGAGAATTTACCATCTTAGCAGGTATGATTTGTCAATAGTTCATGGAATGCTTTTCTTTAAAATGACCCAGTAAGCAACTACCTGCACAGCGTAGAAAACCAATAAAAATACTTTCTATTACTATAGGACCTATCCAGGTATAGGGTTTCCTGATTCTCAACAGACACAAGACAGGCCAGGGATTATTACCATTGCTATTTCATATAAATTGAGGATCAAAAGTTATGTTGTTGGGGAAAAAAGGATATAAAAAATTTTTTAAAGTACTGCGTACATATGAGAGAAGCCAATAGCATAATACTATGTCTAGTGGTGAAACGCCAGAGACTTCCCATTAAACTCTAGAACAGGGTAAAGTTTGAAAGGCTTTACTCTAGAGCTGTGGCCTTGGGGGATGAAAGTAAAAAGGACAGCAAGACCCCTGACAAGAAGGGGGTCCAAGCACTGCAAAGTCAGGTTCCTGGAAAGAGCTTCCACTGGATACTGAGATCATGGAGATGGCGCAGGACTCGTGAACATAACAGAGCCCCTATGGGCATGCCCCACGGATGGCAGATGGTGGCAACTAAGAGCAGTGATATGTTAATCAAAACTGGAGGACTTTAGAAAGAAATGGGTGAGGATGGCTGAGAACAGTGGTTCTGAAACTTAAGTGTGTGTGAAATCATCTTGAGAACCAGTTAAAACATAGATTGCTGGGCCTCTCCCCAGAGTTTCTACTTCAGACCAAAATACCACCTTCCTCTAAGGACTTTAAGCCTTCCTGGAGAAATAAATGATTCTCGTCTTTAAGAAGAAAAAGTACAAGATGAGCCTGAGGTGTGTTCTTGTTCTTAGACACTATCAGAAAGAAACTACTGGGTTTGTATCAAAGAGAGACAGGAGCCAATTTGAATAGACTCCTATGATCTAAAGACAGGACAACTTTTGCATCAAAAAGAGTGACTATAATGGAATGAAATATAAAATGTAAAAAACCACGAGATCATGATACTTAAAACAGATCATTCACTGGTCACTTTAGAGACTCGTAGGACACCAACTTGTCCTTCTGGAGAACAGGGCCATGGGGAGAGGACTACTACACTTGTTTGTCGTATTTTAGCACAAACTGATGAGACAGAAAGTAATTATTTATAGAATTATGGCTTCTGAAAAGCGGAATGTCAAAACTAGGATGTCAGCATTTTGCAACCCCTAAAGGATAATGGATCTGGATAACCATCGCCACAGGTTGCCACGACCATTCTGTGAAGGTGCCAAGGAACTCCACATCACTATTCATATGAGTTGCCAAGTTTAAGTAGGGGCCGCATGCGGCCAAAATAATCTGAACGTAAATCCAATTACGACTCTAGTCCTAGTCCCAGGGTCTAGGAACCCTGGGAACTAGAGGAACACACGGTGACACGTGATGGAGCAGCAGGATCTAGAGCTGGGCAGGGCTACATGGCAAGGGCCAATGTCCTCCGTTAGGACATGGATGGACAAAGGGGCAGGCCGAGAAGATGCTACGCAGGTGGAGATTTAGAATCTGCATATACCCAAAAACACTGAAATACACTGTGTAAAATGTGATTAACTCTCATGAAAGCTGTTAAAAATTTAAAACATAAATCACCTGAAGCAATGTGTGTACCTTGCTTAAATACTGCTTAGAACAGACCAATTGCAAAGGACGTATTGGAGCAATCAGGAAATAGTGAACTCAGACAGCACAGCAAATGATGAAGAAATACCTCTTAATTTGGGGATTTTGGTAAAGGCACATGGTTAGATTTTTTTTTTTTAAGGTAATTGTCTATCACAGACACATCATGAAGCACATAAGTAAAATATCTGTGGGTGAAATACGATGTGTTTTAAACTATTCTAGGGCCTCTCCTGTCTCCCCACTGCTCCTCTCAGCAGGGCATGTGCCTGCTCTGTCAATTTGCCTGTTCTGCTTCCCATTCTGTGGTGAATCCTCTCACCCCTACCCTGCCCCTGGACCTCTGGCCTGAACCCCAATTCTTGTATGCATAAATAAATAAATCTTAACAAAAAAAAAAAAAAAAACTATTCTAGGAAGTAAACATGTCAGGGAGAGGAGTGAAAGAAGGATGGCAGTGGGTGACAACCGATGCTCAGTGTCGGTATGTGCAGGGCTGTTACACTCTTCTCTGCTTCTAGGATGCTTGAAAATTTCCTTACAAAGTAAGAATGGTGCAATGGGTAAGGATGCAGCACTGTAAGCTCGGTGTAGCCGCTTCAGTGGGAGTTCGATCCCTGCCCCGGAGGTGACCCACATGGCGCGGCAGACCTCTCCTGTCTCCCCGCAGCTCCCCTCAGCAGTGTACTTCAGTCCATCTGCCTGTTCTGCTCCCCACTCTGTCTCTGGTGAATCCTCTCACCCCACACCTCTGGCCTATACCCCAGTTCTGTGAGCACAAATAAATCTTTAAAAAAAAGAGTGGTAAGGCACCTATCCAAGAGGGGCTGTAGGGAGGGCATGCTTGATATTTTTTGTATTATTTTTGTATTAAAATGACAAATGATATCCAGAAAAAATACAACACAAATGTCCAGTAAGAAGTGTAATAATAAAGACATCCTGTGCGTGAGCTGTAGTGGGGAGAAAACAGAAGGGAGAAGGAAGTGATTTTCCTTTATAAGTACTTCCGCACTACTCCTGTAATAAAAATACTCACAAGGTGCTAAGTCATAGGTTTTCACACCAAAAATACAGAATCTTTACTAGTTTCACATAAAACTTTTAAAAATCTTACCTGAGAAATGTTCTTGGAGGCCATTGTTTGCAAAAGGGCCCTCAAGGCACTACTTATGGCTTCTAGAAAGTCAACATGCTTAGCAAAATCTACAACACAAAAGTGAAATATAGATCTTTTCCCAAGATAAGTTATTTTGTAGAAAAATACCAACTCAAAACAAATTAAAGTATAAGTTACTACATGCTGTGATAATGAAGTCACGTTTGATAGTGAAGCCAAAGCATCTATGAACTGTTGTACTTGAGTCTGAATGAAGACCACAGCTGAAATAACCATGACAGGGGTGCTCTACAGTCTTTGCCTTCCAAACACTGGATTTTCATCTCTCACACCATAGCACACAACAGATCCCAGATGCTTTTGCAGACTGAACTCAGTTTTTCGTAGATCACCAGGCAGTGCTGGGTAGGCCTAGTGTGGAGCGTCCCCAAACCAGTGCTTTTTCTACAACCCAGATCTCTCTCTGCCTGGCCAAAAGCTGCTCCCTGTCCATTCCTGCACGATCTTCCACACCTTGTCACTTCCCAAAAACATGGAGTCTACTTCCCTTCTCCCTGAATCTGCATGGGACTTTATGACTTCTTCAAATAACAGAATGCCTGGAAGTTAACAGGTTGGGTCATGAAAGGCAACATGATTTCTGCTTCCTCCTTCCCCGCTCTCAACTCTTGCTCTGGGAACCCAGTTTTTGTGAAAGGAAGCCCAGGTCACAGAAGAGGTCACTAGTCAGTGTTCAGACACTGGCCCAGCAGCGACTTAGAAGTAAGACTTCAAATGATTCTAGCTCCTGCTTTTCTAAAAGAGGTTTCAGACTAGGTTTTTTTTTTTTTTTTAAAGATTTATTTATTTATGCACACAAGAACTGTAGTAGAGGCCAGAGGTGCAGGGGGTGAGAGGATTCACCAGAGACACAGTGGGGAGCAGAACAGCAGACTGACTGAAACACTCTCCTGAGGGGAACAGTGGGTGGGATGGGAGAGGTCTGTCGTGCCATGTGGGTCACTTCCCTGGCTGCCGGGGATTGAACTCATGCTGCGGTGGCTGCAGACAGCTTCATAGTGCTGTGCTTTAACCCCTCGCGCCACCAGGGAGGGCTCTGACCAGGGTTTCTTAACCTTAGTACTACTGACATTTTGGACCAGATGATTCTATGTTGTTCCTGAGTGGTCTCCTGTGTACTATGGGAACAGCAACCCTATCCCCTACCTTACAGATATTGGCAGCAGCTCCCAAGTTATAACAACAGAGATGCTACCAGCTGTCTTGGGGTGGGGGGTAAATACCTCGTTAAGAAACATCAACACAGATATTGTGGAGTGGAGATAAACCATCTCCATTGTGCCCTGACCTACATAAACCATGACAAGTAACACGCAGTTTTTCAAGTCACAACATTTTAGGGGGATTTGCAATGTAATAGATATAGTGGCTTTCTACCCTGTGATGCCCCTAAAGTTTCTGATGCCCACACCCCCCAGACTGCCTGCAGAATAGCGAGGCCGTTCTGCACAAATCTGATTCAAAGCTTGTAACATTTTTTGACTATTTTTCAGATGCTTACTACATACAAAAGTATGTTCCATCAGTGTCACAGAACAGACACTAAGATGGCCTTAGAACAGACAGACTCTGCCATTATATGACTTCTCACTTCACGCTGGTCTCTGCTCACATATTACCCCCACAGAGAGGCCTTTCCACACTAAGCTGCCTGTGGCAGAATCTCATGCCATTCTGCTTTTATTTTTTTCTTCACAGCAGAAATTCTGTCAAATCCTTTATGCAAAAATGCAAGCTCCATAAGGACAGTGGCCTGGTGTCTCTCATTCATGTCTGTATTCCTTGAACTTAGAACCGTGCACGGCACAGACTAAGTGTTCAGGAACTACAAGTTGAAAGAGTAGATTTCCTTGAGGAAGTTCTGTAATTCTGCTTCCTCATCAGAAAGATGGGGTAATCATGCCTGGCTCATAAAACCTAGTGTCTAACAGGAACTTGAAAAGCTCTAATATTGAACTTCAGAAAGTCAGTATATTGGCTCTGAAACATACGTTCAGAGCCAATAAACTCATGTAGATTATAGAAGTTCATGAACTACACATAAAATAACTGAGTCACTATACAAAGAATTAACTTAGAACAAACAGAACACATTGGAAATCAGTTTTATCCTGTCATCCATTCTTAGGAAAATAATCATTTCCTTAGACTCAAAACTCTAAACTATGTGACAGTTTTACATTATGTATTAATTCATATTTTCCTTAAACTAAAGGAAATGATTGTACCATTTTTATTTAACACACTTTTCTGGTCATTAATCCTAATTCGGAAAGGAACTTCAAACTACTCTGCCTTTCTGACAAATGTGTCAAAGAAATTAACTATCAAAAGGAGTTAAACAAAAGGGGTCACTCAAAATGCCTTTCCCTTCAAAGTTGTACAGTATCTAAGAATTTGTAATATGCCTCAATGTAGGTAAACAGTCAACCCACACTCACTCAAGCAACAAATTATATTTAGGTGAAGTTTTCAGACTGATATTTAATATTATAGAACACAGAAAATATTAGATAAAAGAATATCCCAGAATGGGTGTGACTATCATTCTAATTATAATGAAAAATAGTTTTCTGCTTCCCTTAATCTGGAAAACAGGGACTCCTACATGACTTTAGAGTGCATAGAATGATGCACAGTAACAGCTGACTCACTTTGAAAATACAACACTGTTAAGAATTTCTTGAAGTTTTATATCGCTCAACAGTTTTTAATATAAGTGTCTGAATGCAAAAGCCAGCTTCTACTTAAAACTCCTCTTATCTCTGACATTAGCCACAAATATAACATAGGTACATATCATACATAATGTCTCAGAACTATAATGTAGTATTAAAATGAAAACATGTTACAGCATATGAGCCTTATATATTTAACTCAAACATGGTAATAAAAACATACAGAAATTTGGCCTCATCCTCCCCATCAAATACTCCAATAAAGTTCACACTATCTATACAGATCCTGGAGGACTTAATTACTTTATAAATCCCAAATACTTAGAAGGACTATGTCAGAATATAGTCTCTAAATATGTGATTATCCTTTATTTAAAATTTCATCTTGATAACAAATGACTATGTCAAGACTAATCATTAAAAAAAAAGTATTTAAATTAAAAGCATCTAATTATACTTTCCCCCAATTCAGGAACTTTGTCCAGTTTCTCCAAGGCTCAGCTTGGTATGCTTTTCCTGTCCCCTTCCTGATAATCAATATGCAAGCATGAGTGACCACAAATAGCCAGCTCAACTGGGAGACACATACCTAAGTGTTTTCAGTATAGCAGAGACATAGAATATGTGCGTTTCTTTCAAGTGAAATGAACTTTTTGTGTTATTTGAGGATGATATGAACTCTCACTTGGAAACACTGAGAGGACAGCTTTGTAAACTAAGGCAGACGCAGTTCCCTCAGCCTGGATGCCAGAAGACAACTGGGTGGGTCCTGCTCATCTGGGACCTGACTATGGACTCCCCTGTGGCAGGGAGCCACAGAAGGAATGGCTGTTAGTGGGCAAAAGCAACAGGAGCCTACGGCCTCTCCCCCCTATGACGCCAATAGAAGTAGGAATCCTAGCAACAGACAGATAAAAACCCTCTTTTCCCCAAACCAACTGGATCTCTTCCAGTTTATATGAAAGCTGTAGCAGAAGTATCTGTATATCACAGTGGACATGTTTCTGAACACTTATTTGCTGAATTAAAAAAATTAATCTAAAATAGCATCACTAAGTATACAGCAGTACTTATCAATTTGAGGAGTTCAAAATGGAAATCTAGGGCTTCCCTGATAGCACAGCGGTTAAAGACAGCTGTCAGCAGCCACTGCAACCTGAGTGTGATCCCCGGCCTGGGAGCTGCCCCACATGGCGGGGCAGGCCTCTTCTGTCTCCTCTGCTATTCCTACTCCCCTCAACAGAATCCTCTCACCCCACACACTTCTAGTCTGTACCCAGTTCTGTATGTGTAAATACATACATAAATAAATTAATTAAAAAAAAAAAGTCTAAAGAACTAGGGACCCTCTACCATCTCCCCCAATCTGATTAAAGAAAAAGACCTGGTGGTCAACTCTTGAATGAATGTTTACATAGAAGCTTAGTATTTTTTATCTTTTAAAGATCAATTCCTGGCCCTCCCTGGTGGCACAGTGGGTTAAAGCACAACACTAAGAAGCTAAAGCCACTTCAGCACAAGTTCGATCCCCAGCCCTGGAGGTGATCCACAAGGCGCCGCAGACCTCTCCTGACCCGCCCGCTGCTCTCCTCAGCAGTGTACTTCGTCGATCTGTCTGTTCTGCTCCCCACTCTGTCTCTGGTGAATCCTCTCACTGCCCCTGAACCTCTGGCCTGTGCCTCAGTCTATATGCACAAATAAATAAATCTTAAAAAAAAAAAAAAAAAAAAGATCGGGCCCTCCCTGGTGGCGCAGTGGGTTAAAGCACAGCACTAAGAAGCTAAAGCCACTTCCCCATGAGTTCGGTCCCCACCTGCCCCAGAGGAGATCCACATGGCGCGGCAGACCTCTCCTGACCCGCCCGCTGCTATACTCAGCAGTGTACTTCGTCGATCTGCCTGTTCTGCTCCCCACTCTGTCTCTGGTGAATCCTCTCACCCTCTGCATCTCTGGCCTGTACCCCAGTTCTGTATGAATAAATAAATCTTTAAAAAAAAAAAGATCAATTCTTGGACTCAAGTGTGTCTGAGATAGGGACATATGAAATAGTTTACAATGAAAATACACTGGATGTAACACAACTGAGTTCTAGCTTATCTGGTGGTAGGGTTCTAAAGCTAGCGCAGAAAGCAACTACGTAACTCCAAGTTCAAAAACTTCAAGTTCAAAAACTACTGAAGCTGAGAAGCCGAGAAAACGCAGATTTTTATCTCCATTAGCCTATTCCAGACATTCATGCTGGGTAATGAGAATTTTCCACTGTACTTTTTTCTCTCTCTCAGTCATCCTTTATAGTTTAATGTAGCCAACTTAAACGACATTCTCCTACAATGAGCTGTGAAAATCTACTGAAGGAGCACACATTAAATGATGTGCAGCTGGGCGAGCATGTGCTGTGTCGCTCTAGGTGTTATGTACAAATTAAGCCACACCACAGATTTGTAAGCTTCAGCCACAAAAAGGTGTTTGAGTTTTCCACTCTGTGCCCTTGAAAAACTTTTGGATCCTGCAACACATGTATGTATTACTCAATCAGACATAACTAAAATCAGATTTTATAATGAAAAAGAAAAATAGCAGAGAATTACCCAATGGCCTTAATGAGGTAATGTCTATGGTACTTGTGACTCAGCCTCAGCAGGCCTGCGATAACTGGACGCCAACAATTTTAAGAAAAAGAAAAAAATAACCAGAAACCTGCTTATTCAACCTGTTTTGACACCACACTGCTGGCAACTATAAGCAAATGGTTGTGTGGTTGCTGGTGCTTGGGAAAGGCATCTTCAGGTTGGAGGATAAACAGCGTACAGCCAAAAAGCCCACTTCTGCCTCTTCAAAATCCGGCTGAGTCTTTCACAGTATGCCTAACTATTTACCTGGCTGAGAAAAGATCAGCTCTGACAGATGCTGTGCGAGCGTCTGAAGGGCTGGAGCGCCCCCCAGGTGGTCCACATCCAGGAGGGACACGAGGTTCTGGAGACACACCAGGGCTCTACACTGGATGGTGTTCATTCTGGAAAGGAAGTGAAGGAATTCTGAGTTTCTCAGTTACCTGAGAGCAGTCAGACTCTTGACCTAAGCTTCACGCTCTCACTGGGAATATCTAGCCATAAGCAGGAGGGCCGTGGCAGTCAGCAGAATCTTACGGTGGACTGTGCACCCCAAATTCAGCAGTGCCTCCAAGCCACACCTCAGGCCTGAGTCACAAGAGTCTGATGCAAAAACCTCTACACATGGCAGCATCTTTAAGATGATTTTTAATTGTGACATACGACATGCATGCAGTAGAGTTCTCGATGCATACAGAGCGTTTCATGAAGAATTTAAAAGCAAAAGCCCAGCATAAGATGGGGTACAAACACTGCAAGCCTGCCCCCTGGCATGCCAACTGCTAAGGTCACCACTGTCTTTCGGGCAAACCTGTCCTGGCTTTTCCGGGAGGCTCACCACCCTCTAGGCACCCCTAAATATACCAGAGTGTTGCCTTGTGGGACTTCATAAAAAGTGAATCACTGTGTGTTTATTCTTTTGTGCCCTCCTTTTTTGTTTGATGCTGTAAATTTTATTTCAGATCGTTTTCATTGCTCTATGTATTCTACAATATGATTGTGTCAACATTTATTTATTCACTCTGCTATTGATAAAGAGATCATTTCCAGGTTGGAACAACTGTGCACTGCACTGCTATGTACGCTCTCATGTCCCAGAATACATATGCACACACTTCTCCAGGGAAGATACACAGGAACAGAACTTCTGAGTCTTGGGAAGGAGTCAGCTACCTCGTGGCCTATCATTTCACGTAGTAACACAATGACAAATGTTTCTGAAAACAGAAAAGTACTTACTTTCTAATCAAAGGTTTCCACGTGGGGGCCTTAGAACATATGTCAACTGCAACGCTGTTTGGAAAGGCAGTTTTCTCAAAAATCTAGATTTTTGGAAGGCCGTAAAGCAAAAGTGGAAGAATAGAGTCATTTTATACCCTTAATAAACTCCCCACACACTTCTAAGTAAAATGATTAGGCTTAACAAAGAAACTTTGTCTACTCTGTTGTTTCTATGACCTTACCAATTACCTACAATCTGGGAATTTTTTTTTTTCATAAAGAATATCTCAATGTAACCTTTCCCATGCTCCACATGGAGCCTCACATGAAAATACAGTACCTTCTTTGGGATGAGGTAGCTGGTGAGAGCAGTGTGAATCTCATGGGAGAGGCAGAGGGGAGATAGCAGCTGCCCCCCACACTCATTGAAGGAATTCTCCATGAACGCATCGCTTTCATCACTGCTGGAAAGCTCTTCCCACTCGTCGTCAGAGGGCTCTGGCAAGAGTGTAAACCACACGTAACTGGAACACCGAAGCAAATCCCCTACCCATTCAGCGTAGGGGACAATGTGTACATGCAAGCTGGTAACAAACCTTCACTGCAGCACATATTGACAATCATTTCCAGAGCTGTCTGTTGAGCTGTCAGCAATGCTATGGCTGCTCTCAGTTCCTTGTCAGTGGGCTAAAAAAAAAAGCAAAAAGAGAACAACCAACTCAATGTTTAAGAAAATATTGTTGCACAAATTTGCTTAGGTAAAAGCTACTAGGTGACTTTTGCACTTGGAATCAAGCGTGTGGGGGTTGGGGTGGGTCGCAGGAGAGCCGTGAAGCGCTTAAGTACAGACAAGCACTATGACTCCATGAGGCAAGGTGGAGCCTGCCACTGTTAACTGGGTTTCCATCTATCTGGGGTTAGTCTCCAAGTGTTGCTAAGTGAGCTGAAGGGAACAGATAAATATGCAGGAGTTCTGAACTGAATTCACCCTGAAATTTAATCTAATGTGTTAAGAAATAGCTCTGAATACTAAGATTACAAGAGTTAGTTTCAAACACCAGGCACTCACATACAACAAATCTGCTTTTTGATATTTGGCCCTCTTCTTGGAAAAGAATGCCTTAACAAAAAATACTAACAAGTCCTTATTTGACCAACAGAGCCTGGCAAAGGAGCAGATAGTCTCACTTCTGAGCTTTCTTTGAAGATGAAAATAAAGCATTTCGTTCAGACTGAAGAAATAGGAGATTTTCTTTTTCTGGAAATATGTAACATGAACTAAACTTTTAAATTAACATTCTTAAAGTGAGCAGTACAAATTCATATGACCTTGATTTTCAAATCACCTATGAGAGTGAAAGAGTTACAATGATATCCCACAATAGTACATTACACTAAAAAAAAAAACAAAAAACCCAGGTTTTATTATCTGTTTTCCAATTTCAAGTTTCCTTATTGTCTTTTTTTTTTTTTAAAG
>NW_004567129.1:3428418-3442016 GCF_000260355.1 Condylura cristata | reverse complement strand
AAAAAAAAAAAAACTTGAGTCAGCTCTTCCTTTTTATATTTATGATTATACCATTCAGTTGATACAAATAAGGATTTTGATCCGAGGGTGCTCCTGAATGGTGTGAGAGGCCAGAGCTGACCCCTTTAAGTTTGTATTCCTGGCACAATCACCTGCCTACTGGCACTTACACACCAGCTGGCTGACCTGCCTGTCAATCGTCCAGTTTACTCAGTTATGTTAATAGATTTTAAAAAGCACGGTTTTGTTACAAATAAACGCTACATTTTATACGTGCTAAAATTCTGTTTTAACTGCTTAAGAAAGTAAATCTCAAAATAAGTCATATACCAAGTTTTTTTTTTTTTTTAAAGATTTGATTTATTATTTATTTGTGCATACAGAACTGGGGTACAGGCAGAGGTAGAGGGGCAGTGAGAGGATTCACCAGAGACAGAGTGGGGAGCAGAACAGGCAGATGGATGAAGCACACTGCTGAGAGTAGCAGCGGATGTCAGGAGAGGTCTGCTGCGCCCTGTGGGTCACCTCCGGGATGGGGGGTGGAAATCCCACTGAGGAGGCTGCTGCTGGCTTACAGGGCTGCACCTTAACCCACTGCCCTTACTGACTTGTTAGTAGCTCTGTAATATTCCATTAAATGGATGCCCTATAATTTGTAAAGCATTTCACTAGTATGGAATATTCCAGATTACCTGAATATATTGTTTCTCCACTATTTACTTGGTTGAAAGGCTAAAATCACACCTACATATCCTTTAATACAGTCCCATTTTCCTTTCCAGTATGTTCAAATTCATTGATAATTTTCCCGCAACTTCCCTATGTAACAATTTAAGTGCAATTTTGAACTGAGATTTAAAAAATGAAAGAGAGGGGGGAAGCGGCAAACTGCTGCTTTAATAGGTAAAGCCCAGCAGTTCCATATAGACATTCCTTTTATTGCTGGCAAGAATGCATATAAAAATCATTCCTATTTGTTTTCTCTGTTTATGTTATTCAGCTAAACAAGTATTAGCATACACATGAGGTTAAATAAGACAAGTTGTTGCTGCCTATTATCCACTTAAAATGCATAAAGAATTCTGAAATTATACTCCGTTTCTTTATGTAACTCCTGCTGAGAACATGTCACTGCTTCTTAGCATTATAGAACTGACATAAAGAACCAATCTAGAGGAAATGTTGTGACATCTGAGATTTGTTTTCAACATATTTGAAAGTGAGAGAGAATAGGTGGAGAAATAGAAAAAATAAAACAGACTATGATTTGATTGTTGGTAACTGAAACTGGGTAGGGAGTACCCACTGTAGCATATGAAAAAAATAACAACGTGGGCCTTCCCTTGGGCGCAGCAGGTTAAAGCACAGCACTAAGAAGTTAAAGCCACTTCAGCACGAGCTCGATTCCCGGCCAAGGAGGTGACCACATGGCGTGACAGACCTCTCCTGACCCAGCTGCTGCTCCCCTCAGCAGTGTACTTTGTCAATCTGCCTGTTCTGCTCCCCACTCTGTCTCTGGTGAATTAGTCACTGACCCTGCACCTCTAGCCTGTACCCCAGTTCTGTATGCATAAATTAAAAAAAAAAAAACTTGAGTCAGCTCTTCCTTTTTATATTTATGATTATACCATTCAGTTGATACAAATAAGGATTTTGATCCGAGGGTGCTCCTGAATGGTGTGAGAGGCCAGAGCTGACCCCTTTAAGTTTGTATTCCTGGCACAATCACCTGCCTACTGGCACTTACACACCAGCTGGCTGACCTGCCTGTCAATCGTCCAGTTTACTCAGTTATGTTAATAGATTTTAAAAAGCACGGTTTTGTTACAAATAAACGCTACATTTTATACGTGCTAAAATTCTGTTTTAACTGCTTAAGAAAGTAAATCTCAAAATAAGTCATATACCAAGTTTTTTTTTTTTTTTAAAGATTTGATTTATTATTTATTTGTGCATACAGAACTGGGGTACAGGCCAGAGGCTCAGGGGCGGTGAGAGGTTTTCACCAAAGACAGAGTGGGGAGCAGAACAGGCAGATCTACGAAGTACACTGCAGAGGGAAGCAGCGGGCGGGCCAGGAGAGGTCTGGCTCGCCATGTGGTCTCCTCCGGGGCAGGAGGCAGGTGGGAATCGAACTCATGCGGAAGTGGCTTCAGATTCTCAATGCTGTGCTTTAACCCGCTGCGCCACCAGGGAGGGCCCATATACCAAGTTTTTAAACAGTGGCCTTCTATCTTACCTAACCTGGGCTAAGTGACCTCCACTGACTCAGCAGCCCCTTGGAAGCAAAGCCGGAGAGGAAGGAACTGCAACCCGAGGCCCATCTTCAGTGCCGGTTAAGGGCGGCCTTTCATTTTTGTATTCATCCCAACTCTTAGTACAATGCTTTGCAACCACCAGCTATTCGTGGATGGAGACAGGAAATAATTCTAACTACATTGTTGTCTTTAAAAACCACTAATCCATGCTTTATAAGACTTCATGGGTACACAAAATTAGTATATCATTATATTTATTTTCAGGTATGTTCCATTAAAGAGCTCTTACTGGACAAAAACTTAAAAAAACTCTTAAGACTCTGATTTCAGGTCATTTTATGAGTCAGGAGAGGCCATGTATGGAGTTTTAGAAAACTGAGACATCAGTGACCCTCATCGAGCTCCGACTTCACCTTCCTTCAGAATGACCTTGGCAGCCCTGCTGGCCTTCCTGCCTCTCCTCTGCCTCAAGAAGCTAACCTTTCTCCGCTGTTTCTACTCCATCCTAGGGGCAGCTCGGCTATGTCCTCTCCTCCCACCAGGGCGGAGTCAGGTGTTCCTGATCATTAATCTGCACATGGCTCCAGTCCCACTACTAGGCATTATGATAAACTGTGACTGTCTCTAATATAACTGTGTCTGTCCTCCCAAGGTAGAGACCCAAGGACAGGAAATGGATCTTAATCATCTTTCTAGCATCAGCATCTAACTTAGTACCTGGCACACAACAGGTGTGCAAAAACTAGTGCACCTGAATGAATAGAGCCCACATAACTTGCTCCCTGTCTTCCCAACTTGCTATTTGCTCTCTGACGTAGGGGATATGTTCTTCCAATGAATGGTCCTATTTCTGTGGCTAGCTCAGCTGAAGTTTCCTGTAACCAAGATGCGCTCCCCAACACCATGCCTGCTAATAAAGTGTGCTGCAAAGCCCCGTCTGTGGAAACTACAAATCACCAATTCTTACAATCACCCACCTCCTTGCTCAGCAGCAGAGGGCAAATAAAGGTGTGGCTTGCTGTTCTGGTATGGCTAAATACTAAAATCAAAGAAACAAGAAGGCAAAGACAACCCAAGCAAAGTAAAAAATCCCTTTGCAGGCAGTCAGGGGACAGCGTGTGAGTGAAGTGGGGAGATGCAGAATTAGGAGGTGACCACACATTTCTAAAGTGTCACAGACAAATTCGTCTAGCCCATCTTCTTGAATTCTTTTGTATATAAGCATTTCATTTTAGACAGATTTTCCCACCTTCAGAGTTCTAATGATATATAATAAGAGTCCAAAGGAAACCAAGACTGACTTTAATTGAAATGTAGTTATCTCTGCTGTAGTATTTTTCTACAAAGCTTAGGATAACCTTGAGAGAAAACCCCTGTATTAACCCATGTATGAAAGCATCCATCTGACTTACTGGAAGTAAATCTGAAATGAAAGTTTTCCGTCTGACTTTCCTTTTATGAGGCACTCCTTCCATTTCATCATCTTCAATCAAAGTGTCACCATTCACATTCTGTAATACTTCCTCAGTCTCTGCAGCAGTTTCTAGCCTCTGGGTCTCAGCCTCCTTCATTTGAATAACCATTTTGCCAGCATCCATTTCCAAAACTTCAGATAAGATCTTCAGTATGGCATTTATGATTTCTGCCTGACTCTTGGATGGGATAACATCTTTTAGATTCCAAACTGTGCCTGCAAAAGTAGCAATAGGACAAAGGAATCACATGTGCAGCCTTTTATCTAGTACAGGTTCTACAACACTGGCTCTTTAAGCTCAGGTATTGATTTCAAAAAATCCTGACCCAACTGTCTTTGTTCAGTTGTTATTAAATGTCAAAAAGCTCTGTCAAAAAGCTCTGTAGAGAGGAAGCTCCCTTGATTACGTTTATCATAATCACTTCCCTCGACAGCCAGTGCCTTTTCAGAACACCATATAGCAGCATACCAAGGGAACACTGAGCAAGTTTCTTTGAAAATGACAAATTAAGTCATCTTACTTTCTTTCATCGTCACCTGAGCTGCTTTCTTAAGCAGTTTCTTACATTCCAAGAATGGAATGGAATGTACTAAAATTCCAAGGTCTCATACAAACCAGAGAACAGGTGCTGGGTTTTTTGCTTATTGAAATAGAACAGGAGCTACATTAAGTATCTAGACTAATCAAAAACAACAAAACAAACAGCACTGTAAAAATGCAAACACTTCCGGGCCCTCCCTGGTGGCGCAGCGGGTTAAAGCACTGCACTGAGAAGCTAAAGCGACTTCCGCATGAGTTCGATTCCCGTCTGCCCCGGAGGTGACCACATGGTGTGGCAGACCTCTCCTGACCCACCCGCTGCTCCCCTCAGCAGTGTACTTCATCGATCTGCCTGTTCTGCTCCCCACTCTGTCTCTGGTGAAGCCTCTCACCGCCCCTGAGCCTCTAGCCTGTACCTCGGTTCTGTATGTACAAATAAATAAATCTTTAAAAAAAAAAAATGCAAACACTTCCTTGGTATAAACCCCAAAGAATTAAAAGCAGGAACTCCAATACGTATGTGCGCACCCAGCCCCAGGAACATTATTCAACAGCCAAAAGGTGTACATCTAGATGTCCACCCCTGGTTGATTAAACAAAATGTGTGTATCTCGTCAAGAGTCACGGAACAACCTTTTGGTCAATGATGGCCCACAACATACGCCTGTGGACCCAAAAGGTGATCTTCCCATGCAGTCCGGGAGTGCAGCAGGCTACCATGTAGGCTTGTGTAATTACACTCTGACATTTGCACAATGACGAAGTTGCCTAACCCCACGTTCCTCAGAATCTATCCCTGTGACATGACGTACATGCGGTGGAATTACTATGCAGCCTTCAAGAGGAAGGAAATTCTGACACATGTTACAACAGGGTCAAACACTGAGACAGTGTCACAGAAAGAAAAATACTGGATGATTCTGCTTTCATGAGGAACCTAAAGTAGGTTGCTTCATAGGAACATAAAATAGAACAGGAGTGGCTCAGGGTGTTGGGAAGTGGGAAGTTGCTTAATGTGCATAGTTTCACTTTTGCAAAATGAACAAAGTTCTGGAAATTGGTTTACAACACTGTGAATTTACTTACTGCCTCAGAAATTTACACTTAAAAATGGCTAGAATGGCAAATTTTATATGTGTTTTGTAACTTTAAAAAAAAACACCTTTGGAGACAAATTACTGCTACAATGCCAAAGGGCAAGAGGAAAATATGCACATAATCAATGTAAAGTACTACTATTATTCAAGAGATCATCAGATTATTTCTTACTCCTATATTCCGAAATTCTGGGAGAAAAAAAACCTGGGTAAAGAATTTACAGAAAAGTAAGCAGTCATGTTTTGAATAGCCAGAATCGATCCCTGAACTCACTGATTTAAAAAAAGGGAGCTGACAACAGCCTTTTTTACCAGATGACAGGAATTTGTTAGCTTGGAAACAAATCTATTCTAGAAGGCTTTGCAACTATGCACAATCAAATTAAGAGTCTTTATTAAATATTAAAAGTTTTCAGAAAAGGCATGAAGAAATGATTGAATCTTGGCTCCCATCATTACAGGTTGCTAGAAAAATATACTATCACATTTGGCTAAATGTTACCTGCTATTAATGTCTTTAAAAGAATGTATTCCATGGAATTGTCAGGAGACAGCATTGCTGATTCCAGCACCTGCAATGCTGGAGCACTAAAGGATCTCAGTAGCTCTGGGTTATCTTCCGTCACAGTCTGCAAACAATATGCTATAAAGACAAACATTAAATACTTAGAAAAATGAATTCTTCTAGGATAACTTACACCAATACAACTCATCAAAACACATTTGTATCTTTATGACTTCTCTAGACACATGTAGCTTTTGTAAATATACATGCTTTATTCCAAGGATGATATATGCAAATGAGCTTCCCAAACTAGCAATGCTGTTAAAGGTTTTTTCTTTTTTTTTTTTTCCATTTCCATTTCATTCAATTTAGAAGGTTCTTAAATATTATGGCAAAGCAGAATTGCTATAAATATAAGGTTTATCTGCAATTTCTGTAATAACTAATGATCAGTAGCAACAGATGCAAACCAAATGCCAGTCCCAGGGCCCAGATGCTACAGTAATTTTGTTGTTGATAACAAACCCTAAGTTCTGGGACATTCCAACTTCCTTTAAATTTAGCGTGGTTTTAAGTTTGTTTTAAAAGGTAAGAAAAAGTCATTTATATAGGTGAAATATGAGTAAATTAAGGACAGGGAATTAAAGATAATTCATTTAGTCCTCTTTTGCTATTATAACAAGATTACAACTTGCACATTAGAAATAATGAACTGAGTATAAAAACAACTGGGTTTGCATGAAATGATCAACACAACAGATTCCTGAGGCACACAAGAGAAAGTCAGTCTAAATTTGCTTTCTTTGAGATATTGCTTTCCACTCAAATTCATTTCTTTCTAGCTCTAAAAATTTTGGATAGAACATGTTATTTCAAGTAAATCAAAACACACACTACAGTTGTGTTCTAGTTTGGCTCTCAAAGTACACATACAAATCCATCAAGATGTGTATGTGCGCGCGCGCACACACACACACATATACAAATGTAATAAGAAATCAGTTTACTTCTAGTCTCACTAAGAGACTAAACTCACTTAAGCATCAAGTTGTGACTGCTACCAGAAGACAATACAAGTTCAGACAATATTATATATTAATGTAAGGGTGGAACTCAGATTCAACCTCACTATATTAATATAAGAGATTTACTTTACTATATGCAGACCTTGATGATTTTCAAGGCAAAAGAAATCTAACATTTTAAAAAGAAATTATGAAACTAGCTAAATGCAAAATGAAAATACCATTATACACTGCAAAACCACTTTACTCTGATGCATTTATAAAAGATGACTAGAGGGAAAAAAACTAAAAAATTAACTAAATCCGCAATAAGACTAATGGCCAAAAAGCGAAGTTCCCCTTGTAGGAACTATGCACTTCCTGAAATTCTCTAATTGTAATAAAAATGGTCCTATGACATTAAAAATCACCTGCCAATTTTTTAGTTCAACTGTTTTTAAAATTAGCATTTACTCACAAACCTTCCCTTAAGAGACTTTAATTGGTCTCTTAATAAGATTCCATTTGAGAAAAGATTTAATTTTTTTTCCTCAGTAGTATTTATTCCACAATTTTTTTTTTTTTGCTTTTTCTGTTCTCTTAAAAAGTATATTATTTCTTTTTTAAGAAAAATATTTTAACGGACATACATTTTATCCATGCCAGGAGAAACATACAGTTAAATAAAAGGACAGCTGGATGCCTGGCATTATGACAGGTAGAAAAAAAATGCTTTTCATCAATTATTTCTCCACCCTCACCCAGCGCTGAGTCACCCACCCTCCATTTCTGGCCCCTTTCCCGGCTGAGTGAGGGCCCCAAAAGGCTCTCCGACCACGGACTGGGAGGGCGAGGTAGCCAAGGCAGCTGAAGCTGCCAGAATTTGCTCACCCTGCCCTGTGGAAGGCAAAGAGGCCTAGTGAAATTCCAATCACTTATTTTCCTTTCTCAAAAAAAGCACAGGTTATCAGTTTACTGCTAGAAGCATGAGATAGTGGTGTAAGACCTTTAAATAAATCTAGATTCCAATTAACTTTGGCTGAAAGCCTTGGTAGTTATGGGTTACGGTTTCTCAGTAAATGGGAGATGAAAACTTTAAGAATTAATCGAGGTTTTTAAAATGGTTATACGCTAGAAACCACCTAAACTCACATAATTATGTTCCTTCCTTACAGAGTGAAGGGCAAGAAAATTATGAGTACACAGATTTTTAAAAGATTTAGTGCAAAAAGAGTGCCTCAACTGTGCATTTATATAAAATGAAAAAAAGCAATCTTTAGAATAAACATCTGTACCTGAAGAAAAATTTTGATAAGGTCACACACAGTTAAAAAATCATCATCTTTTCTTCACTTACCTACTGAAATAGCCAGGTCCACATTGGTGGAAAACCTACTTAAATACTTTAATACAATCTCCAAACACCCTTCTTTGTTGAATATAGATACTGCTCTACTACTGCATTCACTAAATTGAAGGGGGAAAAAACAGTTTTACTATTCACATTTTAACATTAAGAAATCAACCACAGAAATTCATAAAAAATTAAGCTTTATAAAGTAACCAAAGACTTTGAGTCAACACCCGCCACTTTCACAAAGAAACCTACATAAAAAAAAGACTGGCTGTCTGTAGTTTTAATTTCACCCCAGTATGACCTTCAAGCCAATGTCTTTACCTTATGGTTCATGCTGGTTTCCTATGGTTAGAGCTGAAAGAAATTTTAAGAATCTTTCAACTCCCCACTTTATAGATGGAAAACCCAGGTCTCAAAAGTGCAGTGATTTAGCCAAAGGTCACACATTTTGCCAGTGGAAAAATGACTCCCACACCTGGCTTCCTTGGGTCCAGTATACCATTCTCTCCACTCTGCCACAGTCATAACAAAACAGGGGTAAAAGGCCTCCGTATCACACATGTAAGAAGCACAGTTTTCAAATAAAATTAATTTGGGTTCATCCCCTCTAGACTATTATATTATCAAGCAGAAGTTACAATATATGCAAAGAAATTACTAAAATATTTTTAAAACTTCACTATCTTTAATAATAGAAGAATGAGAATTTGGTATTAATGTTATCAAAGTTATTAATAAACATGTATACTAGATACAGCATAAACAGCTAATTATAATAATTTTATCCCTGTTTCTGGAGAGCTAATTATGACTTTATCTGCTTCCAAAGAAAAATAGTTCTCTATATATACCACCTATCACATGACACACAGCTATCAGAGCTGATTAAATTATTAAACATAATCCTGTGAGCTGAATTATTTTCTATGTAGCTTACTGCAATGCTGCTATAAACTTACCCTCAAGAAGCCTAGAATAAAGTCAGGAAGATGAAGCAGTGTGTTCAGATAATTTTAAAAATACATGTGTTTGTGTAAATGTAATTGAAAATTTAAACTATAAAAAAATGCTAAGAGCTATGATAACCGGACATAATACAGATAGGGCTCATAAGCATTCAGAAGAGAGACCACTCTGGAGCTACATTTAGTCTCTCATAAAAGAAATATTCTCTAATTCCGAAGTTCAACAATTTACATAAGTTTAAGTTGTTGCATAGAAAAATAGCACCTACCAGCTTGCTCAAATGGCATTTCCTCAAATATGATCTCTCCAGTTTTTCTGGTGGAATACATACACTAGTAACAGAATCATAGGCAAGTCTGGATTACTATGTAGAATCCAACTTAAACTAAGAGATACCTGTGCTTTTAGGTCAGAAATTATTCACTGTTAATTGAAAATAAGGAGCTATAAAAGAATCATGCTAGAAATACGACACATAAAATGGGGTATAAAGTAGTAAATCCAGAGGATATTTCCAGCCATTTCCAAAAAGTCCAGTCCACTGCTATGACCACAGAACAGGGCATGGCCATGTGGGAACTGCCAGGGCAGAGGAGAAAGAACAGGCCAAGTGCTGTGGTTCTGTCTCATTCCAGACACCAGATCAAAGCATCATTACCCCAGGGGCTGGCTATGTTGAAGACAGCTGCTGCACCAGGTATACAAGTGGCAGGTAAGAGAGGAGGTGCAGCAGGGGCTGCTGGTCTTGATTCCCCTTATTCTGTCCATAGCAATGATGCAGAAAAGAGGTATAAAGGCGAAAAGGAGATAGGAAATGCTATGAGGAGAAGTAGGTCACCTGAGGCTACCTCCTCCCAAGCATGTACATCAAGGATTTACAAATCTACCGGGAGAACAAGAGTTCTGTGCAGTTGAACAGAAGAGCAGCTGCCTGCGAGCCACTAGGTAGCGGTGTTAGGAAAGCTTCTTACCATATATTCCACAGCACGTTCACAGCCTCATTGGCTATGGTCTCAATAGAATTTCTGTTTTGATCTTTTTTTTCCTGTGGAGACATCTCATTTGAATCCAGGCCAGCACTACACTGTAACCAAATATTATGATTAGCACCCCAGTTCAAAAGAATAATGAAACAAAAAGGCTAATGATAAGTGAAGAATCAAAAACTAAACATCAGAAATTATAGTGGTTGATGAGCCAAGTCCTCATAAGCACAACCCAGCTCCCTTTGACAAGAAATACAGACAATCAAGTTCACAAGTCATTCTGTAAACTGGATATAAAACATTTCACATTTGCAATGAAAACATCAAACCATTACAAAGTATTTTATCTAATATGGTAGAGAGAGTAAATAAGTCAAAGAAAGGCAATACATAACAACTAATGGTGCCTTTGGTGCCTGGCACTGTTCTAAGCACTTTACATATATTGAGTCATTAAATCGTCACCACAAATCTGTGAAGTGCACAATCTATTATCCCTAGTTGCCCCCTACAAATAAGATACTGAAGTACAAGGACATGGCTTAAGATGTAGCTTAGCGCACGTTGAAGCTGGGTTCTGCTGAAGGTATTCTCACGCCAGCGTTTGGGCTCTGAAGACCCTGCAGTTGTGTTTCTCCAATATAATCCCCTGCCCACTCTATTTTTTTTTAAGATTTATTTATGCATACAAGAGCTGGGGTGCAGGCCAGAGATGCAAGGGGTGAAAGGATTCACCAGAGACAGAGTGGGGAGCAGAACAGGCAGATCTGCTGAAATATACAGCTGAGGGGAGCAGCAGGTGAGACAGGAGAGGTCTACTGTGCCCTGTGGGTCAGCTCCCTGGCTGCGGATCAAATTCATGCTGCAGTGGCTTTGAATGGCTCTTGAGTGCTGCATCTTAACCCTTGCGCCACCAGAGAAGCCACCACCCATCTCTCCGGCCCACTCTAAAGCAGGCACTGACACCTTGTACCAGATGGTTCTTTGTTGTGAAGGCTGTGATGTGCACTGTAGGATTCCTGGCCTTTCCCACTACATGCCACTAGCAACCATTCCACCTAAGCTATGACAATCAAAAATGGGCTCCAGACTTTGCCAGTGTCCACTGGGACAATGACCCCGTGATGAGAAACACTGTTCTAAATAGAACAAGACTGATGCTTCTGAGCAAAACTGGATTTTCTTTATAAAGCCATCAATATAGAGCAGTGGACCAATGGTTTCTTCACAGTATTTCTGTCTACTGTTATCTGTTTTAGCTGTTTATAGTTTCCTGTTTCTCCTCACCAACATGGATTCTGTGAAGGCAGGGTTTCTGGCATGCAAGAGAGCTAAGGCTCGTCAACCCGTGAACTATATCATGCAATAGGACTGGCATGAATTAAATTTGAGAACTTAATGTCATCTTCCATAAAATTCCTAATGTCTGTGCCTCAGTTTCCTCATCTGTAAAATGAAAGTGATTAACACCCACCACAGAGTGCTACGAGGATTAAATGAAATGACACACTGAACACAAAGTAGCATATGACACACACATAAACAATCCATGCTAGTGATTTGTATAATATGATGCTCAAAGTCTCATCTACAGTTTTAGGAAGTCTTTCCCAACCAGCATATAAATAATGGTAGTAGGGACCGAGTAACAGACACTAGTATCAATGGTGAAAGGTCAGTGTTTCTAGGAAAAGAAAATTTCATAGGAAGCTTTGAGGGAACACAAAGAACACCAAAACCACCCCAGTTTGTATACAAAAAAGCCCATTTAAAAACAGCCCCTGAGACTTTCTCAGCCACTAACCTCTTTCAGCAGCGCAACCAGGGGGGTCATGATGTCCTTGGTCACCATGTCATCGCAAACTTCAAACCCTCCACAAGCACTGAGATTTCTACACAGGAAGTTAAAAGTAAATTTTACTGTCAGTTTGTATGTGACAAAACACTTGAGTTGTCAAGTTTATTTCTGTTTCTAACCATATTTAAGATTTCCCAGATGAAATTACTTATTATTTCTGTAAGATGATGCAGAACTAATGCAAAGCAACCTGGTTTGATACAATGTGAACACGTGGCTATCATGTAAGAACTCAGTGGAGGTGGGCACTGTACAGATGGGAAGAGATGTGTTCTATTTAATGTAAAGAACTCACAACTTGACCTTATATGAATGGACCGTTTCATGATATCAAGACTTCAAGGACTGCATGGATCAGGCTACTGAGAATGAGACTCCCTGAAGCAACCTGAATTTTAAACTGAATTATAACTGGAAAGACACTGGTACTTAAGTGTGCATTGCTGTTCTAGGCCCTGAGCATATGAAGAGAAATGAGATGCAGGTAACTGCCCCCAAGTGGTTAATCCCCTACTCATCCCTCCGCTCTTACCTCAAACTTGACTCCTGTAGAATTTTCTTCTCTGACCCTCTGAGTATCCTTAGTAATTACTACTGGTTGTAATCATACACATGTGTGATTAACTGGTTAATACCCCTCTCCTTCAATAGTCTGTAAGACTCATCATGGACAAAAATTATGCCTGTCTTGCTTAGTACCTCATGGCCAGACACTTGTGTAACTGCTAAATCATGAATGAAACCTAAAAAACACAGTCAAAGTAGTGAGAACTGCAATCCTAATTTCTATTCTTGCCCCCTCTACAGTTCATTCTCTGCACAGCCACCGAAGTGGACTTTTCACAAGGAGATCCCTGCAGCCCACACCAACCCCTCCCCCCCCAAAAACCCCCCACACCCTCACACTCCCCGGCTACATGGTCTCACTCTTCTGTCTTTAACCTGCCAGGCCTGCTGCTGCCTCACGTCTGTCTCTGCAGCCGCTATTCCCTAGACACACTCCGCGTTCCCAGTCTGCGTCTCTCATGGTCAGTTCACAAGTGCCATTCATAGATGACCCGTATTACAGTCACTTCCCAACTCACCACTCTTGGTTTTCTTCCCAGTACCTGGCACTGTCTCCTGTTATCAGTTTTACCCGTTCTTAGCTTTCTGTCTCCCTCCTCATCAACACAGTTCTGTGAAGGCTCAGGGAGCTCCTGGTCCTGCCAGCACCTAACAGCACCTGCCGCATACTGGGAGCTGCACTTCGGGGCTCTGTGGCGCTCTTGGAGCAGGTGCGAGGTGCACTAGACCTCACCGGGGGAACGCCTGGCCGGTGGCTGCAGGCAGACGTGTAAAACGCGTCTGATTTGGGGTCCTGGGGTTCCGGAGCTTGGAACCCCCGGGCTCAAGACCCCTCGACAAACCGAGACCCAATGCCGTTCTCCGCCCTCCCTACACGGACGAAGAAACGTCCCAGAGGCGCCGCCTGGAGCTGTGGGCCCAGGCCCCGTCCCCGCTCACCTCAGCGCGCCGGCCGCCGTCTCCCTCACCGCCAGACTGGGGTCGA
>NW_004567129.1:3414483-3428241 GCF_000260355.1 Condylura cristata | reverse complement strand
GGGCGGCGCGCAGGCGCGGGGAGCCGCGGCGCCAGGGCTCGCGGGGGTGTGCGGGGGGCTCGGGGAGCCCTCACCTTACCTTCTCCAGCATCTCCACCGCCGGCCCGTCGTCGTCCTCCCGCTCCGTCCCGTTCGCCGCCGCCGCCTCGGCCTGACATTCACCCGTGGGGGAGAACTGAGGTCGCTTAAAGCGTTTGGTTCGGCTCTTGCCCATGGCGACAGGCGCTCGTGAGGAAAGCCGAGAAAGGAGGGCACCAGCAAGACGGGTGCAGAACGGGTGCCCGGGTCTTGTCGCCAAGGAGGTTTCGAGCCGCGGCTCAGCTGGGCCCACTGACGGCCCCAGCGCACATGGGGAGCAGTGCGCAGGCGCGCGGCGTGTCGGCTTCCAGGACCGGGGCTGGCACGGGCAGTGCGCAGGCGTAAAGGAGAGGGTGGGCGGGGCCATGGAGGGGCGTGTTTACCTGGATTTAAGAGGCTGGACTTGAATGAAAATACCTGTGTGACCCATCAGCTAATGACGTTGTTACTGATCCTCGCCAAAACTGTATCTCCATAACTGTCGAATAGAACTACTAATACTTAACTTGCAAACAGCGTAGGGCTCAATTAAAATTACTTCTTCCAAGTACAAATCACACGTTTACTTTGTGTCCCATGTGCCTAACAGCTCCTGCCATACACAAAAGCCAGTTAATGTCTTAGAATGAATATACGTCTGTATTTGACAAGACAGACTCCCTTAAGAAGCCCTCCATGGTGGCACAACGGGTTAAAGCGCAGCACTATGAAGCTGTCGATAGCCACTGCCCCTCGAGTTCCATCCCCGGCCAGGGAGGTGACCCAGATGGCGCAGCAGACCTCTCCTGTTTCGCCTGTTGCTCCCCTCAGCAGTGTATTCAGTCGACCTACCTTCCCACCTTGTCTCTGGTGAATTCTCTCAACCCCAGCCCAGCTCTGGCCTGTGTTCCAGTTCTTGTATGCATAAATAAATGAATCTTTAAAAAGAGAAGTTATGGGCCCTCGCTGGTGGCGCAGTGGGTTGAAGCACTGCATTGAAAAGCTAAGGCCACTTCCGCATGGGTTCGATCCCCGCCTGCCCCGGAGGTGACCACGTGGCGCGGCAGACCTCTCCTGGCCCGCCCGCTGCTCCCCTCAGCAGTGTCCTTCGTTGATCTGCCTGTTCTGCTCCCCGCTCTGTCTCTGGTGAATCCTCTCACCCTCAGCATCTCTGGCCTGTACCCCAGTTCTGTACAAATAAATAATCTTTAAAAAAAAAAAAGAGAGAAGTTATGTAAGTTTTCTGCCTCAAATCACCAGTGATTTGTTATAGGATTAAGTATGTTAATGTGTTTAAGATATTCAAAAGATACTGGCACATAATAACCACTATATACGTTTGGTTGAAATTTTTTATTAAGTAATTGACAAAAGGATTGTTTCACAAATAGCAACTGAGCACCATGTACAGTGCTGGACATTGAAGTATCTACCATGAGAGATTTAGTCTCTGTTCTCTCCTTGTGGAGTTTTCTGTCCTATAAGATGTTAAATATATAATAATATGAATAACTACAGTATGGTTAAGTGCCAAGAGAGAAGGAAATATACAGAACCTTAGGTAGTCTTTATAATTACATGTATTTATTGAGCACTCAATAAATGCATAGCTTTCAGAACACTGTATGAAAAGTTCCACCCACATATTAACCCTTCCCTCAAGGCAGCAAAGTTGTGAAAAAACTTGAACTTACCAACTTTATGTACATAGAAAACTTGGAGTCCAAGTATGCTGGTAGGTTTTATTTCTTAGACCTCTGGTCTCTGATCTCTGCCACCACCACAGATCTAGCTACTGTGGTTTTTGGTCTTGACCACATAGCCTTCTAGTCTCTTTTTACCCTACCCACCCATTAAGTAGGTAGTGTTTTCCAAAATGAATATCCCACCAACTTTCTCATATTCACTCCCTTGCTTAAAATATTTCAAAAGCATCCCTTTAGTACAAAGATCAAAATCTTTTTTTTTTAAGATTTACTTTATAAAAGTTTATGTATGCAGGCCAGAGGTGCAGGTGGTGAGGATTCACCAGAGACAGGACAGGTAGACTGATTGAAATACAATGCTGAGGGGACCAGCAGGTGGGACCGGAGAGGTCTGCTGTACCATGTGGGTCAGTTCCCTGGCTGGGGATTGAACTCGCTTTGCAGTGGTTGGTGATAGCTTGAAAGCCTTAACACTTTAACCTATGCCACAGGGAGGTCCCAAAGATAGAAATCTTTAGTGACTTGTAAGATTTCATTCCAGTCTCCAGCTTCATCTCCCATCTGTCTCACATTCTGTCCTTTAGATATCCTCTCTAGTGTCAAACATTCTTTTGCCTCAGGACTTTAAATAAGGCCCAGACCCAACCCATTCCCAGGGAAGGCAAGTGTCACCTGTTCATAGATAACATCTCTGATTTCAAAATCTGAAACAGGTTTTCCTTTGAGACAGCACATAGCCTGTTCCTTTCAGCTAGAAATTAGTTAATACTTTAAACTTGTGTACAGTTATATACAATCTTCATACACATAAGCCCATGAGGATAAGACTGTGTTTTTGCGTATCATTGTATTTCCAACACTGGCCTGAGGCCTAGCTCAAAATAGGCATACAATTTCTTCAATGAAGAGACCACATAATCAGGGCATGTAATCCAGAAGAACAATAGAAGATTACAACAAAAAAAATTCCTGCTGTTTCTTTCACTGTGGGGAATTGCAAGAAAAAAAAATTATTCAGCTTTAAGGAGGTGAGGGGGAGAAATTTATGATGTTTGTGCTGGTTATTCTTTTGCTAAGATGAAAGATAAGCCTGTTGAGAGTAAGAACCATTCCAGGAGCCATTGAAGATGTCAGTCTTAGGAGACCAATGGCCTTTAATCATTTAATAATAATAGTCTTAATTTAAAAATTCCATTCCAACAATGATTATCTAAACATTACCTTTTCTTAAAAATGATCTATCAAGAGTGTATCTTTTATTTATTTTTTAAAGATTGATTTATTTATGCATACAGAACTGGGGTACAGACCAGAGGTGCAGGGGTGGTGAGAGGTTTTACCAGTGACAGAGTGGGGAGCAGAACTGAAAAACACTGCTGAGGGGAACAGCAGAAGAGACTGGAGAGGTCTGCTGCACCAGCTCCCTAGCACCCTTGAATAAAGTCCCTGTGATGTCCACTGCCTTTACATGGTTACTGCTCTCTGCCTCAGCTGGCCCTCCAAAAGGTAGCTCACTAGTCCTTAAGAATGCTGCTGCTGCTAAGTAACCCAGCCTCTAGATCCAGTTTCGCCACTTAAACAGGCTGATCAAAGAAAGGATCGATTCTCTTCTGTAGTCCTCGGTTTCTTCATTTACAAAGACTCTTTAAAGGGTTACGACATATCAGAGGGTTGTGAACCATGCACGTTCTTTCAAGAAAGGCCTTCTTGAAGGAAAACCAAACACGGAGTGCTTCGTGAGCAGATGTCAGAGCCAGATGAAGGTAATCTGGCTGCTGATCTCCAGTTTGTTCCTCAGGGATGTGTTAACAGTGTAATTGCTGCCAGCCAACCCAGAGTGATTGCAAAGCCATCTCTTGCCCATCAGAACACAAATCTACCATTGCTACTAGATCAGTTCCTGACGCCAGGGGGTTACACTCAACCTAGACTTGGAACTTCAAGCTAAAGTTACTGTACAAGTATATTAAGAAAAATCATCCCAAGTTGGAAATAAAGAGGATGACTGCTATTTTTTCACTGTCATATTGGCCTCATGTCTCACAGGTCCACCCAAGTACTATCTCGCCAGGGCAGTGCTGTCCAACCACTTTTCTAAAATGATGAAAACACTGTCTGGTACAGTAACCACTAGCCATGCATGACTGCAGAGTACCTGAAATGTGACCAAGGAACTCACATTTCCACTCATCAGTCCAGATAGGCGCACACCACTAATGGCGGTGTACAGCAAAACAGTGGTTCTGAACTGCAAAGACTTGAGCTAGCGGTCATGTCTGCAGGTGCTGTGCTTGTCCCAACTCTGTAGTTGTTAGCATCGAGTAGATAGAGGTAGGAGCTACTGACATTTGGGGTGATGGGTTTTTTTGGGGGGCTGTCCTATGCATTGTAGGAGGATGCCAGTAGCACCCACAGTTCAGACAACCAAACCACCTTCAATGTCCCCTGGGCTGCAAAGCTGTCTTCTGTTGAAAATAATTGCACCAAAGAATGTACTTTCGTTTAACTGTTAACTTGGGGGCCTGTTATATTGGAACCTTGTCTAATTGGCCCACTGAGTATTATTTCTCCAGGGCAGTGTTGTCCAACAGACTTTTCTGTTGGATATTAATTTTCAGTTAGCTATTTCTATACTAAGAAATTGCAAAGTATTTTTTCCAGTAAATATGAAATCTGTATTTTTTTGTCCAGTAATTAACAAATTCAAACAATGCAGCTTGTTTCAAACAGTACTATTTTCATACTTTTCTAAAAAAAGTTATTTATTTATGCATTTAAGAGCTGAGGTGTAGGTTGGAGGTCATTATTTTTTTAGATGTGATAGCAATGTTAAGAGTCCTTATCGTTTGGAGATATTTATAAAGAAATGATATTTGGTATTAAAATAACCCTTAGCCTATGGGTGAGAAAGGAAGAAACAGGGTAACAGAACATTGGTTAAGTCCCTGTTTTTAATTGCTACAGATGGAAGATAGATGGGTGTTCTCTTGATGTTTTCACATGTTCAAAACTTCATAAGAATATTGGTTTTTTTTTTAATGGTTTTTAGGTTAGAACAGGAAAAAAATAAGTCTGATATAAAAAAATACAGGAAATTTAAAATTTAAGATCTACTTCTAGCAAGGATACACTTGACTTGCTTCATAACAAAAATACTTAGGTTTAGTTTCCATGTTATTTAAATTATAGGTCTTAGCATTTAGTGTTATGTTATGAACCTCGCCCAAAATTATTTAAGAAAACTTGATTTAATATATTTATCTATAAATCCAATTTCAACACAGAAGTCAAGATTCATTCATTCAAACAGTAAATAAGAACTTTCCATATTCCAGATATACGTATTTGTGGTAAGGACTCAGAACACAGACTTAGGGAGGTGTGTGTATGGGGGGAAATGAATTAAATAAATAAATCCAGAAAGTCATATTTCTTACATACATTTCATTTAATCCTCTTAACAATTCTGTGAGAGCTGTGAATAGGCCCCCTCGAGGGAAGTAGAGGTCGGTGAGCATATGGACTCAGGTCTGTAGCTGAATCTGTAATTGCCAGCTTGGGCTCCTCCACAAGCTCAGGCGAGGCCAGACTGCAGATATCCTCATGCTGGCTGCAAGCGGCTCTCTGGTCCCTTACACAGATCGGAGTTCTTCAAAACGTGCTCCTTTGACTCAGGTGGAATATTCCATCAGTTATAATTGCAACTAGGAAATGCTGACTTTGGCTGATTAAACAGAACAGACTATTAATTGGATATGAGGTACTTCAGAGGATTATCTGGGAGATCCAGCTACTAGTTCAAGGCTAAACTGTAAGGAAAAAATGCCTAAGCCCAGGCCCTTTAACTGCTGGGCTGCCATCATTGAGTGCAGGGCACCTGCCACGGAATAAACAGCCGCTCTGCCCCATCACCCGCACTCCAAATACGAATAGTTAGGCATACTTTCTGGATTGCTCTGGAAAAGGTGGACCGATTTGGTTAGCGTTCCTTAGCGAAAGGAGCTGGGTAGAGAGAAACGATGATAGATATCCCAATGTACGCAATGAATGCTGTTGAGGTACTGCTCAGAAGTGTTACAAAAGCAGTATTATTTCAGTAAAAAGACTTCTCTGGTTCCACTACCTGAACGCCAGCTCAGCAGCCAGCAGTGTCTTACCCGGACTATGGCAGTGATTCCCTCCCTGGTCGTCTCTTCTGTTCACACCATCGTCAGTCAAAATCCACGAAATCACTGCCCTCACACAACTCCCAACCCCTGCTTCCTACTTCACGCCTCACCCCTCTCCACTTCCTTGATACCAGGAATAATCAAGAACTGCCCCTGTGCTCACAGCCCAGCCAGCGACATACAGATGTCTTAGGAACTGATTTTTTTTAGAAAGTCTCACATGGGTTGGATGCTTCCAGTGCAGTTCTTCAGCACCCTGCACCTCTACCTTCACAGCACTCAATCACATGTTGACAGCTTGATCAACGACCTGTATACCCAGGAGATAAGTTGAGGGCAAAAATTGTTCCTCACACTTTTTTTTTTTATGCTTCTAGAACTGGGGTACAGGCAAGAAACAGGGAAGGTGAGAGGATTCACCAGAGACAGAACAGGGAGCAGAACAGGCAGATCGATGAAGTACACTGCTGAGGGAAGCAGTGGGAGGTCAGGAGAGGTCTGTCGCGCCATGTGGGTCACCTCCGGGGCCAGGGATCGAACTCGCACTGAAGCAGCTGTGGCTCACTTGCAGTGCTGCGCTCTAACCTGTTGCACCGCCAGGGAGGGCCCCCTCACACATTTTTAATTCCCAGTATAGCACACTCAAAATGTCAGTTTTTAAAATGTTTGTGTTCCACAAACTGGCAAAGCACAGCAAAAGAAATGCTCAGATTCCGTGAAAAATAAATTGGTACCAGAGACTGGGGCCAGAGGAAGCGCATAAAACATAGGCACGAAAGTTGAGCTGGAGGGTGTGATGCATATTCACGTGGAACACGGTATAGCACTGCAAATACTGACAAATTTAAGGGAGAAAATAAATTTTAAAATAAGAGCTAACAAAGTTTGTGCTACATGATGAAGCATACCTTATACTTCTTATTTTTAATGGAAAAAAAAAAGAGGAATTATACTTATGTAAAAGCATAGAAGTATAAGAGCCTGAAAGAAGGAGGCTCAACTTTCTATGCTTTGGAGGAGAGGAAATGACAGGGCCTCTTTAGTTGTTGATGAAGGCAGAACATCTATCTGTCAGCTAGGATTCTTAGCTCAGTCTCTAGAGACTGTCAATTAGGAGTTCAGTTTCAAAGAAGAAAAAAACCGCTCAAAAAGCATGAGCAGGTAGTTATGAGTCTTAATATTTTCAGTGAAGTTATTGGTAAAGAGGAAAATATATTTTCATGCTTTTGATATTTTTAATTTTACATATATTTATAAATAATATATATACATCCTTATTCATTTTTGCACAATGTGTGAGAGGAGAAATTTCCTCTCAGGTGCTGTCCCCATGAAATTACCACCACCAAAACACCCATGAACCAGCACCACAGACTCCTGTCCGCTCTTCCCTCCTGTTTTGATTCCTCTTCCTCCCCTATTTCTGATTCATAGATTGCCTGCTAGTTTGTCTTTATTTTCCCTGATCCCTTGTCTGGTTTCCCTATATTCCTCCTGTAAGTGAAGTCATTCAATACTTTTTTCTCTCTGACTTACTTCACTGAGCATGATCTGCAAAAAAGGAAAACATTTTTAGATTTGTCATTAGTGCCAAATATTCTTTTTCTTTCCAGTATTCAGTTTGTTCAATTCAAAAGATAAGCAGAATTTCCTAACAATTACTTCAACTGAGCTGATGACTTTGGGTTACGTTGTAGCAAGGTAGTTTTGTTTTTAATTTGACTTCTCATATTTAGACTTAATGCACAGACTCTGCAGTTAATCAGTTTAAATGCTTACATAAATACACATATTTAACTTGATATAAAGCTGGAAAATTAGCATTATACCTTTCTATACCTAAGAGATGAGCATTATGTTTATTTAATAAACAAAGAATCTAAGGTTACATATTTGAGTAAGGTTACAAAACTACAAGCAGCAGATCTGAGATCTGAATCCAGACAGTGGCAGGAGTCCGCAGTCTTAACCTTATGGTCTTAACTAAGTCCAGTACACACTCCTAAGCATCCTTTCAACCTGAGCTAAGAGACTTTGGCTCTGGTGCTGGTTGTGTCTTTAGTAAGTCTTGGGGAAATGAGAGTAGACATTGAAAATCTGAGACTTTTCCCCATTTGTAAAATTAGAGGATTGCACTTAATTATAGCTTTCAAATAGTTTGGAGGTGCAAAGAAATGCTAACGAGGCAAGGATCCTTGGGCCTTTCAACTTGCTTAGCCTTTGTTTTTTAAATGAACTGTTCTGCTAAAGGCTATGAAAATTTTCTGTAACTGTAACCTGAGTCCTTTTTTTGTGGAGACAATGGTCTTTAAGTATTCTGCATCAGGTAACCTTTGAAGCTCTAAGTACATGCAAAACAGAAGTACACACATAGGCATATCTTTTTCAGGGAAAGGATCCAACCTTTTCATTATATACTCACATAATTGATGACTCCAGAAAGGATTAAAGACCTATAAAATCCCTCTTCAACTTTGTAGTTTGGGGGAAAACTGGCAATTCAAGTCGGTAAGGCACAGAGAAAACTGCATTTCCTGATTATGAGCCAAATGTTATCAGACAACAATGAATGAAGCATAGTAAAAGCACTCAAAAGTCTAATAAGCTGGGTAGCTACAACTGCTATTTGAAATCTGCTCTACTGGACAAAGACCTGAAATAAAATATCTCATTTGTAACTATCCTGTTCTTGACACAATTGTTTTTAAATTTTTTCAGTGATAAACTTACAATGAATCAAGAAAAAAGCCCAACACTAATTATATATAAAGTATTTATTTTTATGCACATATTTACCTACAAAATTTACAGAAAATAAAACAATGCAGAATACACAGAATACCCTCTTAAGACTTCTTAGGACCAGAGGGTTTTATTGCTGCAGTTCAAAGAATAAAATTCTATACGTGTGAAAGCCAAATGAACACACTGAAGTTAGATGATAGCCTTGTTAAAAAGTTTTTGTCCTATTATTGAATTATTAGCTTTATGTTAAATGAAATTTAAAAGACAGCTCATGAAATAATTTAACCTTTTCAAAATCTTCTAATAAACAGGTAAAAGGCACCTCCAGTTCTTTAAAATATTTACAATTCCAATAGTTTAATTTTAAGGGCTATTATAGTACATGTGACTAATATGCATACACAGTATGTCAGTAACACTCTAAACAGTGAGAACTGCCGACTAGTGCGTGGCACCCCTCCCAGGTATCCTTACATGGAGGATGTCAGTTACACCTGTGCAATACTAGTATAACAGCATGTCTACCACAGCATAAAATGCAGTTAACTAAAACAATGAATATCAAATTCCCAGACAATACATAATTTATAACTAAACTGGTATATCCAGAAGCCTTTGGAGTATTTTTAAAATTATTAAAAAAATAAAAGTATATTTAAATGAAAACAAGGAACTGGAAAATATCACCATAGTGGCTGACGTTCACTACTGGGTTTAACAAAAGTTGTTTCTCTAACAGCTAGAATTTCTTACAACATAATGGAGATGAGCTTTTCTCAGTCTTAGCTCAACCCAATGCTCTTTCTGCATTATGACTAACACAGAGGAGTGAAGAACGAAAGGCACAGCTATACATAATAGCTGGTTTGAGAGAGCTGTGGAGATGGCAAGCAGATGTTCCTGAAATACTGGTGCAGGAGAACATACTCCACACAACATTTCCCTCTTTTAACATTGGCATTGATTTGCTATTTACAGTAGTTTGCAAAAATACATTATAAAAACTGGATGAGGTTCTGTTTCTAAGTTTAACTTAGTAACATACATATATACTTCATCTGCAAAAACTCTGCAGGACCTGAAGTACTAAAGTGACACGAACACTGAAACACAGATAATCAGAGGTACCAAAACACTGGTAATTCGAGTCATCATCATCAAGATAATCTGGGTAATATTGCACACTTCTTGTCAGCTGTTGCTATGACTTTCACATATCCAACTGTAAAAGGAATCCTTTATGGCTTTTTGCTGTACCACTTATATGAAGAAAGGCTGTTTTAGGTCCCATAACAATGAATGTAGACTGTCATTGAACATGAGGCCTAGGTTTCAAAATTAGTTTTCCTGTCTGTAAAATGAAAAAAACAAAAACAAAACAACAACAAAAAGGTTCAGTACACAGTTCTATCAAGCCACCATTTATCCGTTTTCCAGGGCAGTCATAGGCTACCAAAACTGCTTTCTCCATTTAGCAGTTAATGGTTATATTTTCAAAATTATCTTTGTGTAGAGCTTTCTTTTATTTTGTTACTTTAAAATACACACATGAGCTACTTTTTATGAATTCCTGTGCAATAAAAAGCAGCTAATCCACTAGATAAAAATAAAATCTCAATTTTCAGTTTGTTCTTTACCCAAATTTATAAATCTTGAATAATTTGTATTTGAGCAATGTTAAAACTTTAATTTCCTCAAGTAAAAATATAAACCAATGAAAAATCGGTATTTAGCATAAGCAGTACATGCCACATGACCCAGATAATTCCACTTCTAAGAATCTATCTGTAGGAAACCAGATATGGCCATAAAGATGTATGAGGTTTATTAATTTTCTCACAAACCAGGCTCTGCGGGAAAAGCTTGGGGTATAATAATGAACTAGACAAAACCCTTTGTCCTCGTGGAGTTTTAAAAGTTCTAGTACAGAACACACCTGTAAGTTTCCATAAACTATGTACAATAGGGGATTAAACTGTGATGCATAAAATGGGAGACTATGTAATTGTAAAAAATTAAATAACTTAACTGAGCTAATGATGATGGAGAGAGAGATCCAGGATCTCACAAATGATCACTGTCTAATAAATGGTGTCTTAAAATCCTAAGACTGGGTTCAAAGAAGCACATCTGAAAAATCTGTAACATCCTTTTTGTTAAAGTTAAGAATATACAACAAAATATAAAATAAGGTTGTTAAGTAGATTCTAGTTGTTTTAATAAATGCATTTTATTACTATCCTCAGGTGAAAAGAGCTGTCAAGATTCTGGTTACCTCTCTGTTCTCACGTTCATGTAACTTTTGGTTAAATTTTGGGGAATTTTTTTGTTATGTTGGTAGATCTTTGTTAATAATTTTTGACTGTTTTACTGAGACGCAAGTTATATACAGTAAAATGTCTGTATCTTGGGTTTTGAGTTTTGTATACACCCGCATAATTACTACCTAGGTCAAGCTAGAGACTGTCACTGCCACTCAGACAGATCCTCTGTGCCCATTTCTAGTCAATGTCCATCCTTACCTTATTACTTATAACATAACATACATTTTGTTACTAATCTTTTAGATAAATTGAATCAATGGTTTTTATTTACATCTGCTTCTTTCACTCATTGTATTTCTAATACTCACCCATGTTACATGCTTCAGTAGTTTGTATTTTTCTATACTATTACAATAAACTATTTAGTTTTAGTCTATTTTAAATCTATTTTTAATTACATAAGACATTAATGTAATCTCAAAAAAATACAAAGTCATCCTTTCCATCTATCTCAAACTTTAGAAGAAACCAGTTTTAGGCCCTCCCTGGTGGCGCAGTGGGTTAAAGCACAGCACTAAGAAGCTAAAGCCACTTCCGCATGAGTTCGATCCCCGCCTGCCCCGGAGGTGACCACATGGTGTGGCAAACCTCTCATGACCCGCCCGCTGCTCCCCTCAGCAGTGTACTTCGTCGATCTGCCTGTTCTGTTCCCCACTCTGTCTCTGGTGAAGCCTCTCACCGCCCCTGAGCCTCTGGCCTGTATCCTAGTTCTGTGTGCACAAATAAATCTTTAAAAAAAATATATATATATAGGCCCTCCCTGGTGGTGCAGCAGGTTAAAGCACTACACTGAGAAGCTTAAGCCACTTCCACATGAGTTCAATTCCCGCCTGCCCCGGGAGGAGTCCACATGGCATGGCAGGACTCTCATGACCCGCCCGCTGCTCCCCTCAGCAGTGTACTTCATCGATCTGCCTGTTCTGCTCCCCACTCTGTCTCTGGTGAATCCTCTCACCCTCTGCATCTCTGGCCTGTACCCCAGTTCTATATGAATAAATAAATCTTTAAAAAATATATATATATAAAAATACATATATAAGTATATATATGTTTACATATATAAAGTACTTTTTATGCTCTTACATGTAAAATATATATGTAAAACAAAATATATGTATATGTAAAGGTAAATCCATAGGAAATTATCTGGAAAAAATCATGTTAAAACTGTTTTTTTTTGGTAAGATTTATTTGTGCATACAGAACTGGGGTACAGGCCAGAGGCTCAGGGGTGGCAAGAGGCTTCACCAGAGACAGAGTGGGGAGCAGAACAGGCAGATCAACGAAGTACACTGCTGAGGGGAGCAGCAGGCGGGTCAGGAGAGGTCTGCCATGCCATGTGGTCTCCTCCGGGGCAGGCGGGAATTGAACTCATGCAGAAGTGGTTTTAGATTCTCAGTGCTGTGCTTTAACCCACTGAGCCCAATATATATTTTTATATCTACTGCTTGGTTTCGTTTCAAAGTAATCTAAAGAGGGTTCATGGAATACTTGCCAAGGGTTATGTTACTTTTCTCTTTATTTTTTAAAATTTATTTATGCATACAAGAGCTGAGGTGTAGTCCAGAGGTGCAGGTGGTTAGAGGTTTCACCAGAAATAAGAGTGGGAAGCAGAATTGGCTGACTGAAATACACTGCTGAGGGGAGCAGTAGGTGAGACAGGAGAGGTCTGCTGTGCCATGTGGGTCAGCTCCCTGGACAGAGATTGAACTCACACAGGGATCAAACTCATAGCTTGAAAGCACTGAGACTTTAACCTTTGTGCCACCTGGGAGACCTCTTCTCTTTACTTTTGCATGTCTGAAAACTTTCATATCTAAAACTGAAATGTTACCAAACTGAGCGTTTTGTTTGGCAACGTACCTTTTGTACCTAACATTGTTTATGGAGATCCTTCTATGTCCATGTTTATGCCGACAGATCTACTTTCGATTTCTTATTGAAAGGCAGAGCTATGGTCTATTTTACCACCCACTCCCTCCTTTGTGGAGGAACATGAAGATATTTCCATTTTTTCCACTACTGAAGCAAAATACATTGCAATAAACCTTGTGATTGCCTCTTTGACTATAGGGATGATAATCTGTCCCCCTTCCAGACAGAGAACAGCAGAATGGCTGGGTCATGAGGCATGCACATACAATTTTAAAAGAAAAATGAAACTGCCCTCCAAGATGGTTATACCAGTTAAAACAAATGGGAACTCAGTTTTACTCTGCATTTCCATGATTACAAAAGAGGCCGTCCAGTATATGTTTACTGGCCATTTATACTGGCCATTGCTACTTCTATGACATGACCTACCTTTTCCCATTTAAAATCTTTTTTCTTATTGATAAGTAGGTCTTTGTCTTACTGATTTTTAATAATCTTTAAATACTCTGGAGGTGTATGGTGGTAGGAATAAAGGTGGTTGGGTCATAATTGTCTATGGTAAAGGACTGTGGACACTTGCATGGGAAGGGTGGGGTGGTAACATCTAATGAAGCACGAAAATTCTCCTAAGTCATACATAGTGTGGTAAACACACATTATTACAAGAAAAACAAAAAAAATACTCTGGATCTATTCTCTATCATAGATACTTAATAATACTTCTAATCACAGCTTAATTTCTTGTCTTTTACTACATAAAATTTTTAAATGTCAATGCAATTAAATATATTCAGTTTCTTCTATTACAATATATTTGGCTTGTGTTTTAAGGTGTTTTTAATTCCCGAATTTTAAACTTATTCTTCCATTACCTATTGAAAT
>NW_004567129.1:3406586-3413968 GCF_000260355.1 Condylura cristata | reverse complement strand
TAGTAATTTGCAAAATCAACACCTGCTGAGCCATTTTTGTCTGTTAAAGATCACTGCACCTCTATGACTCTAAGATGGCTTCAATTACAAGATGCAATGTGATCCCATGCCATTAAGAATGATTAAATTGTCAACTCTACTAATTTAATTACAAGACACCACTGATAGATGCACCACAATTTTCAAAATGTTAAAAAAAAAAAGGTCTTAGAATCAATGGCATAAGGTATAACCCCACTATTATTTCCAAGGAGAAAATTTATAGTTAATAACTGTTTTGCATAAATCCAAAACATTTCAGTCCTTTCACATATCCATCATTTTCTACTAAGAAAAATACTTACATCATCACAAGACATATTATATTCTGCTAATACAGTTCTACATCGAGCTGCTATACTGAATAAATGTGGTCAAAGGAAAATAGATCATTTCAAGAGCAAGTTTTTAACAACATCTACATCATTGAGAAGGTGCTTCATTCAGTTTAGAAAATACAACTGAATCTGTGGTAAAGGATACATTGATGGTGCAACTACTCTCTTGTGTATTCCAGCAAAGAACAAGCCTATTAGAGTGATACAACTAAGGGTGAAAAAAGGATGATTCCATAATGATGTGAAGAAGGACACCTGTAAAAGAAGATTTGAAATAAGAAAATGTTAAAAATTTTGGAATACTGATATCTGTACATCCCCACTCCTAAAGATTAAGTAACATTTTAATAATTTAAACTATGAAGATCTGAAGATTCCAAAAATGCTAGCTTTCTGTACTGCTGCAAATAATGATGTGATATTTTCTATCTTCAATGTAGCAATATTCCTTCCATTCAGTTCACATACTTGAACCATTACAAATTCATCCCTATATTCAAAAAACCAACCTACCAAAATTACGCAGTGACCCCTTCCCCAGTAAGAAGCAATCTAGAAAGTGCATGCGAGCAGGGTTCTGCCTTGTGCATCACTGTTCTCCCACTACCTGAAATAGCACTTGGCAAACAAAGCATACATAAATATTGTTAGAGTAGAGGCCTCTGGCCTCAATGAAACACAAGGCAGGCATAATCTAGTTACTTTCCCTTTTAAATGTCTTCCTTAGCTGGGCAAACTGCCTCCTATAACCTGGGTGCAGCCCCACATTTCCTGCCAGGCTCGTGCATATGTGACGTACTGTCTCTCTCAACACCCAACAAACCCCAGAAGACTCAGCTCTAGTATCAACCTTTCTCTCTGCAGATGTAAAAAATAAGTCTGGTTTTGAAGTTACTCAGACTTTGGTGGCCACAGGACAGTGAGGCAGGGAAAAATGGTTTAATGGCTACCCATAAAGTACTAGTTTCACAAAAAACAAAGTGCTGATTTCAGCTCTGTGCATTATCAGATGATGGGGGAAACAGGATGACCAGTAATTCTAGGAATGGAAAAGGGTCGAGGACTGAAACAAGAGTAGGCATGGAAGTCAGACTACCAGGGAATAGGGCTGTAGAAACAGAGAAGATCACAATTAAGAGTTTGGAAAAAGAAACTGAGTGGACTGGTAACTGGATGGGGCAGAGTCAAGCTAAGGGTGATGGCACTCCACTCTCAGACCACAGCGGCATGTGGTCCTATGACAGAGACCCAACTTGGAGAAAGCGCCAGGCAGGTAACCCAGCACAGCACTGTCAAACAAAGCTGCCAAGCAAAGAAATGAGAGGCAGGAAACATCAGAAGAGGAGACGCTCCCAAAAGGATGAGGCAGAGCTGAAGAAAGGTTCATATTCTAGAAGGATTTCTTTTTAAAATCTTTGCAGACCGTTTCATCCCTCAGGCCAGCTATGCTGCATGTGGCCTAGACGACATTAATACAGTTGTTTTATGATTTAATTTTAATTAGATCTATCAGTGTCAGCCTTCTTTCCTCCACAGCAACAAGTGGCTACAGATTCAAAGCCCAGTTCTGCCTTTATTCACCCAGGGCATCCGAACACTTCCCAGGCTGCCATATCCCTTCTCTCGGAGGGTTCATCCAACCAACTACCGGCTTTTGAGTTTGCAGCTCTTGCCACAGACACAACTGCTGTTTAAACTCTTGTCAGATTTGAGGTTATTAAATAATAAAATATGAAGAGTCAACCCTTAGGCTAAGAGTTATACTCTCACCTAATTTAGACAATTATATTAACTACAGAGTTTTGGGCCTATTTCAAATTTCACTTAATTCTGTGTCTTATTAAGATCTCAACTACCTGAACTCAGCTTGTATTTTTCCCAATGAGAAGTCAGACTCACTTCCCAAGACAGGCCTTTTTCAGCCTCCCCATTAGCTCCCTTCACTGCTGCCTGAAAGATGAGCACCAAGTGCAGCATTAGGGGCAGATTTTTATAAATGAACACACAGGTGAGCTTCCTATCTTGACATAAAACCCCCGCTATTAACACAGCATGCCAGCCCAGCCCCCTGCTCCCTAGCCTTTTGTGACTCTGCCCTCGTGGGTAAAGTCAGGGAGACTATGTGCTAACTAAACCCCAGGCTGTTTCAGTCGCCATTAGTATTTTTTTTTCTATATAGCTTGTGAGGTTATAAATAAACTACTGGAAATAATCTATGAAGAGTGGGCTTTTTTTAATGTTTTTGTGAAAATTATGTTACCAATTACTACCTATAAATCTGCACTGGAGGAAAAAACACTAGTGAAAAACTGGAAACTACTACTTTTCCAATACTAGTCTGAGTCTGAAATTAAGGCCCAAGTTAACAGAAAGACAGAAAACTGAGAAGCCTCCTATCAGATTTCATGAAAGGATGCTCCAAGAAATAACCTTATGAAATCTGTTACTGCATCTGGTATGGGTATTTCCTTGGACAGTGCCCAATGGGAGATCTCTCAAATACTTCCTATATTAAACTTCAGACAAGAAATGTGAGGTACGTGCTGAAAAAGGAAAACTTTGCTAGCTTTAGGACTTATACATGTTGTCTTCAAAATGAAAACCTTGGAAATGACTGTGACTATTGATTAGGTAACTCAGAGGCTAATTCTAACTCAATAATAACTACTGTTCTGATCCACATGGCCTATACATCAGTGACTCGACTTCCTTCCTGGATTGACTTCATAGTCAAATCTGTTTTAATCTGGCCTTGACATTTCTATTTTGCTATTTTATGTTTGCTCATAGGTGAAGAAAGGTATTAAGAGAGCTAATTCATAGAAGAAAATGTTACTTTTAGTTTTTAAAAACTGGCACTGATGAAACCAAACAAAGCAAAATAAAGGAAATGTTCAGACCAAGCTCTATATAATGAAATATAAAAATTACATATAAACTCAGAAGTGAATGAGAATGTAAGTGAATACTGCATTAAGTTTTTCCCCCTGTAAAGACCCTTAATTTACAACTCTAAATTTCTCTTAGACAAAATACAATGTACAACCAATGAATAAAGCACTACTATATTATATATCCATTATCTAATTTAATTCATTAAAGATTTTAAATCAGAACTTCTACCTTTTGTGTCTCAGGATCTATTAACCAGTTCCAGGCACCAGTAGCTGTACAGACAGATACCACTATAAGAAGCACTGATGAAAGATAAACATGAAATTAATAAGGAAAAAAGCTCTTAATGTTCAATACTATTACTGCCAGTAACTTATAAATACCAGCTAAAGAATGAAGCACTTTATCAAATGAGTATCGTACTTGACACGTTAGATTTGCCACGACTTTGAGGATTTCCCCTAAATACAGTCACCCTTAGTAATTGAGAATAATAACTGTCTGCCCTCACCCTCATTACTTTAGTTAAGAATATATGGAGAGTAATAAATCAGGAAGATTAAGACTTTAATACAATTCTATGTTATATAACTTTCAATATATTTTGTGCTGACTTTGCAAATCTGATAAATTTAAAAAAAGCTTTCTGACCAGAGGAATTTGCCTTGCAGATAACTGCCTGGTATTGAATTAAACAAAGGCAGTGTTAGGAGTGCAGAGTACAATGATGAGCATTACATTTTCTTTAAGGGACTTAATGGAAGGTTAAAGTAAAAATTACTGATGTAGAACTTAGAAAAGGTTTCTTTCTACCCACTAAGCTATAATTTAGAAATTCTAAACATCTCTAACTAAAACTTAAGAAGAAATGGTGCTGCTGAAAACAAATTAAATGTGAACCAAGACTCTGTTAATACTCTGGAAATCAGGACAGCTACTTGTCTTTCAGTTGGGATGTGGACATTTTTTTTTTTTTTGCATAGAACTAGGATGTAGGCCAGAGGTGTGTTTGTGGGGCCATGGTTGTGGGGAGGGATGGGGTCAGAGGCTTCACCAGATCACAGCAGGGAGTTGAACAGGTAGATTTACTGAAATACACTGTTAAGGGGAGTGGCGGGTAAGACAGGAGAGGTCTGCCAAGTGTCATATGTGGGTCAGTGCCCCGGCCAGGGATCAAACTCAGGCTTTAGCAATGATAGTGCTGAGACTTAATCCTTGGCCACTAGGGAGATCTGGGATGTGGACATTCTTTAAATGTAGTAATAAAGAATCAAAAAGCAACAGGAACACACTAAAAGCTCAATTACTTAGATTTCTTGGTGATGTACTTTTAGAAGAGGCAGATCATAGAAAAATCTCATTTAGGTATTTGATTACAGACAAAAATTTCAAGATGATGTTCTGAGTTCAAAAACAAACTCACTTCATTTCTTCTAATTTTATATTTCTCATACAAAAGAAACCAATAATTTAAAAAGTACTATAGTTTTTTGTTTAAAAGATTTATTTATTTATATTTACATACAAGAACTGGGGTATAGGCCAGAGATGTGGGGTGCTGAGGTGGGTAAGAAGATTCACTGGAGATAAGAGTGGGAAGCAGAACAGATGGATCGACTGAGATACACTGCTGAGGGGAGCAGCAGGCGGGACAGGAGAGGTCTGCTGTGCCATGTGGGTCAGCTCCCTGGCAGGGGATCACTCATGCTATCTGGGCTGCTGACAGCTTCATAGTACTGAACCCCTGTGCCACCAGAAAGGCCCTCTAGTTTTTGTTTTTTTTTTTTAATAAAGCAAAAGCAAACCTAAAAGAGGCTCTTACATATACTTTGATGGCTACATTAACCAAGATAATTTACATGTAAGTGGTGAGACCATGAAGTGGAGGGAAAAATCCATTGTATTACATTCCATACAAAAAGACAGTACCATACACATCATAAAAGATCCTCAAACAAGGTTTGAGGGTAACTCCTAGGTAAGCAAGGGAACCTGAGAAAATCACTACTAGTGACTTACGACCAATTAGAATTTTCACAGCATTTGATTAAAACTTTCAAAAGTATCTAATAAAAAATAAGCAATCCTAACATAGTTTCTAACTTCTATAGTTCTCTTCTGGTCTCACAAACTGCATTACACTATAAAGAGAGCATGTTCAGCACATGTGTTACTGTATTTCTTTCTGGGCAGGAATTGATTTTAATAATGAACATCTAAGAAATTAAGATTGGTCACAAGATAGGAAAACACCTGCTGATGTCATCCCTGGTATATTTTTCTGTATTTCATTTATGTGTGACTTATATTTGTATACCTATCATATATGAATACACAGACACACATACATCTACGGAGGTAGCAATCATAGTTTCTTCAAATCATGAATGTGAATTTTTCACAGTAAAAATGAAGGTTTCTTTTCCTAGCTCAAGCTACAAAGAAGCACAATTATGTCCTGTTAAAGTCAACTAAGAGGGTCTCCCTGTGGCACCAGTGAGAGTTAACATTTTTATGTAACATTGTTTACAATATCAAAAAATTTAAAAGACAAAACTCCCATGCAGAGATAAAAGTGTCATTTACTTTTCTTTAACATAAATTTCAGGAGTGGCCTCCCTGGTGGCAGAAGGGGTTAAGTCTCGGCACTATGAAGCTATCAGCAGCTACTGCAGTATGATTTCAATCCCTGACCAGGAAGTTGACCCACATGGCACCAAAGACCTTCTGTCTCTCCTGCTTCTCCCCTCAGCAGTGTATTTCAGTGGACCCACCTGTTCCACTCCCCACTATGTCTTGGGTGAATCCTCTCATCCCAACTCCCACACACCCCTGGCCTACAACCCAGCTCTTGTATGCATGAATGACAAATAAATCTCTAAAATAAAATTATATACATATAAAAAGATTTCAGAGGCCCTCCCTGGTGACGCAGCGGGTTAAAGCACAGCACAAAGAAGCTTAAGCCACTTCCGCATGAGTTCGATCCCCACCTGCCCCAGAGGAGATCCACATGGCCAGGCAGACCTCTCCTGACCCACCCGCTGCTCCCCTCAGCAGTGTCCTTCGTCAATCTGCCTGTTCTTTACCCCACTGTGTCTGATGAATTCTCTCACCCTCCGCATCTCTGGCCTGTACTCCCTGTACGAATAAATAAAATAAATCTTAAAAAAAAAAAAAAAAGATTTCAGGAACTTACTTCTCCAACGGCCAGTGGCAGGCTGCAAACAATGAATATATTCAGTAAGTCTCCTCTCGAAAGCCTTGAGATCTAGGCAAAAAGATTTCATATTTCTAATTAGTCTTTCTCACCAGTTCAAGTCAATTAATAATAGATGAAGTCTTAGATACTTGACTTCTTGGTCTTACACACCAACTTACAAGTATCCCTTCACTGTTTGCTTAGTTTACAAAGAGAGCTTCCACACTTGACACAAACATTAGGTTTCTTAATTCTGACTTCACATATCAGGAAAACTAGCTGGCACGCTTTTAGAAGATGAATAGGGGGTGGTGGGAATTCTGGGGACTACACCTGAGAGGGGGAAACAGACATGGTGTAAAAATGAACAATGATTTAAAAATATCTATCAATTTTACAATTATTTTTTTAAAGGCACGTGAAAAACCAGCAGTAACCTCCATCAGCGCCGAAAGCTTGAATTCTGGAGGTTGCAAATACAACGACCACCATCCATGCGACTTTTCGTTCTACCAGAACCAAAGCTTTTTATTAACTGGACGCAATTAGCGCACATCACGGTCTCGAGGTCTATGTGGATGCAGCTCCCAAATTCCGGTTGCTACTCCTGACATTCCATTACTCGCTGCGCTTTCGATCAGGTCTGACACGCGGTGGGCGCAGACACCCCCTCTCCCCGCTCTCGCGTGTCACAGGTGATTTCATGGCCCCGGGGACACTCTGAATGAGGCGGTGGGTACCATTTCCACAGTCGCGTTTTCCAAACTTTAAAAAGGAGATAATTTTCTCCCCCACTCTGCAGTCACCAAAACCCACCACACAAACCAGGGCACCCGCGCGTGGGGTTATGAGAATAAAAACACAGCGACTCGGCACAGCACCACGCACAACGTGAAAAACGTTTGCTA
>NW_004567129.1:3396903-3406382 GCF_000260355.1 Condylura cristata | reverse complement strand
GAGCCCGGGACTCGCCGGCACGACCCAGTGTGCCCACCCTACCTTCCGCCTGCTCCAGCGAGTTCATGTCGGGCGGCAGCTCCGGTCACCGCCGCGGGCACGTCCGCATCGCAGCCCCGCGGCCCCTGCCCGGCCCGCAGCGCCAACTCCCACCTCCAACCGCTCCCTGCTGCCCCTCCTTGTTGCACCGCCCCTTGCTTAGACTCACCACGCTCATTGGGCACCCGTGGCCCACTTCATAAGTAACACGGTTTTTTATTGGCTAATTTTTGCACGGCCCCAGGGCCTGGCGTTGGACGGTCAGTCGAAGGGACCAAGACCTGCCGGTGGCGGGACTGGTGTGGCGCTGGCGCCGCCTCCTGCCCCGGGGAGGAACTGCAGCCTCTCCTAAGCAGTTCGTTCCTCCAGTGCCTAGTTTCCGGTTTGTTTTTCATTTCTCAAGTTGAGCGCCGGCTCAACTTGAATGTACAGATAACTAACGAAGAATATAGAAATTAACGAGTTGGCCTGTCTCTCAAACTCAAAGGGAAATAAGGTAGGTGTAGGTTAACTAACCAGAACTCAAAACAATGAATGTTAAGAGTTATCCCTTTCCTAGATCCCCAATCCCTCAAAGAAAGCATTTTCTTCTTTGATTACTTTTATTCTCATGACATCCAATTTTCTTAAGCCCTAAAGGAGGTGAACAAAGTATGCGACCCAGTATCTTGAACGTTAATATATATTATATATACTTAATATATATTATATATATTTATATCTGTGAGGCATTAACTGCATCTTTGATGAAAATTGATTGTAGTTCATTTCCTATGGTCTTTCATTCATTCAAGAGTTATACATTGCACGATGTGCTATTTACTGGGATAGGTTGTGAGTAAGATAAACAGATCCGCACTTAAAGTGCAGGGTTACAGCGGCGATGAAGATGGATAGCAGATGAAGATCGATAACAGATAAGCATAGATTGGTTAATAAAGTGTTGTGAGACAAAGCAGGGGTTACAGGAGCTAGTGCTAAGAAAAAGGGTGGTAGAGCAGGGGAAGAGGCATTTGAATTGATGGGTGGATGAATGGGAAGAAGCTAGCTACATAATGCTGAAAATTAAGAAAGTTCCAAGTAGCCCTGGAAATTTTTCTCTATAGATAATTTGTGCACTTTATCCATCCATCAAATTTCCTCCTCACTTACCAGCTGAACTAATGGACACCCTCTTTCCCTTTACTTAACCTTGTTGGTTCCTTTACCTTAGCACTTTGCAGAGTTTCCAGGGTAAGTTAGTGTTTGAAGGAGCCTTCCTCTGGATCAAACCCTTTATATATGTTATCTCATTTAATTCATATTTTTAAAACTGTGGATCAGAACCCCTGAGAGGTTTTGAAATCCAATTAATGAGTCATGACATTTTTGTAAATGAACAAATAAAAATGAGACTCTCAGTATCACTGGAACTAAGTATCGTTTCATGATCTTTGATTTCAGCGGTGTGCATGCGCCTTGTTTTCTGATCACCATGTAAAGGAGACACCTTACCGAGAGCTCCCGGGAAGAGTTTGAAAGCCACCAAGGTAGGCATTCGTAGACACATTTGACAACTGAGAAAAGTAAAAATGAGTTTGCTCCGTTCTTGCAATTGTTGTCATAGCCTGGGCTGAATCCCTCAGTCAAACTGTTTCTCCATACCCAAGTCTTACTCATCACCTTTCCCTTGTACCAGCCGTGCCCAGAGTATGCCTGCTGAGTGCCTGCTGCCTGGCCCGCTCTCCTGGGCTAGGGCTGGGAGGTGGCGGGTGAGTTGACGGATAGGACTTTGCCAAGTGTTATGCTAGTGTGAGCTCTGCTAACTTGCCTTCAAAGGACACAGTGGTTACCTGCAGGACTTGTGTTTGCCTGGTGGGGTGTGCAAATTTCCAGCAAGAACTTGGGACAACAGACAAGACTAAAGACGACCTCCTGGGGTTTTCCTTCTCCACCTTTCATTTTCGACTCCGCCCAAATAAATGTTGATGCTGCCTTTGAAAGGGTGCGTGTGGTTAGCTTCATCGACCTTTATATGTGTGGGTCACAGGGTGCAGGAGGAGAGAGAAATAGAGCCTCTTGGGTAGGCTGAACTAATGGGGAGACCAAAGGGAACAGGTTTATAGAAACATGCTGTCAATGGGATTTGGCAACGGTGTTTAGCAATTTAAATACTCAACAAGTATTTAAGAAACACATGTTCCAGCCAATGGAATATGAGCTGAGAATGCAAAAATCACAACCTGCCCTCTAGAAGGGTGGATTTTAGTTTCAAAAACATAAGATGAGACAGCAAAGACCCTCAAAATATCATTCATATCATCACATGACTATGGCCAAATTCAAAGAGGGATATCTAACAAAAGAACTAAAGCTGATATTTTACTAAAAGGTGTGGTGTCTACCTTTCACAGTTGAAGGACAGAATGTACTCTTTGAACCCCGCACAACTCTTCCAGCCAAAGGATGTCACCTAATCCATTTCAGAGACGAGGTTATAGATAAGTTGATGAGTGGATGAGTCCCAACCCCTAGTCTGGGGTTTTCTTTTTTAACATATTTATTTACTTATGCTTACAGAACTGTGGCACAGGCCAGAGGTGCAGGGGTGGTGAGAGGATTCATCAGAGACAGAGTGGGGAGCAGAACAGGCTGATCAACAAAGCACACTGCTGAGGGGAGCAGCGGGCGGGTCAAGAGAGGTCTGCCAAACCATGTGGTCACCTCTGGGGTGGGGATCGAACTCACACTAAAGCGGTTGACACTAGCTTGCAGCGCTGCGTCCTAACCTGTTGCACCACCAGGGAGGGCCTGTCTGGGATTTTCGTTGATTATTCTCTCTGTCTCTCTCTATATATTTGTCTGTGTATCTGTCTTTCTATCTTTTCCCACATGGCACATCAGATCAGGGAACAACACCTTTTGGCTCTACTCTCAAAATATATGGACAATATATCACTTCTGACCACTTCTGCCATCAGCACTCTGGCCCAGACCATCACACAGCCAGGCTCACTGCAGAGACTTCTGATCAGTCTCCTGCTTCCACCCTTGTCCCAAACAGTGGTTTGTAAAACCCTGGGGAAAAATGTGGTGTTTTTTTTTTTTAAGATTTATTTTTGTATGGAAGAACTGGGGTGTAGGCCAGAGGTGCGGGAGAGGGGGTTGGAGGATTCACCACAGACAGAGTGGGGAGCAGAACAGGCAGACTGAGTGAACTACACTGCTGAGGGGAGCAGTGGGTGAGACAGGAGAGGTCTGCTTCGCCATATGGGTCACCTCCCTGGCCAGGGATCGAACTGGTGCTGAAGCAGCTGCAGCTGGCTTTGTAGTGCTGTGCCTTAACCCTTTGAACCACCAAGGAAGCCTAAACCCTGCAAGATCTTGTTGCTCTGCTGCTTAGAACCTCCCTAGGCTCCCCAGAGTGGCTACAACAGTAATCTTGATGCCATTTCTCTGCATTTAGAAGGTATCTTCTAAAATAATTTTTGACAAGCTTCAAGTGTTTGTAAAGTGACATCTGACATTTTCATCATAGGTTTGAACACTTGCAAAGAATGCAATTTCTGGTATATTGTAGATATTAACATCTGGAAGTAAAATTGTTGCATTACTCTTTTAACTGTATCAGTGGAATCTAAATACCACATCAATTCAATACCTACAATCATCCCTTCAAAAAATATGTATCTATGTCTAAGAACATGACATGGTAATTCTCAAAGAAGTAAATTGAATCTAGCAACAATAAAAAGGATTAGATACCACGAAGAGGTGTAATTTATATCCCAGGAATGCAAAATTGCTTTCATGTTAGAAAATGAATAAATGTGAGATTCCCTGGTGGTCTCAGGGTTAAGGCTGAGTGCTATCACCACTATCGACTAAGTTTGATCCCTGGCCAGGGAGCTAAGCTATATCGCACAGCAGACGTCTCCTGTCTCACCCGCTGCTTCCCTTAGCAGGGTATTTCAATAAATCCACCTGTTCTATTCCCCGTCTTTCTCTGGTGAATCCTCTCATATCCTGCACCTCTGGCCTATACCCCAGATCTTCTGCACAAAAATAAATGTATATAAATAAATAAACAAAATAATTCTAGGACATAGATCTTCTTGTTAAAGAAAATGAGTAAATGTTATCAATAGAACACACCTTAAAAAGCCACATGATCTGATGAGGATCTAGAGATGTAGTGTGTCCTACATTGGCAGTAGGAATGTAAAATATGGCCACTTTGGAAGACAGATTGTTTGTTCCTCAAAAAGTTAAGCATAGAGTTACTATACAAGCCAACATTTCTACTCCTGTATGTATAACCTACATTTGCAAGGTGTAACCCTTGCAAATACATTCACAAAAAAACCTAGTACACAAATGTGCAGAGTAAAATTATTCATAATACCCAAAGAGAGGGAACAACCATGTGATTCAGCTGATGAATGGATAAATGTGTGTTGTTTCCGTTCCTTTTTTTTTTTCTTTCTTTAGCTGTTTTTTTTTCCATTCCTTTTTTATTGCAGAATATCATTCAGCAATAAAAAAGGAATGAAGTACTGATAATAGTACAAAATGGAAGAACTTGGAAAACACTGGTAAGCGAAAGATGCCAGAAGCAAAAGACAATATCCAGAAGAGGCCAATCCATACATATGAATAAGTAGAATAATGGTTGCCAGAGGCTTACGGGAGGGAAGAATGTGGAGTAACTATTAGTGGTATGAGAGTGCTTTGGGGGGGATGTTAAACTTTTTGGAATTAGAGGGTAAATATAGCTGCATACCTTTGTAAAAATATGAAAACCAATGATTTTTATACTTAAAAGCGTGAACTTTATGGTATGTGAATTATATCTCAATTTTTAAAATGGGGGAAAATCCCACATGATAATCTCAATATTTGCTGAAAAAGTATTTGACAGACTCCAGCACCCTTTCATGTTAAAAACACAATAAATGAGGAACAGATGGCCACGTCCTCAGTGTGGTACAGGCCAGCTCCAAAATGTGTCACAAACACACTTGATGGTGAACACTTTCCTTAAAGCGGTGCGGTGCCCGCTAAGTAGTAGACAAGGATGTCCACTCTCACCACCTCTGTTTTCTATTGGATATTCTAGTGAGGAAATTAGTCTATAAAATGACATCAAAGGGGCCCTCCCTGGTGGCGCAGCGGGTTAAAGCGCAGCACTAAGAAGCTAAAGCCACTTCCGCATGAGTTCAGTTCCCGCCTGCCCCGGAGGTGACCACATGGCACGGCAGACCTCTCCTGACCCGCCCGCTGCTCCCCTCAGCAGTGTACTTTGCCGATCTGCCTATTCTGCTCCCCACTCTGTCTCTGGTGAAGCCTCTCACCGCCCCTGTGCCTCTGGCCTGTACCCCAGTGCTGTATGCATAAATAAATAAATCTTAAAAAAAAATGAGATCAAAGGACTCCTGGTTGAAGGGAAGAAATAAAACTATTTGTCGAAGGCATGGTCTTACATCTAGAAAACCCCAAGACTGTGGAATAAGCTCTCAGAACTAGCAAAGGAGAGCAGCAAAGTCACAGGGCACAATATGCAAAGTGGGAAGAAAAACAACACACAGAATAGGAGAAAATATCTGCTCAGAACGTGTACCAGAATATATTTAAAAACTCTGGGCTCTCCCTGGTGGTGCAACCAGTTAAAGCACAGTGCTGGGCCCTCGTTGGTGGCATGATGGGTTAAAGTGTAGCAATGCAAGCTGGCCACAGCTGCTTCAATGCAAGTTCAATTCCCACCCTGGAGGTGACCCACATGGCGCGGCAGACCTCTCCTGGCCCGCTCGCTGCTCCCCTCGGCAGTGTACTTCATCCATCTGCCTGTTCTGCTCCCCACTCTGTCTGGTGAATCCACCCACTGCACCTCTGGCTTGTACCCCAGTTCTGTATGAATAAATAAATCTTTAAAAAAAAACCTCTCACAGTCCAACAATAAAAAGATAAATAACCCAAGTTTAAAATGGACAAAGGATTTTGAATAAACATTTCTCCAGAGAAGATATGCAAATGGCCAGCAAGCACAAGGAGAGATCATTAGCCATTGTGACAATGTAAATTAAAACTACAGTGAAATACCCCTTCATAGCTACCGGGTAGAATTAAATATATAGATGTAAAGATTGAAACCCTTGTATATTGCTTTGGGAATGTAAAATGGTGCCGCTACACTGAAAATCGGTTAAGCAGATTCTTAAAAAGTTAAACATTGTGAGGCCCTCCCTGGTGGCACAGTGGGTTAAAGCACAGCACTAAGAAGCTAAAGCCACTTCCGCATGAGTTTGATCCCCGCCTGCCCTGGATGTGACCACATGGCGCGGCAGACCTCTCCTGACCCGCCCGCTGCTCCCCTCAGCAGTGTACTTCGTTGATCTGCCTGTTCTGCTCCCCACTCTGTCCCTGGTGAATCCTATCACCTTCCACATCTCTGGCCTATACCCCAGTTCTGTATGAATAAATAAATAAATCTTTAAAAAAAAAAGTTAAACATTGTGCATCCTTGGTGGCATAGAAGTTAAAGTCCAGTCCTAACAAGTTATCCCCAACCACTGTGGCCTGAGTTCTGGCCCCAGCCAGGGAGCTGACCCAGAAGGCATAGCAGACCCCTTCTCAACTACTGCTCTCCTCAGCAGTGTATTTCAGTAGACCTGCCTGTTCTGCTCTCCACCCTGTCTTGATGAATCCCCTCACCCCACTCACACACTCTGGCCTGTACCCCAGTTCTCCTATGCATAAATAAATAAAATCTTTAAAAAATAAATAAAAATCTTTTTAAAAAAGTTAAGCATATATTTTCCCCATGACCCAGTAATTCTCCTCTACCTGTGAAAAAATGAAAACATACCCTTACAAAGACTTGTATGTGACTCTTTGCAGTATCATCGTTTACAGTAACAAAAAACTTCAAACAAAGCCCTTCCCAGATGGCTGGATTACCGAGAGGCAGTGTTCCCATACCACAGGATATTCTTTAGCCGAGGGAGGGCTGCGGTTTGACACACACGAAGCGTGGCTGAACAGGCCTGTACATACTAGCCGGTGTGAAAGAAAGGTTCCAGAGGACTATGCTCCTTGTACATGACTCCATGATATGGAAAGTCAGGCTCGGTAAACCTGTGGAGATAGAAAGGAGATGTTCTGGGGAAGAATGGAAACAGCAAAAGGGGGTGTTTGTTTGGGCTGATAAGATGACAGAAAATTGGTCTGGGAGGGGCCGCAAACTCTGAAAAGACTACAGCTGCTGATCCGTACGCTTTGTAAAAATCCACTGTGATGGGTGAGTTATATCTCACTACCACTTGAAAACTCAACAAATAAGCTTTTTAAAAAATATATTTATTTATTTATGCATACAGAACTGGGGTACAAACTAGAGGTGCAGGGGGGTAAGAGGATTCACCAGAGACAGAGTGGGGAGCAGACCAGGCAGATCGACGAAGTACACTGCTAAGGGGAGCAGCAGGCGGGTCAGGAGAGGTCTGCCACGCCATGTGGGTCACCTCTGGGGACGGGGATTGAACTTACACTGAGGTGGCTGCGGCCAGCTTGCAGTACTGCACTTTAACCCACTGCGCCACCAGAGAGGGCCCCAAATAAGCTCTTTTTTAAGTAAAAACAATTTCACCCTGCTCCATTCCTCGCTAGACCACTATTTCCTTGCCTTTCCCATGGCATAGTATGCTAGTGGAATATATTTTTATGCTATAAAGTGTATTATTCACTACCCCATCATACTGTAACCAAATGATGTTTCTAAACTGAAATTTCAGATTTTTTGTAACTAAACAAAAATTATCAGACAATTACAAATCAGAGACATTCTGCAGGGGAGGAGGAAGATATAAAATGAGGGTGGGAAGAGCACAAGATGATGGTGCAGGGGTGAACTGGTGGTGGGAATTCTATGGGACTACACCTGATGTAAAGCATATACAAATAAAGAATTAAATATATGTAAAGAGAAGGGGTTCAGTAGAGAGGGAGTTGGGAGAAGGGTGACTTCAGGACCCTTGTAGTGATGCAAAGTTTCTGTATCTTGACCAGGTCAATTCAGTGTGAGAGGCAGCAGTGGGTAAGGGATACACAGTATCTGTTATTGTTTCTTATTCCAGCAGATGAGTCTGTAGTAATCTCTCAATAAAAGTTTAAAAAGTAAAAAGAAAAAAAAAGTTAATTTCTTTGGTAAACAACTTTATTAAAATGTTCTGAATTGAGTTATATAACAAATGATCACTTGTAAACAATTTGATTGGGGCATTACAAAGATAGGTGCTAATAGGTAATGGCAAATAGAATAAAATTTGATTACAAATGTATTTCTTTAATTTTTATTTTTAAAAATATTTTATTTATTTATGCATACAAGAGCTGGGTTGTAGACCAGAGGTGCGGGGGTGGGTGGGTGAGAGAATTCACCAGAGACAGAGTGGGGAGCAGAACAGGAAGATCTACTGAAATACCCTGCTGAGGGGAGCAGCGGGTGAGACAGGAGAGGTCTGCTGCGCCATATGGGTCACCTCTCGGGCTGGGGATCGAATTTGCACTGAAGCGGCTGCAGCAAGCAGCCATTGCACCACCAGGGCAGGGAGGGCCTGAGCTGTATTCTTCATGCTGTATATTAGATGCCCAGAATTTACTCATCTTATAACTGGAATTTTGTCCCCTGTGACCAACATCACCCCATTTCTCTCACCTCCCAACCACCCTTGTACTCTCTGCTACTGAGTTCAAGACTTTGATTTTGCATTTACAGGGTATTGTACTTTTTTCACTTAGTGTAGTCCAGGTTCAATCATGTTGTCACAAGTGGCAGGATTTCCTTCTTTTTGATGGCTGAATAATATTCCACTGTATATGTATATTTACAGTCTCTTTTTCATTCATTCTTAAATGAACACTTAATTTTTTCCCATATTTTGGTTATTATGAACTTGTGAACAAGGACTGTGGGAGTGTATTTGTCTCTTTAAGACAGTAACATCACATCCTTCGGATATATACAAAGTGTAGTAGCTGAGTATGTTGGTAGTTCTACTTCTTAACTTTGGGAATTTAATCTCCATATTGTTTTCCATAATCACTGTGCCAACAGCAATTCTGTTCTTATTTATTCACTACTATTCATTTAGGTGCTGGGCTCTGCTGGGCCCTGGACCTTTGCACTTACTGTTCAGCTCTTGCCCTGTATATATTAGGGGTCAGCTCAATGTCTGCCTTTCAGAGAGGCCTTGGGTCTCTCCAGCTTAAACAGCTCTTTTACTGTCTGTCACCACCTGGCCTCCACTCCATCCCAATGGACTTACTGTGAACTCTTATTTATTTAAAAGGTTTACTTGTTTATACATACAAGAACTGGGGCACAGGCCAGAGGTGCAGGGCCAGTGAGAAGATTCACCAGAGACAGAGTAGGGAGCAGAACAGGCAGATTGAGGAAGTACACT
>NW_004567129.1:3391889-3394730 GCF_000260355.1 Condylura cristata | reverse complement strand
GACCACATGGCGCGGCAGACCTCTCCTGACCCGCCCGCTGCTCCCCTCAGCAGTGTACTTCACCGATATGCCTGTTCTGCTCCCCACTCTGTCTCTGGTGAAGCCTCTCACCGCCCCTGCACCTCTGGCCTGTGCCCCAGTACTGTATGCATGAATAAATAAATCTTTAAAAAAGAAATAATTGACCCTTCCCTGCACCCTATTAGAAGTGACATTTGTACCACATTCTTACCTGGCGGTGTGAGACTGACCAACTTTTGCCCATTTACTGGGAATATGACATGATTAGAGTTCAGCTTTAGTGTTATGCTTGTTTACATTTTTTTTGCCATTTTTACTCTTGGATTTTTTATAAAGATTTTTTATTTATTTATGCATACAAAACTGGGGTATAGGCCAGAGGTGCAGGGGCGGTGAGAGGATTCACCAGAAACAGCGTGGGGATCAGAACAGGCCGACTGACGAAGTACACTGCTGAGGGGAGCAGCGGGCGGGTCAGGAGAGGTCTCCCTCACCCTGTGGGTCATGTCGCTGGCGGAGGATAGAATCTGTGCTGAAGCAGCTGCGGCTAACTTCATATTGCTGTACTTTAACCTGTTGTGCCACTAAGGAGGGCCCTACTCTTGGATTTTTTCTTAGTGAATTGATACAGCTCTTTATATATTATGGATGCAAATCTTTGGTAATATTTACTGTATCATCTCTGTATCTTGTCTTTTCATTCACCAGCAAAAGATAATAAATCATTAATTTTAATTAAGTAAACCTTATCAATAATTTCTTTAGTTTTAGTAGTATTTAGATCTTGTTTAAAATTTTTTCACTCTCTTCAGGGGTCAAAGAATATTCTCTAAAATTTTTTGTTAACAAATTTTAAAAAGTGTAAATTACTAGCCACCAGGAATTTTACAATTTCTATTATTTCCATGGGGGTTACCAGTTGTTCCACTGCTATTTACTAAATAGCCTGTCCTTTCTCCACTATCTGCCTAGGTAAAGCAGTCATGTTAACCTTCTCTCAATGCGTGGGTCCACTTCTTCTTTCTCCTGCTTCCCTTTTAGGGAGAGTTGACAGCTTCATGATATTGACTATCTCATCTTCTATTCTTCAATTATTTACTGCTTCTTAAGTTCAGTTTCTTAAACTCTGAATTCCTTTCTTATATATACACAAACTAGCCCCAAGTACCCTGCCTTAGAAGGAAGACATCCTTATTTTCCAAATAATCCGTGGCCAATTTAAGATTTAAGGTGGTCACATTCTTTGACTTTTCTTACATCAAAAGATGGTGTGTGTGTCCCCTTTCCTTGAGTCCTGGCTGTCTCTGTGACTTGTCAAATGTAGCAAAATAGCAAAAATAATGCCGTGCATGGTAAGGCAAGGCTATATGCCAACAGATACTTAACTCTTTGCTTTGGGGAATCTGCAAGGCTATTTATGGGGTCGTTTGCAGGATGAGCTCTCCTTTTGGGATCTCCTCTCACCCCATCTCCCCACATCTCTGGCCTGTATGCCAGTTCTTATATGCACAAATAAATAAATCTTTTGGGATTGGTCTGGGAAAATAGCTTGCCTATCAACAGCAGTTTTTATTTATTTATTTATTTAGAAGATTTATTTATTTGTGCATACAGAACAGGGGTGCAGGCCAGAGGGTCAGGGGCGGTGAGAGGCTTCACCAGAGACGAATGGGGAACAGAACAGGCAGATCTATGAGGTACACTGCTGAGGGGAGCAGCGGGTGGGTCAGGAGAGGTCTGCCACGCCATGTGGTCACCTCCGGGGCAGGCGGGAATCAAACTCATGCGCAAGCAGCTTTAGATTCTCAGTGCTGTGCTTTAACCCGCTGTGCCACCAGGGATGGTCAGCAGTTTTATTTATTAAAACATACTTTAAGACCTTTACCTTGCTGTATTACCAACCCAAAATATACATATTTGCCCAGTCCCAGTCAACTTCTGTCGTGAGAGATATGTTTTGAACTATCTAAGCCCAAATTCCAATGCTATAAATTTCCTACCTTATCACTTTTGAGCTATTACTAAGATTGTTCAGATGTCCACTTGCTTGCACTCAGGCTTTCCATTGGCCTTTGAAGAACGGTCAGTCTATGTTGTTTTGTAAAACTTGAGTTTCAGTTTTATGTGTGTCTGTGTGTTCTGGAAAATGATGTAACTGGGCCCTCCCTGGTGTTACAGCAGGTTCAAGCACAGCCCTATGAAGCTGCAGCCACTGCAGCACGAGTTCCATCCCAGGCAGGGGGGTGACCCACATGGCACAGCAGACCTCTCCTGTCTCTCCCACTGCTCCCTTCATCAGCGTGTTTCAGTCAATCTGCCTGTTCTGCTCCCCACTCTGGTGAATCCTCTCCCCCTCTCCCCCCACACCCCTGCCCTGTACGCCAGTTCTAATATGCACAAATAAATAAATCTTTAAAATATATATATTGTAACTGAGCGATGGTAACAATGGTTGGAGAGCCATTGCTGTGGCCTCCCTCTTTAGAAAGTGAGCTGATGGACACATTTTGTCTCCTCTGCTGATTCCCCTAAGAGTTGTGACCACTTTCTGTTGAATGAATGAATGAATGAATGAATGAATAAATGAATGAGCGAAAAGGTGAAAGACAAAGGAAATGAGAGGAGCAAGGGAAGGGGAAAGAGTAGCTGAGAAAGTAAAGAAAAAGAAAAGCCAAACGCAAGCGTTGTTGGGAGGTTTTTGTGGTGTTCAACCTCCCTGCTGGCAGGGGGCGCTGTGGCCCCGGTGTGCTGCGGAGGTGGTGCCATGTGGGCGGAGCCTTTGGGGGGCGGAGCCGCCGGCGCGGGGCAAGGTGGGAGCTG
>NW_004567129.1:3365108-3390188 GCF_000260355.1 Condylura cristata | reverse complement strand
AAAAAATGGGTAATTGAGGTGTAAGTTATATATGGTACAATTCATTCAGTGTAATCATTTTTAGTAAATTTACATATATCTTTACCACAGCTGATTTTAGAACATTTCAGTGACATCAAATAAATGCCCAAACAGACCACAGTCTGCTTTCTGTTTCTGTGAATTCATCTTCTCTGGATATTTCCTATAAATGGAATCATAATCACACATATGTAGCTCATTGTGACTTTCACATTAGTGTAATATTTTTGAGGTTTATCTGTTTATCAGTTCTAAATTCCTTTATATTGATGAATTTCATTATTTGTTTATATCATTCTTTTCCCCTTTTACCTATTAATAGATTCATGAGTACGTGAATTGTTTTCTTTTTGGCTATTATGAGTTAATATTCCCCCCAAAATTTACATACAAACCTTTGTGTGGACATTTGTTTTATTTCTCCTGGATTGATGTGCAGAATTGTTAGGGCATATGGTAAGTTTATGTTTATTTTTTTTAAGAATCTGCCAAACTACTTTCCTAAGTGACCACACCATTTTATATTCCCAGCAGCAATGTGTGAGGGTCTTCATTTCCTTTTTGTTATTTTTAGTCATTCAACAATCTGTTTTTATTTATGATTTTATACCTAAATAGGAATCATATGTTACTTAGCATCTAGAATGTTTTTGATCTTTAATGCATATGCTTAATGTAATGAACATCTGTGATTATAGCTTGATTTTATTCACTTATTTTTCTTTATCCTCAGTATAATCACTTGTCAAATCTTCTCACTCACCTCTCTGAAGAGACTTGTGAATCCGTTCCCTAATCTCCACCCTAAGAGCCATATAATCTTGAGTATGTGCTTGGCCTGTAACTGCTTCGTAGTGAGTATGGGGCTGCCCTTAGTCTCAAGAGTTCTCTTCACACCTTCACCAACTTTTGTCCTTTTGATTATACCCACCCTAGTAGATGTGAAGTGGTTTCTTATTGTGACTTTTTTTTTTTTTAAAGATTTATTTATTTATTCATACAGAACTGGGGTACAGGCCAGAGGCTCAGGGATGGTGAGAGGCTTCACCAGAGACAGAGTGGGGAGCAGAACAGGCAGACTGACGAAGTACACTGCTGAGGGGAGCAGCGGGCGGGTCAGGAGAGGTCTGGCTCGCCATGTGGTCTCCTCCGGGGCAGGCGGCAGGTGGGAATTGAACTCATGCGGAAGTGGCTTCAGATTCTCAGTGCTGTGCTTTAACCCGCTGCGCCACCAGGGAGGGCCCTCTTATTGTGACTTTTTAAAAAATTGTGATAATTTACACATGTTGTAAAAGTTGCTATCTTAACTGTTTTTAAAGTGTATAGTTCAGTAGTAGTGTTTAGTGTATTCCTATCACTGTCAGTCTCCAAGACTTTTCATCTTGCAACACTGAAATTCCTTTCATTGAACAACATTCTGTCCTCATGTTCCCCATTCTGTCCTCCTTTCAGCCCTTGGCAAAACTATTGTATTTTATTTTGATGAATTTTATACCTCTTATCAGTAGAATATCATTAGATACCTCATATAAATGAAATCATGCAGCATTTGTTCTCTTATGACTAATTTATTTCACTTAGCATAATGTTTTCAAGTTTTGTCCATGTTGCAGCCTGTCAAAATCTCCTTTTTGGGGCTGAATAATATTCCGTTATATGTGTAGACCACGTTTTGTTTATCTGTTCACTTGTGTATAGACATGAGTTATGAGTAATGCTCCTAAGGAATATAAGTGTGTCTTTAGAACCCAGCTTTCAGTTCTTTTGGATATGTGGAATCATATGCTAATTGAGAAACTGACACACTATTTCCTATAGCAGCTCTACCATTTTACATGCTTACCAAATGTGCACAAGAGTTCCAACTTCCAAGTCTACACCTTTCCTAACCTTTGTTTATTTTCTGTATTTTGGATAGTAACCATCTTTATGGCTATACGATGACATTATTGTGGTATTGATTTGTGTTTTCTTCTGACTAATGATATTGAACAACTTTTCATGTGCTTTGTGCCTATACCTTTGAAGAAATGTCTACTTAAATCCTTTGCCCATTTTAAAACTGGGTTACTTATCTTTCACTAGAAAATTACAAGAAGGCTTATATGTATTGAATATGAGTTCTTTATCACATGACTTTCAAATTCTTTCTGAACAAAAAAGATTTATTTATTTATGCATACAAGAACTGGGGTACAGGTTAGAGGTACAAAGGTGGTGAAAGGATTCACCAGAGCGAGTTGGGGGAAGAACAGGCGGATGCACTAGAAAACACTGCTGAGGGGAGCAGCAGGCAGGTCAGGAGAGGTCTGCTATGCCATGTGGGTCAGCTCCTTGGCTTGGGATCGAACTCATGCTGCAGTAGCTGTAGATAGCTTCATAGTGCTATGCTTTAACCAGTTGTGCCAACAGGGAGAACCCACAGATACTTTCTTAATGGTGCCTTCTGAAACAAAAAAAAATTTAAGAATTTTTGTAAAGTCCCACTTGTCTACTTTTGCGTCCCCCTTGTCCACTTTTCCGTGTTTACAGGTTTGGTGATGTATCTGAGAAATCTTTTACTAATGCAAGAATGTAAATATTTGCTCCTAGGTTTTCTTCTAAGAGTTTTATACTTCTGACTCTCATTTAGGTCTGCAACATATTTTTAGTTGTTTTGCATGTCTCGTGTGATGATTTTATTTTTCAACAAATTTCTTAGTGTCCATCCTATGATGGACAAAGATGGATGATGCTGCCATACTTGGAACTGGACGGAATAAGACTCAGTTCCCCTTGGTATCTGTTGAAATATTTTGCTGTTCCTGCCTTCTCCACTTTCTTTATAGTGTTATGAAGACTTTACACAGGGATATGCCCTGGGGTAAGATTCTGGGTGGTTTATTGTTTTATTTGTGTGTGTGTGTGTGTGTGTGTGTGTGTGTGTGTGTGTGTGTGTAGTGGGCTAGTGCTACTGGGCAGGACTTGAGGGAAAGGGGGGGTCACAGGATTTTTGTAGCCTGTTGGGCTGAGTCTCTTTGGGAAAGAGCACTTATGGCAAAGTGTCTGAAATTCATTGTCTTCAAAGTGCTGATACTGGTGAGCCCTTGAGAAAGTCTTCCCATCCTGAGGTTCTTGTACCCAACTTTTTTTTTTTATAACAGTTTATTTTTACATCATTTTGTACTTCTTTTTTTATCTCAATTGTAATCCCCGCGGGTTTCCCATCACCAATCACCCGTGTGCCATCACCATAGTCTTGAACCCAATTTTAAGATGGCCGTTTAAGATTCAGTTCCCATTCCCGTGTCATCCTTTCCAGGAAGCATGCATGCTCTGATTTCTCTCCCTCACATTTGTGTTCCTTCCCTCTCTCTCCAAAAGATTCTTGTATATAAGTCTTTGTTTTATTCCCTTGAACTATATACTTTGTGCTTATTTATTTGTTCAACCAACAAATGTTTGCTGAAGTATCTGCTATTTTGGCACTGAAAAATAATACTGTGAGCAAAGAAATAGGCATGTCTCTCTGTTCTCTCTTAATGTAGCATTCACCCCATGGGTGAGACAATGTTAATTAAATAGCCACAGAGATAAATATGAAGTTATAATATGTTAAGTCTACAGGGCAGAGGGGAGGAAATGCCCTCACTTGTCAGGGAGGTCAGGAAGGCTTCGCTGAGGAACTGGAATTTCACCAAATTGAAGGAGGGGCGGGGAGGTATGAACGGAGGCTACGAAGTAGGGTGGGTATTCCCATGATGGTCAGAGCAGGCACAAGACCCGCGGGGCTGACTCCAAGGTTCTTTGGAACTGCCGGTAGATGGAATGAGGAAACAATTAAAAAGTGGGTGCTGTACTCAATCAGCAAGGACCTTAGAAAAGCCTTTTCCCTGAATTCTGCATTTAAATCTCAGAGCAAAATTTAAGTTAAACTTTTCATGACCTTGGATGAGACAGTGGTTTATAGATACGACATCTAACATACAAGTAGCTGGAGAAGTAGGTAAATTGGACTTTATCAAAATCAAATATTTCTGTGCTTCAAAGAACACCAGCAAGAATGGGGAAAAAATATTTGCAAAAGACTCCGTATCCAGAATATATAAAGAACTATCTCAAAGGATTTAATATACAGTTTTTAAAATAGAGAGTCTACCTCAAAAGATGTAATATCCAGAATATAGAAAGAATTCTTGCAATTCAACAACAAAAAGATAGTCCAATAAATAAAAGATGCAAATAAACATTTATTTGAAAAGATCACCAACATCATTAGTCATTAGAGAAATACAAATAAAAACCATATTGAGATACTATTTAATAGTAATAATAATATGTAATGATAATAAGAATAATAATGGTAATAGCTGATAAAATGAGTAATACTGAGGATTGGAAAGGATGTGGGGAATTAGAACCCTTATTAATTGCTGCTAGAAATGTAAAATAGTACAGCAGATGTGGAGAACAATCTGGCAGTCCCTAAGTAAAAGTTAAAATACAGTTACCATATGACTCAACAGATCCTCTCCTAAATGGATACCAATAAAAACTGAAAATATGTTCCACCAACTGCTTGTACACAAATGTTCGTAGTAGCATGATTCACAATCCCCGAAAAGTGGAAACAACTTCACTGACCACCAGCTGATGAATGGCTAACCATATGTGGTATAGCCATTCAATGGAATATTATTTAACCATAAAATTGAAGTACTAAGAAGTCCTACAATAGGGACAGTCCTTGAAACATACTAAGTGGAAGAGGACATAATTTACTTCATTAGTACAAAACATCCAGAATGCACACAGACAGAAAATAGATTGATTGCCAGGGACTAGAAGGAGGGGAGAGGGCCTCCCTGGTGGCGCAGGGGTTAAAGTGTCAGTGCTATCAAGCTGTCACCAGCCACTGCAGCGTAAGTTCCATCCCTGGCCCTGGAGGTGACCCACATGGCACAGCTACTGCTCCTTCAGCCGTGTATTTCAGGCTGCCTGTTCTGCTCCCCACTCTGTCTCTGGTGACTCCTCTCACCTCCTGCACTTTGGCCTACATCCCAGTTCTTGTATCAGAAATAAATAAAATAACTTAAAAAAATAAGAGGGGGGAGGGAAAAATAGATAGACTACCTGTCCTTGGACTTGGGGAGAGGGTGATGTAAATATTTCAGAATTAGGCAAGTGGGGACGGTTGTAAGACTGTGTGAACATACTAAACAACTTAGACTATCAAGTTTATCTTTAAAAAAGTGAATTTTATGTTATATGAATTTTATAAAAAAAATAGAAAGCTTCCTTAGCTTGAGGCTTCGTTTTCCCCTTATTTTAATACTTGTTTTTACCTTTAGCCTTAAATACTTCAATATCTTCTAGGAGGTAGACAATGCACAAATGAATTCATTAAGTAAAAGAATCCCCACTGTTGGGGAATGGGATCAAAAATGGTGGGGGGAGGGGAGTGCCCTGGACTATGATGATGGCACATGGGTGAATTGGTGGTGGGAAGCCCAGGGGAATTACAACTGAGATGGGAAACGGCACAAAAAAAAAAAAAAGGTTGGATTCAAGTGTCTTAAAAAAAAAATCCCCACTGTCCCCAATTTTGGCTTTGGAGTGTGTTTGTTCGGCTTTGCCTTGTTCTTATCAAACAGCACTTGGTTCTGAAGGAAGTGAGAGGGCACAAAAATGGAACTGAAATAAAATTCGTGTTTGTTTGCCTGACCATATATTTCTACTCACGTCTTTCCTTTTTCTCCAGACTAAGGTACATTCCATTGGTGCTCCCTGGATCTCCCCTAGATGTTTTATTGACTTAAACTTTTCCATCAGTAGAGAAAGAGAATTATGAGGGCGCCTCTGGGTTGTGGTTAACTGGTCTTCAGTGTTAGGTGTGTTTGAAAATTGATATAGTGGGGAATCGGGTGTTAGTTGGGAGCAAGCATGGTTGCTTGTAAATGTATTGTGAAAAAGCTTTCTAACTTAATCCTAAATAGTTATTTATTTTTCTAGGAGTTACGATGTCTTCATTGGCCAGGCTTCATAGAGGACAGTGTGGAAGACCTTTAGTAGCTAAAAGGTAAAATGAAAATATTCTTTAAATATATTTCTTTATTTTAGGTATTCCCAGGGTAACATAATAATTAAAAGCCACAACTGCAGATGTCAAGATTTAGTTTTTTAAATAAAGGAAATTTAATTTTGGCCATTGTTGCTGATTTCCCTTTCATTTTGGATCTTCTCTCATAACAAAAATAACACAGATTTTAAAAGTTTCATCTGGACTAGTTAGAAAAAGACTCATAGGAAGTTCGAAGTATTTGTTTTTAAGAATAAAAAAAAAAATCAAAAGTGTGAATCCTTTCTAATCCTAAACCTGAGCATTTGGCAAGCTTGGTATGAGTTCTTTTGACTTTTCGTTAGATTGCTGGAGAAGTTTGTGAACAAAATATACTCGACTGTTTTTTCATGTTTCAAAGTCTGTAAACTTACTCATCTGTTCACCTTCACAGTTCCCTTCTGTGAATGTCAAAATTAGACACTGTCAAATCCCTGCACCTCTTCCTCGTTTACTTTTGTTTTTAGACTTACAGCTGTGTGGCCCTTAATTTATTATTTTTACTTTGTTTTGTATTTTTCTTGTATATTTGATTTAGTTTTACAAATCCTGTGTCTGGGGCTGCTCTCATAAAAACCCCAGCCAGGGCCCTCCCTGGTGGCGCAGCGGGTTAAAGCACAGCACTGAGAAGCTAAAGCCGCTTCCGCATGAGTTCGATTCCCGCCTGCCCCGGAGGTGACCACATGGCGTGGCAGACCTCTCCTGACCCGCCCACTGCTCCCCTCAGCAGTGTACTTTGTCGATCTGCCTATACTGCTCCCCACTCTGTCCCTGGTGAATCCTCTCACCCTCCACATCTCTGGCCTGTACCCCAGTTCTGTATGAATAAATAAATAAATCTTAAAAAAAAAAAAAACCCAGCCGGAATCAGGGTGTCTAAAACCAGCTACCCCACAAATGTGTGGTGTGTCATCGGCCACCTTTTACTTTTACACACTGCGTGTGAAATTACATCTTGAAGCTTCCATTTGCACATCGCTGATAGTCACTGATGTTGAGTATCTTCTTAGTGTTCACTGGCCATCTGTATCTTGTAGGATATAAGTCTGTTCAAGGCCTTTTCCGTTTTTGAAGATTTTTGGACAGTTTGTTGTAGAATTATAGGCATTCTTTATATATTCTGTCTATAAGTCTCTTATCAGATAGCAAGTATTTTCTTCTATTTTATTTGTTGCCTTTTCACTTTTATATGCATAAGTTACAATTTTGAGGTAGACCAGTTTATCTATTTTTTTTATTATGTTGTCTGTACTTTTGGCATCATAGCCAGGAAAATCATTGCCAAATCCAACATCATAAATCTTTCTCCCTATATTTTCTTCTAAGAATTTAACATTATTGGGCCCTCCCTGGTGGCCCAACAGGTTAAAATGCAGCACTGCAAGCTAGCTGCAGCTCTTCAGCATGAGTTCTATTCCTGGCCCGGGAGGTGACCCACATGGTACAGCAGACCTCTACTGTCTTGCCAGCTCCTCCCCTCAGCAGTGTACATCATCGATCAGCCTGTTCTGCTCCCCACTCTGCCACTGGTGAAGCCTCCCATCCCCTGCACCTCTGACCTGTTCTGTATGCACAAATAAATAAATCTTTAAAAAAAAAAGAATTTAACATTATTAGGTCTTATATTTAGATCTTTGATACATTTTGAGTTAAATTTTATATCTAGTATAAGACAAGTGGTTTTTTTAACATTACTCTTTCAAATGTAGTATACAATTTCCATGCACAATTTGTGGAAAAGACAATTCTTTTTCCCATTGAATGGTTTTGGCATTTTGTCAAAAATCATTTACCCCTGCTTGTGAGGGTATATCTTAGGGCTCTTATTTTGTTCATTTGGTCAATATGTATGATTTTTTTTTAAAGATTTGTTTTTATTTATGCATACAGAACTGGGGTACAGACCAGAGGTGTAGGGGCCGTGAGAGGAATCACCAGAGACAGAGTGGGGAGCAGAACAGGCCGACTGATGGAGTACACTGCCAAGGGGAGCAGCGGGAGGGTCAGGAGGGGTCTGCCACGCCATGGGGGTCACTTTGGGGGTGGGGATTGAACTCATGCTGAAGTGGCTTTAGCGTCTTAGTGCTGTGCTTTAACCCGCTGTGCCACCAGGGAGGGGCCCAATATGTCTGTTTTTAATGGCAGTACCACACTGTTTTTGTTTACCACTACTTTGTAGTAAGTTATGAAATTTGGAAGTATGAAGCCTCCAACTTTATTCTTTTTAAAGATTGTTTTGGATAGTTGGAGTCCCTGAAAATTACATATGAATTGTAGGATTTTTTTCCTGTTTCTGCAAAAATATCGTTGGGGTTTTTATAACATCTGCATTGGACCTATAAATAACTTTGGGTAATACTGACATTTTAATAATATTAAGCCTTGCAATTCAGAAATGCATTTATTAGTGTATAATTTTAATAACATTTCATAGTCTTTTTTTGTCTAAGGCATTCACCTACTTATTTAAGTTTATCCTGAAGTATTTTATTCTTCAATTTCCTTTCACAATATTCATTATAACCTATAGAAATGCAATTGATTTTTGAAAATGAATTTTATGTCCTTCAACTTAGCTGAATTCATTTGCTTTAATATCTTTGGTATGTAATCTCTAGCATTCGCTACATAAAATTATAGTTTCAACAAACAGATATTTTGATAATTCCTTTCCAATCTTCTCCCCTCCCCACCTTTTTGGCCTAATTACTGGGGCTACAACTTCAAGTACTATGTTGAATGGAGACAGTAAACTGGTCATCTTTGTTTTGTTCCTGATCTATAAAGAAAGGCTTTCAGTCTTTCACAATTGTTCATGATGTTAGCTGTGGATCTTTCCTATATAGTCTTTATTGTATTGAGGTAGTTTCCTGTTATATCTTTTCTTTCCTGAGAGAATGTTGAATTTTGGTCAGATGCTTTCTGCATCAAATAAGATGTTTGTGTGGATTATTTTTCATTTTTTATAGTGTATTTATGTCATATATTGAACTATCCTTGCATTAAAGGAATAAAGCCCCTTGATTGTGGTATATGATCCCTTTTATGAGCTGTTGAATTCTATTTGCCAGTATATTGTGGAGGATATTTGCATTAGTATTTAAAAAGGACATTGATTTATAATTTTCTTATAGTATCTTTGTTTGGGTTCAGTATCAGGGAAATGCTGACTTCATAGAATGAGTGTGGAAATATTTCTGTCTCTTCAATTTTGTGAAAATTTGAGAATAATTGTTACATTTTTTAAAATTAAGATTTATTTATTTATGCACACAAGAGTTGAGGTACAGGCCAGAGGTGTGGGGGTTAAGAGCATTCAGCAGAGACCGAGCAGGGAACATATAAGGCAGATTGAAAAACACTGCTGAGGGGAGCAGCAGGTGAGATAGGAGAGATCTGCTGAACCCTGTGGGTCAGCTCCCTGGTTGGAGATTGAACTCATGCTGCTGTGACTGCAGATAGCATTATAGTGCTGGGTTTTAACACCTTGCATCGCCAGGGAAGCCCTTGTTACTTCTTTAAATGTTTGTTATTCACCAGTGAAGCCATCTGTTTGTGGATTGTTTATTGTGGAAGTTTCACATTACTGATTCAGTCTCAGTAGTTACAAGGTTACAAGTCTATTCATGTTTTTCATTTTTTCATTGTTCAGTCTTAGAGTAGGTTGTGTGTTTCCAGGAAGTTTTCCATTTTATAAAATTTATCTAATTTGTGTTTTATAATGTTTAATAGTACTTTCTTATAATTCTTTTTATTTGGTAAAACTGATAGTAATATCCCTTTTTCTTATCTGATTTTAGTTTTTGTGTTCTCTTCTTTTCTCTTTGTTAAATAAACTAAAGCTTTTTCAATTTTGTTTATCTTTTTAAAGAAGCAACTTTTGGTTTTGTTATTCTCTTTTGTTTTCTTAGTCTCTTATTATTGCTAACATTTATTATTAGATTTTAAATTTTAGCTCTGATAGCTTTAAGTTTATTTGTTCTTTTCTAATTCCTTAAGTTTTTTAGCTTGTTGATTTGAGATCTTCTTATTTAATGTAAACATTTATCACAATAAATTTTGCTTGTAGCACTGCTTTCACTGCATCTCATAAGTTTTAGTATGTTGTGTTTTCATTTATGTCTATCTACAGATATTTATTTTCCTTTGTAATTTATTCTGTAACCCATTAAGTGTTGTTATGTGTTAATTCCCACATATTTATGGGTTTGTTTATAAGATTTCCTTCTGTATTGATGTCTGGTTTTAATTTCATTGTGATTGCAAAAGTTACTCATTGTGATTTCAATGTTTCAAAATTTATAAAAACTTTTTCGTGGCTCTCCCTGGTGGCATAGCAGGTTAAGTCTCAGCACTGCAAGTTAGCTGCAGCTGCTTCAGTGCAAGTTCCATCTCTGGCTCCAGAGGTGACCCACATGGCTCGGCAGACCTCTCCTGTCTTGCCTGCTGCTGCCCCTCAGCAGTGTACTTTGTCAGTCTGCTTGTTCTGCTCCCCACTGTTTCTGGTGAATCCTCTCACTGCCTCTGTACCTCTGGCCTGTACCCCAGTTCTGTATGCATAAATAAGTAAATTTTAAAAACAACAACAAAACATTTGTGACCTAACATATGGTCTATCCTGGAGAATATTGAATGTGCACTTGAAAAATGTGTATCCTACTATTGCTGGATGGAGCATTTTTGACTGATATCTCAGGAGGCTTCTTATATCTATAGGTTCCCTCAGTAAAAATTAGTTTCTATTAAAGACACAGATCCTTTGCTTCTAGAATTTCCCATAGATTGGACTGTGCTGGTTGCTTCCTATGGTATCATTTACTTTGTCTTTCTGCCTCCTCTATTTTCTGTAAGTTGTGGGACAATCTAGAGTTGTGATGTGATTCAGGTTCTTCTTGTGGTAACATGTACTTCTAATTCCTAGTTGTCTTATGTTTATGTTGTTAGCATAACTCAGTGGGTAAAGGTATTGTAATCTATTATTCTACTATTCTGTTCTTAAATATTTTAAAAGATATATTTATTTTTTAATTTTATTTATTTATTTAAGTGTAGACAAACTGGGGTGTAGGCCATAGGTGCAGCGGGTAAGAGGATTCACCAGAGAAAGAATGGGAGCAGAATTGAAAATGACTGAAATACACTGCTGAGGGGAACAACAGGTGAGACAGGAGAGGCTGGCTGCACTTGCTACCTGGTTGGGGATCACACTCACCCATTGATGGTGATAGTGCTGAGACTTAACCCCTTGGTCACCTGGGAGGTCCTAGTCTGTTGTTCTTTTATTATATATTAGCTGAACTACTTCTGTAATATTGCTTGTAAACATTTTGGTTGTTCTGAGCTTCCAATGGGAAAGAAAATCATTTATCTTAATAGTACCTTTTTTGTTGTTGTTGTTATAATTATATAGTTTAATTTTACATCATTTTGTGCCTTTTTCCATCTCAGTTGTAATCCCCATGGTCTTCCTATCACCAAATCACCCATGTGCCATCACCATAGTCCAGTGCACTTCCCCCTCCCCCCCCCCATTTTTCATCCCATTCTACCCCCATAAAATGTCTCTGGTATATAGTTGTTCATTATTATTATTATCTTCATTTTCTCCCCTGGTACTTTATGCTCCTGCTATGAGTGAAACCATCCAGTATTTTTCCTTTTCTTTTTGGATTATTTCGTTAAGCATGATCCCCTCCAGTTCTATCCGTGTTGCTGCAAAAGGCTGCTGAGTAATATTCCATTGTGTATATGTACCACATCTTTTTAATCCAGTCATTTACTTTTGGGCATTTGGGTTGATTATATGTCTTTCCTTTTGTAAATAAAGCAGCAATAAACATGGGGGTGCAGGTGTCTTTTTGAATTAGTGTTTTTGTGTCTTTTTGGGTAGATGCCTCAGAGTGGGGTTGCTGGGTCATATGGGAGATCCCTTTTTAGCAGTTTGAGAAACCTCCAGTTTTCCATAGTGGTTGTACTAGTTTGCATTCCCACCAGCAGTGCAGGAGAGTTCTTTTTTCTCTACATCCTTGCCAACATTTGTTGTTGCTAGTTGTTGTTGTTGTTGTTTTTAAGATTCATTTATTTATTCATACAGAACTGGGATACAGGCCAGAGATGTGGAGGGTGAATGGATTTACCAGAGACAGAATGGGGAGCAGAACAGGCAGATTGATGAAGTATACTGCTGAGGGGAGCAGCGGGTGGGTCAGGAGAGGTCTGCCGTGCCATGTGGATCACCTTCCTGGCAGGAGGGGATCGAACTCATGCGGAAGTAACTTACGCTTCTTAGTGCTGTGCTTTAACCCGCTGCGCCACCAGGGAGGGCCCGTTGCTAGTTGTTTGAAGATGTGCCATTCTCACTGGTGTAAAGTGGTATCTCATTGTGTTTTTAATTTGCATCTCCCTTATTACAAGTGATGTTGAACATTTTTTCATATGCTGGTTGGCCATCTGCATTTCCTCTTTAGAGAAGTGTCTTTTTAGCTCTTCAGTCCATTTTTTGATGGGGTTGTTTACTTTGTTTTTGTTGAGTTTCATCGGTTCTTTGTATATCTTTGCCATCAATCCTTTATTGCTAGTTTTGTGTGAGAAAAATTTTTCCAAATCAGTAGGATGTCTGTTTGTTTTTTGTAATGTCTCTTTTGCTGTACAGAAGCTCTTTAACTTGATGTAGTCCCATCTGTTTGTCCTTTCCTTCACTATCATTGCATTGGATGCTGTATCTTCAAAGATGTTATTCATCTTAATAGTACCTTTTAAAAGGATGAATACATAATCTTGTATTTACATATTAAATTATAAGAAAGACAATTTTAGATATTTTAAAAATATAGTGCTGGTCTTATACTTGAGAAAATATAGTAATGGCGATCACAATTTACCTTAAATAGTCAAAAAACTATTAACATTTCAGATAAGCAATGAAAAGCTGCTCCATTGTTAAAGAAGGGTGGAATTAATTTAGTACAGTTTAGAAAGGCCCATCAGAAAAAGCTTAAAAACTGACTGTGTGTGTGTGTGTGTATGTGATATGTGTATACTATCTTGTGCCCTAGTAGTGCTGAATATATTACCATATGCAAACCAACTTCTCAAATTAAACATGTTTATCCCACAATGCAGGTTTGGCTGAGAATACTTCTTTTATCCTAAAGAGTATTTGCTGTTATATCTGGTATTTTGGTCTTCTTTTTGGCCCTATGTTTTTTTTTGTTCATAGAATACATTAATTTCCTAGCCCTTGGGGAAGTCTAAGATATAAATTGTTTGTAGGTGTGGGATTGATTGGTGACCATTAAGCCCCAGCATCTCTGTGGAGTCACTTGGCCATGTTTTTCGTCTTGCTTATGATATTAATTAGGTTTTCCTAGGGTCATGTGCTACCTCTGCAGTAACTAAGGGAATAGACTACGTGTGGTTTTTATGTGGCATAGACTGCAAATCAATTCGTAATCCCCAATAATGGAGGGTTTTAACATACCTCTATTGACCAGCTTGATCCCCACATACAAGAATTAGCAGTAAAACAGTAATGTGGGTAAAGTCAGACACTTACTCGCTTGTAAAGTCAGGGGGCAGCAGAGTTCTAATAGGTTGTATTGTTGGAGTTTGTGGAGTTCTATAGCTGAAGCTAATGCATAAAATGGTTAAATTTGTAAATGCATTGCTGATGAAACTGGAGAGTGTTTGTCTTTCTCCAGAGAGAGTAAAGCACCTTCTCAGTCTCTTCAAAGTGTAACATTAGCTGTGACCTTTTAACTTGTAGTATATTTGGGTTATTGGCATTGTATCACTATATTGGGGTTTGCATGGAATATATAGAAAAAAATAGAAAAATTTAGGAGTAGCACTTTTTCCATTTATGTAGAATTTTATAAGGAAGACACGTATGCAATCTGGCAGACACATGTGGTTTAGATTGCTAGGTAGACACATTCCAGAAGTGGCAGTAGGCTGTAGTGAAGAGCAACTGACCGAGGGTTAGGATATCAGAGTTAAAATGCTGCCTGTTATTTACCTTGGGCTTCATTGGTATTTGTTGAATTCATGGATGAACCACCTCCTCTCCCCCCTCCTTTAGGATTATGTACCTGTAAAGTACAGGTGGCAGTGGCTGCTCCACGGGACAGTAGTAGTGGATGTGAAAGAATCGTACAGGCCTGTTCAAGTACTTACTGTGTTGGCTGAGGAAGGAGAATGTTTCAGGTCCCAGCTTGTTATGTGTCACCCAAGCAGCCTTCCAATTTCCACTTTAGTTCTTGGTTAATTGTTCCTAAGAGTGAGGGAGTTCTGGGTAGCAGACAGGTGTCTGGTCACTGAAAGTTATGTTGAAACCTAATGGGTTGGTCCTTCATCTTGGAAATCAGGCTCCGTGGGTTGGGTTGGCATGAATTGATTTCCTGAACCTGATTACACCTCCCTGATTTGGAAAAATATCAGGCCTCTGAATTTTCAAAGCTAAAGACCTGCACAGACCTATAACAAAATCAAGATTACCTCAGGGCCTGCTCAGTAAGCCTGGCCTTAACATCACCTACCTGAAACTACTGTAGTTAGACTTTGCCTGAGGAAATTGTTGGACGTGAAAAAGTTACAGAACTGAAAATTGTTCCAAGAGAAATTCTCTACTGTGTATTCCTGAAATACTTTTCAATGTTTTGAATTGAGATTTTTTCACTAGTATAATCTGAATATGGTAGATGATATAATATGTACACATTATATTTATGTGTATATTTAGCATTGGTAGTTACATTGATTCATGAAAGCAGTTTCTGTAAATCAAGCGTGACCAAGCACCTGTTCGTTTTAAGTGGTTTGAAGAAAGAGGTACTCAGGTCCAGTACTTCCACCAACACTAGATTCTTTTTTGTAAATGCCCACAGGATCCCACAAAGAATTAGAATATATTAATTTCTATTATTCTACTCCTCCTTCTCTATTATTCCTACCACTCATATTTTAGGGCTGCCATACAAAGTACCCCATACTAGGTGGCCTAAAACAATAGACATTACTCCCACAGTTCTGGAGGCTAGGAGTGTGAAATCAAGGTGTTGGGAGGTCTATTCCATGATATCCTTCCAGATTTGAAGGTTGTTTGAAATTCTGGCCATTCTTTGACTTTCAGCTGCATCACTCGCTTCTGCCTCCATTATTACATGGTCTTTGTCTCTGTCAGAATAACTTGTTACTGCATCTGGAGTCCTTCTAACCCAGAATGATCTCGCCTTGACCTGATTACATCTGCAAAGACCCCTGTCTTTAAATTAGGTCCTATTCACAGATTCAAAGGGCTATGACCTCAACATTTGTCTTTTTAGGGGGTTGAAGGGGTGACCCAATTCACAAAAAATTCACAAAAGAGAATAAATTGGATATTTAAAATGACACAATTGTTTTACCTCAGAGGAAGTTAAAGTTCTTACTGAAAGACTCAGGTCACATATGACCATACTGTGTGCGTCTGATGGCATTTTAGATTGCTCTCCAAGTTTAAGGCCTCTCTTTTTCACAGAGAATCCAAAAGTACTGTGTGCTTTTCATAGTGTTCAGTTCTGATAAAGGCTAAAGGTTTGAATCACTTTTTTTCTTTTCCATATGTGTGTTAGGCTTTTTAAAATTTTCTCTTGTTTTGTTTTATGGTATTACTCCCCACTGAGAATACCTCTTGAATATTGTATGTAATATAATTGAGTTTTGGGTTGGCTTTGTAATTTTTTTTTAAATTTGATTATTTCCTCAGTTGTGTACTTTTTTGAAAGCTAGAATTTAGAATAATGTGTAGACTTGTCTCTAGGCCTCTGGGGTTATTTGAAGAATGAAAACGATTTCATGTGTTCAGTAGATATTTAGATATGCTGGGTACTTACCTCTGGGTGAATGAGAAGTGCCCATGCTTAGCAGATTTTAGGTGTTCAACATTTACTTATGAGTAAATGAAACTGAATTTCCAGCTCACGTAGAGGTGCCTAACACACATTGTAAGATTACCAACCAGGTAATCCTGGTACTTTCCCTGAAAAAATGCTAAGGAGAAATGAATAAAAAGTAACACCATGTCTGTGTAGTGCCTGGGATATGGTATTTATGTTTGGCTACTACACACAGCCTTTGCTGGGGATTTCTGGTGCCGGGTGCTGGTTCTGGTGATTGGCAAAGTCCTAGGCAGCATCTGATTTAACCTAAAAGATCTCGTGCCTGTTCATGGTCTGCTTTCCTAGATGACTTCTTTCCATTTCTTCTCTTAGTTACTGGTGTCACACCAGCATGCTTAACCACCCGCCTGTGCAACAGCACCTTGGTTGCTTGCAGTTTGGAACAATCACAGATGCAGATGCCGTGAAAGTCCTTGTGGGGTTTTGTGTGGACAGACGTCTGTCTGTAAGCCAGTGGTGTCACGGCCAAGCTACACGGTTAACGCCGCTCCTGCCCCTCCGCGTCAAGGAAGGAGCCGCGACTTTTTCCCTTTGTGTCCCTTCTACGACAGTGTCATATTCCTGCTCTTTTCCTATTTCTGGAGGCTTGATTGGAATTTCTCCAGAGGAGCGTTAAAATTCAAATTGTTTTCAGCGAAATTTGAAATTATGATGGAACTTCTAAGAGTGGATTCTTAAAAATCTTTTTAATTTTAAAATTTATCCCCAGTGGGTCCTACCCTGAGAACTTAATAGATCAGCTGTCTAATAAGTTGAGGTAATTGAGATACAACAGTAAAAAGTTAAAAATAATCGCACCAGTGTTCCTGGAGGCTTTGGGAGTGACACGTACATTTAATTTGAAATTGCGAGGAAAGAGTTTTGATGGACACACTTTCTGTAGATGTGTAATGTTCTCCCTGTGTAAAGACATCAGACTTCTGACCAGTGCTGAAATATGAAACACACTGAAACCTGTTTGATGTTAAAAAAGATAAAAAATGAAGCAGAAAAGAGGTTTGGACTTTTTTTTCCCCCAGCTTTACGTATAATTACTGATGTATAGTATTGATATGCTACAATACACCACACATAGTTAGGACATGTGCAAGCTTTTCAAATTTGAGTTTCTCCTATAGCCATCAGAATAGCCCTATAATCAGGATGATGGACACAGCCATCACCACCAGTTTCTTCATTCCTCACTGTACCCTCCACCCCCATCTCCAGGAGAATTGATTGGTTACTTTTATCACTGTAGATTAGTTTGTGTTTTCTAGAACTTTATATAAATATATGTAATTTTATATATAATTTTAATGTAAAGTTCTTAAATGGATTCATGCAATCTGTATTTTCTGGAGAGAGATGTTTCTGGTTCCTTTCAGCATGATTATTTTGCATGTTGTCTATGTTATTAAGTGGATCTGTCTTCATGTCCTTTTTTCTTTTTACTTTTTACATGGACCGGTTTATTAGGAAAAGGAGAAAAAGAAAGCCACCTGCTTAGTCCCAGGTGGCCAGGAGGGTTGCTAGTGCTTCTTTATTTCCCAGTAATATTCCATTTTATGGTGGTATGTATAAGGGTATCTTTTAAGAAGGTTAAAATTTAGCCCCCAGGGCCCTCCCTGGTGGCGCAGCGGGTTAAAGCACAGCACTGAGAATCTAAAGGCCGCTTCCGCATGAGTTCGATTCCCGCCTGCCCCGGAGGGGACCACATGGCGTGGCAGACCTCTCCTGACCCGCCCGCTGCTCCCCTCAGCAGTGTACTTCGTCGATCTGCCTGTTCTGTTCCCCACTCTGTCTCTGGTGAGGCCTCTCGCCGCTCCTGAGCCTCTGGCCTATACCCCAGTTCTGTATGCACAAATAAATAAATCTTTAAAAAAAAAAAAAATTTAGCCCCCACCCTTTGCCCATCGGGGTGGTCTGGGAGGCTTGAACAGATAAAAGTACTTGATAAGGTTGCTATGGGAACCAGGCCAGGAGCCTGACCCTTTTGATCCCGAATGTGGAAGCAGGACCAGGAAACTTTCTGTGTCCAAGGCTAACACCAAACTGCCCCAGCACTGACTGACCAAACTGACTCCTCAGTCATGGAAAACCCTCAACTCTGGCTCTAAAAGGGCTCCTCAAATCCTCCCTCCCTGCAGACCTCTGCTGCATCTTTTAGCAGTGCATTTCCCCTTTTCTGTTCTCTACTCTGACTCTGGTGAATTCTTTTACTTTCCCTCCACCCCATGACCATACCTATGGCTTCCCGGCAATCTTCTCTCCACAATTTTTTATGCTTATGGGACAGAACTGTGCTCCTCTATAACTCATATATGTTGAAGCCCTAACCTCCAAGATGACTATATTTAGAAATAGGGCTTTTAGGTGGGAATTAGGGTTAAGTGAGGGGGAAGGGTGGGCTCCTAAACCCATGGGAGAGAGGCTCCTCTCCTGTGTGTGTGCTGAGGAAGGACACAGCCAGAAGGTGGCCATCTGCAAGCCAGGGAGAGCACTCTCGCCAGAACTCCACCAGGCTGGCCTCCTCAGCCTGCTCCCAAACTCCGGGCCTCTGAGAAAAACCAATTCTGCTCTTAGTCGCCCACGCTCATTTTGTGTGGCAGCCTGAGCAGACTAACATGTGTGGCTCGACAGTTTGTTTTCTCATCCTGTGACAGGGCAACCCTGATGTGAAATGGTGGCCCGAGTGTGGTCCTCACCCACATGCTTAAAAATACTTACAATGAGACCCAACTGTAGACACATAAGAAGGTTAATAAACAAGGGAAATGAAAAGAGGAGAAAGAAAGGGAGATAAGTTGGTGAATGCATCCTACTCGCTCTGTTGAGCTGGGACCCCAAGAGCATGCTGAAGGCTGGTGAAGAACCAACCCCGCCACTCCCCCCCAAGGCCCACCTGTCTCTGGTTACACACCGACCCTGGCTGCTTAATTCCACCCGTAGTCCCCAGCATTTTTCCCTCAGCGGTGATTACATTATGGGTTTTCCAGTCCTTGGTGGCTGGGATCTCTTTGGCCTGGGGTGGGAGTGGAGCCCATGAAACCTGAGTTTGTGGAGTTCGTTCAGGATGTCCTCTCCCCCCAGGAGTTCCACGACTGATGGTCTAGGTTTTAGCTGTCTCTGGAGCACTGCTGTGGACTTTGTTGTGTCTGTCTTTGTGCAGATGGGCACTTTCATTTTTAACTGGGTGACTATCTAAAAGTGGGTTTTGTGTATTTTCCTTCTTAAGATGCTTTGAAACTGTTTTCTGAGGTGCCTGTACCCTGTTGCAGGCCCCACAGTGGCGTGTGGGGGCCCTGGGCTCGCCACATCAGTCTTAGGCTGGGCTCTGAATGGTCCCTGCAGAGCTGGCCACCCAGACACGCGGCAGAGCGCCAGTTCCCTCTGCAGCCCTCCCGCATACTCTTGTGTTCTCCAGGGAGAAGTTTTTATGCTTCTGGGGATTAATTTTCCATAGAAATTTAGAGTGACTGGGCCCTCCCTGCTGGCACAGTGGGTTAAAGCGCAGCACTGCAGGCGAGCCACAGCCACTTCAGCGTGAGTTCGATCCCCGCCTGCCCCGGAGGTGACCCACATGGCGCAGCAGACCTCTCCTGGCCCGCCCGCTGCTCCCCTCAGCAGTGTACTTCGACAGTCTGCCAGTTCTGCTCCCCACTCTGTCTCTGGTGAATCCTCTCACCACCCCTGCATCTCTGGCCTGTAACCCCAGTTCTGTATGTGTAAATAAATAAATCTTAAAAAAGAAAAGAAATTTAGAGTGACTCAATGTTTTTATCCCTTTTACATCCTTCTTTCATTGCTTTCCTGATTGTTTCACTTGCATACCTGCTGAGGCAACCTCAGAGTTTCTGGACTAAGACACTGAAAGGAGCCAGAGTTTTAAAGTCAGACACATCTGGATTTGAAAACAGGCTTCCCAGCTCAGCTGTGTGGCAAGTCATCTGACCTGAGCCTCAGTTTCCTCATCTGTTATTTTTTTTTAAAGATTTATTTATTTATTCATACAGAACTGGGGTACAGGCCAAAGGCTCAGGGGCGGTGAGAGGCTTCACCAGAGACAGAGTAGGGAGCAGAACAGGCAGATCGACGAAGTACACTGCTGAGGGGAGCAGCGGGCGGGCCAGGAGAGGTCTGCCGCGCCATGTGGTCACCTCCGGGGCAGGTGGGAATTGAACTCATGCGGAAGTGGCTTTAGCTTCTCAGTGCTGTGCTTTAACCCGCTGCGCCACCGGGGAGGGCCCTTCCTCATCTGTTTTTAAAAGGTGTGAGTGGGGAGGTTGATAGTCCCCAGCTGGCATGGTATTGTGAGGGGCAAGTGTAACACTTTGAAAACATTGAATATCTGTCAAACTGTTTTTACTTCTCAAGATGTATATTAACTCTAAGTTCTGTTGTCCATTTGACAGTGGTTGACCTGTGACAGTGAGTAAACAGGAGAACAGCAGTTGTAAGGGTGCTTACAACTTTGTAGTTACAAGGAGACCACAGAGAATAGGCCAAGAGTGACATTACCAGACCTCAGGGGCCCTTGCAACTTTTGTTAATGTCCAGGTCTTCCCTTGGCCATTGGCAATGCTGGGAATTTTTTCCTGTACATATTTATTTACTTTCGCTAAGACAATTCCTCTCCTCAGTGCATTCGGGAATCCGCAGGTTAGTTGGCTCCCACACCGTGGCTGTGCGAGGGATGTTTCTTGGGCTTCTGGGAGAAAATGTCTGGCTCTCTTAGCCCGGGTTGCAGTGTTTGAGCACTGTAGAAGCCTCTGTCCAGCTGGCCAGGGTTCATTAAGTGTGCTTGGAGGCCTCCCTCCCAGGGAGCAGTGGGAAATTATTCTCCGCCAGGCCAAATTGCTCATCTGATGCAACTGAGTTTGAACGGTTATCCGGGAAGGAGTTTGAGTGGTCAGGGTTGACATTAGCAAGGCCAGATAGGCTGGAGCTGGAGCTGAAAGGGAAATGGGAGGTGCCGGTGGAGTGGGAATTGTGGGTGTTGGTAGGCCCAGGATTGGTTTTGCCAGGTGGGGGTGTCAGGAGGCCTCTCCTCTGCCTGACCACGGGGTTCCAAATTTCCTGCAGTGTTTCTCCTTCGAGCAGGCTGGTTTTCTTGGCATCATTCAGTCTAGTTGCTAGGAAGCCGAATAAGGCAAATGCAACTTCCTTTTGACTTGCTCACATTGGACCATCTGCTTATTCCTTCTCATGGCCTTCAAACTTGGCTGGGATCGTCAAGAAGAGGGTCGAGCAGAGCATCTGTGCTCCTTATCCTTTTTGGAAGCAGAATGCTTTCTAGTAACTCTTTAACCCTCTCAGCCCAGTTCATAATGGTTAATCTTATTTAGCCCCTTGTTTGTTTCTGCTAAGAATTTGGAACAGCCAGTTCTGTTTTAGACTTTGCCCTTTATTTTTGTCTGGGATTTAGATCTGCATTAGACGTTAACCACACAACTTGCACTTGAGGAGACGGTGTCCATGTCTGTCAAATGCACTTGGCATGTAAACATAGCAGTGGTCTTAATTTAGGATGTTCACTTAATATTCAGAATTGATGCACATTTAGGAATTTTCTTTCACGAGCTCCATGGAATTAGTGTCAGATACAGTAAAGGTGGTCAGTGACCCATGAGCATTTATGATGATGTTGGTGAAACATTTTGCAAAGAGGAAGTTAAAAAAAAAAAGCACCTATTTTTAAAAGCAAATTACATACTTTGTTTTATTTACCTGCAACTGTCTTTGCAGGTTGGTTTTCTTTGCAGCAAGGCAACAAGTTACTGTCTATATTTCAGCGTGGTTTTAAAAATAGATGATTACCAAACATCGCCAATATTCCATCCTCATATTTAGGTTTAATTCATTTGGACGATTCAGATTCATGATGTCGAAGTTCTTTCTGTTGGCAAGTTTGTAGAGCTTTTTTCTTGCAACAGAACTGCATCTTTCGTCGTCAGCTCTGCAAAAGCAGTTGAGCAAAACACACTTCATAAAAATAGAAATAGGCACTACAAAATAGAGTGGATATGTTGAAAAAAAATCAAGAAGTCCTGAGAAAAACCATTGTTAGAGTTTTTAAAATGCAGTTTAACTGAAGAGTTAATCACCTTTGAGTGTACCAGAACTGTGGAAACTAATGTATGGACTACAGGAAATAATTTCTTCTTAAGTGTAATTTTGTCTTTGTTGGTTTTTTAGCAGTAAACCATATAAACCTTTTCTGCCGACTTCTTATTCTCCCCAAGAGGGCTACTTAAAGGAGGGTGAAGACATGCTAAGGTAAAATTTTATTGTTGTGGCTCAATTTGCTAAAAGCTTTATAGTAATTTAGATGTGTTCTTACTGTGCAGACTTCTGTGTTTGTTAAAATTGATGTTATTAATATTTGCCTTCTGGGAAGTCCCTCAGGTCAACTCGATCCTATTAAGCCATTCTGCTTTAACTTTTACCTTTCCACCATCATTTGGACTCCAGTAACAATAGCAGACCTACAGACAGAAGGGACTCTACTTCCTAGGCCTTTCCTCCATGGGTTTCAGTCAGCTCCCTGGGGGTTACCCACTTTGTGGGTTTTCTGTAGTAGGCCCTAGACTCCCTTCTTCCTGCTACCACACTACCATCTATGTGCTGGTAAATGTCAACAAAAGGCAAATTAACTTTATTATAAGTTGGTACTCTAGAGCCAAGTATAAATCTAAGTTACTTTCAAAAGTCTATTTTTTTAATAACAGTTTATTTTAACATCATTTTGTACATTTTTTTTCATCTCAGTTGTAATCCCTGCTGGTTTCCCATCACCAAGTCACCCGTGTGCCATCAACATAGTCCTGTGCACTTCCCTTCCCACCCCCCTGTTTTTGATCCCGTTCCCCACTCCACCCCCGCAAAATGTCTCTGGTATATGGCTGTTCATTATTTTCTTGCCTGGTCCATTATACTCCTGCTATGAGCGAAACCATTGGGTATTTTTCTTTCTCTTTCTGGCTTATCTCACTAAGCATGATCTTTTCCAGCTCCATCCAAGTTGCTGCAAAAGACATGTGTTTCTTTTTTTTTTGGTTGCTGAGTAATATTCCATTGTGTATATGTACCACATCTCAAAAGTCTATTTTTTTTTAAAGATTTATTTATTTATGCATACAGAGTTGGGGTACAGGCCAGAGATGCAGAGGGTGAGAGGATTCACCAGAGACAGAGCGGGGAGCAGAACAGGCAGATCGACGAAGTACACTGCTGAGGGGAGCAGTGGGCGGGTCAGGAGAGGTCTGCCACGCCATGTGGATCTCCTCCAGGGCAGGCGGGAATCGAACTCATGAGGAACTGGTTTCAGCTTCTTTGTGCAGTGCTTTAACCCGCTGCGCCACCAGGGAGGTCCTCAAAAGTCTATTTTTAACATAAGGAATGGACAGGTAGATATACTAGTGTTCAATAGGGGCCTCCCTGGCAGCGGAGGGGTTAAATCTTAGTGCTATCACCACTAGTTACAGCCTGAATTCAATCCCTGGCCAGGGGGCTGACCCACAAGATGCAGCAGACCTCTCCCGTCTTGCCCCTCACTGTCCTCAAATTGCCCAGTTCTGCTCCCCATTCTGCCTCTGGTCAATACTCTTACACCCTCTGCCCCTCCCAATTCTGACCTATACCCCAGTTCTTCAACAAAAAATAAATGGGTGGAGCTGGAAGGGATTATCCTCAGTGAAGTAAGCCAGCAGGAGAAAGAAAATTATAGGATGGTTTCATTTATAGGAGGACTATAGGGGAACCAAATAAGTAACAGGAAAATAAGATAGTTGCAATAAACCAAAATTAACAGGCAAACTGCATTCTGCAGGGGCGGGGGGAAGGGGCCAGAACAGGAGTGGGAAGAGACCAACGGACTATGGTGATGAGAAACAGGTGAGCTGGGGGTGGGACCTCCGCGGGGACTACACCTGAGAGGAGATCGCAGACATGGTACAAAAATGCGCAATGATGTGAAATGTATGTAAATAAGTGAATTTTTTAAAATGCCATGAATTGTAAAAAATGTGCTGTTTGAAGTTTTTCCCAGGGAGAGTATGGAAGGTGATAGGAAGAACAAAAGAAACTCAATGGATTTTTAAAAAATGTTCTAATACAAAGCAAATGTGTATTTTCAGAGCATATCAGTTTTTTCCTTGTTTTTTATTGGTAGATGGTTCTGGAACTTGCTTCCTTTACTTAAAAGTATGTCATGAAGGAGTCTTCACTGTCATTGTTCTTAACCAGTGTGCATGTAAGCCATTTTTGAAGGATGTTTACTCTGTCTTTATTCAACAGCAGAGTAAATCAGCATGGCAGTTCAAGATTTTTTTGCCTTGTAGTTTTGGTAAATGCAGTTTTCCTTGAACTGTATTTGAATTGATTTTTATATGTATCAGCCTTGACAGATCCTCTCTCTTGCTTGCATTAAAGATGAGATTTGTGTCAGATTAGATTAATAATTTAAAATTGAAAAATGCTTTTCCTCAACTGCAGAAGCTCTTGGAAGTATAGGATTCTGGAGTGACTACTAATGGAGCTTAGTTTCACTCAGGTAACATTTTCTTAAAATGAGACTTAGAATACTTGGGCTGTAAGGTGATCATCTAGAGAGGTTTTCTTAGGCCTGGTGTGAAAGAAGCCTGAAGGCAGAAATGGATAATAATGACACATCTACTGATGGCCTTTTCTGCCCCTATAGAAGGATTTTACCTGTATTAACTCTATTAATCCTCACAGCAACACAAAGAGGTAGGTCCTCCCTCATAACTGAGGTGTGCTAAGCTAAACCATTTATTCAGACTTACTGAGTTAGTAAGTGACGTGTTGAGATCCCAGCCCAGACCACTGTATTCCAGCACCACAGAACCTTTCCTGAATGACCAGGCTCCAGCTTCTGGGGGTCTCCCAGTGCCTTCTAACTGCTTAGTGAAGTCGTGAAAGGTTTCCACACTAATTCATTAAAAAAAAGATGTAGGCCCTCCCTGGTGGGGCAGCAGGTTAAAGCACAGCACTGAGAAGCTAAAGCCACTTCCGCATGAGTTC
>NW_004567129.1:3346362-3364710 GCF_000260355.1 Condylura cristata | reverse complement strand
ATCGAACTCATGTGGAAGTGGCTTTAGCTTCTCAGTGCAGTGCTTTAACCCGCTGCGCCACCAGGGAGGGCCCAATAAATAAATCTTAAAAAAAAAAAGATGTAAAGTTTGAGGAAAAACCAGCAAGAGCACAAATAGCACAGAGAAAACAGGTAGCTTAACCAGCGGCCTCAGGAGTCAGTGGCCAGTGCTGGGCTGAGGCAGTAGAGAAAGTTGTGGGGTCAAGGAAGCTTCTTGTGAAGTTCAGGATTCTCAGGCAGAAGGGGAGGGAAAGCTCAGATGCCCCTGCTCTGTCAGGAGGCTAATTGTGGCCCAGAACCCAAAGGAAACTCATGGGGGTGAAACAGAGGTGCAGGCTTTTACTGGCAGCTTGTTTTGCAGTCCTGAGTGGACTGGGTGTGTCCTGTGGTCACTTCACCAGGCAGTGTGATGCCCCTGGTGAGAACAGAGCTGACAGATGCCTGCCGAGCTGGTTCTGTCCCTGGCAGGACACTCTTTGGACAGAAACACTGGAGTTTGCATGCTAAGGCCTGGTTTAGGGTACATGGTACATCTAATTCCTTTTGTTCAATCATAGCAAAGAGGGCTGGTATAGGTGGCTAATAGATCACTCAGCATCTGTACACTATTTTGTTTGCCTTTCGTAAAGGGAACAGGCTTGTAGATCTTATGGGTTCATTTTTACCCATAGCCAATAAAAACTTTCAGCAGTAGGGCCTCCCTAGTAGGGCTCAAGGGGTTAAGTCACACACTGTGAAGCTATCCACAGCCTCAGTTCGATCCCCAGCCAAGAAGCTGACCCACATGGCGCAACAGACCTCTCCTGTCTCGCTTGATGCTACCCTCAGCGTGTATTTCAGTAGATCCACCTACTCTGCTCCCCACTCTGTCTCTGATTAATCCTTTCAACCCCACACCCCCATATTTCTCACCTACACCCCAGGTCTTGTATGCATAAATAAATAAAACATATCTTAAAAAAAAAAAGCCTTCAGCAATAAGTGCCCCTTTAAAAGATAAACACCTCTGGTAGGATTTTTCTTATGGCCCTTATAATAAACAACTTGAAGTATATATTTCTCCATTTGTCTTTATCGATCAAATATAGATAGAAATCAGTGGCTCCATAAAGTACTTTCCACCATAATAGGCAGAGGAAATGAATGGAAAAAGGCAGAATGTCCCAGAAAATCCTGATATTCTAAAATGAGAACAAACTGTTGAACACCATTTTACCTCTATAGTAGACACAACCTTTATTTAAGTGTCACTATATTGACACTTAGGTGAGCTAGTCCTAGGTGAGCTAGTATTTATTATTTTACTCTTGGGGACACATTTAGAAGGAAACTATCTTTGCTCTAACAACTATATTTTCATGTATCCAACAGCATTGAAGAGTTATGGCAGAATGTAGCTGATTGTTCCAAAGGGCACGAAGACAAGCACCAGCGAGACCAGCACTCTCAGTTAGGTAAGAGTCTTGTTGAGCTCCTACTTGTACTTTTCTTGTCAGTTTTTTTGTAGAGGTGCTATCTTTCGTAAGAAATCCTGACAACCTTCAGTGATTGCTTTTGGCCTTGCAAATAGCATGAATGCATCAATATTTTTCAGATGATGCTGCCAGCAGCAGGGATACTCACAAAGAGGGTCTTTTCCAGCACTTTTACCAAGTGATTCAGAAAGAGCGTGATCGAGAGAGGTCTTCAGATTGCATTATTGTTTCCATGGACAAAGAGCAAAGGTAGATTTATTTTTTTCGAGGCATCAGATGAAACACAGACCGAGTATTTCAGTGTTGGCCTTGAGTACGCACACCTCTGAGAGCTGAGCTCTGGAAATGCCCTGTTACATCACTGCCGTCGGGCTTACCACACCGGGGGTCAAAGCGGCCTGTGAGTGGATGATTCCTGAAGGTTCTACCTTATTCAGCTTTTCTGTGTTGCTTCAGTTTTCTATGATTTTGTAACTGTAGGGAAAAAAGCACTTACCTGTTTCACAGTCAGGAAGTGGAAAGCTGTTTTCCAGCTCAGGGCCACATGCCAGGGGCCCTCCTAGGCTCCAGGGATACTTGACAATGTACCTGCTTTGGGCACTGACATGAAGTCAGCCTTACTGAGCTTTCAGAGACGCTTCCTTTCATTTCCTCGTTGCCTTTCCTCGTTTCCAGCCATGAGAACAGGAGACATGCACAAGACAGAAATCAGTATTAAGGCAACATTGGCTTTCTCACTGTTTACGTGAAAATCTACAATCTTAAAATGCCTCACATTTTGATTCTATGATAGCTCCTTTATAAAAATTAATTTTATTTGTAGATAGCGCCTTTACTGTAGAAGTGGGTGAAAGCAGAATTGTCACTCCACCTCATCTGGAGGCTATTTGGGCTGGATGTTGGGTGGTAGCACACTGAAAGAAATGAGGTCAGTCACTGCCTCGGGCAGGTGGAAGAGGCCTATTCCTTTTACACTAGGAAATTGTGAACTTTTCCTTTAATAATTGAAGGACAGGGCCCCTCCCTGGTGGTGCAGCAGGTTAAAGCACAGCACTATGAAGCTCTCTGCAGCCACTGCACTACAAGTTTGATCCCTTGCCGGGGAGCTGACCCACATGGCACAGCAGAGCTCTGCTGTCTCACCCGCTCCTCCGCTCAGCAGTGTATTTCAGTCAGTCAGTCTGCCTGTTCTGGCCTCCACTCTGTCTCTGGTGAATCCTCCACACCTCTGGCCTGTACCCCAGTTATTTACCCAGTTCTGAGTAAATAAATAAATCTTTATTTAAAAAAATGGAAAGATCACCAGAGGTGCCTGGGCTGATCTGGTCAGGTGGTCATTTAAGTCAGTTCTGAACTCAGAGGCAGCAAACACTCAGCGCCCAGAGCAGCTTCTGTCCCCTCAACATTCAGCAACGTGCCGTGACACTCTGTGCCTTCCAGGGAAGCTACTGTGTCTGTGGCTAAAGGAGCGTTAGAACTCACACAGGCGTCTCACCGGACTAGTGGCATCTCGCGCTTCTGATCTGGCGCTTCTGATCTGATCTCACCACTGTGACATTGTTACTGCTTTGCCAGTTCCAGCGTCAGGTAGTACCCTGAGTGCGGTGTTTAGTGGGGGAGCTTACGTCTCTTCTGCTCCCTATCGGGGGAAGCGGCCCCTCCGGCCCCCACAGCTCCACCTGTCTTCTGCGATTGCGGCCTCTGCTGTGAGAGGGTGCCAGGCACCCCTGCTTTGCAACCTGCATCTGCCGGTGAGCCCGGGCCTGAGCCACGCTGCTCGGTCTGTTGTTGCTTTGATGTCAGAAATATTTGTAGTGATAAATTATTTGATTAATTCATTCCTTTATACTCCAAAGCAGTAATTAATTTATTGCCGTGTCATCCAATATGAATTATTTTTGTGATAATTTTGACTCACAGACCATCACTCTGTCAATAGGAACCTCTGTTTGAACCACATCATGTTTGTCTTGTTCCCTTCTTGAATTTATTTTTCTGAAATAATTCCTACTCTCCTAAGTTTCCAGGAAAGCATTCTTCCCTCATGATATTAATTTTTAATTCATTTGTGTATACATTTAGTACTTGTTACTGGTAAAGGTCTGGGCTAGGCAGAGGGAGGAAAAGTGCAGATGGCAAGCTAGTCTATAAAGGGCCTTCCCTGGCGGCCCAGGGGCCACGGTCTCAGCACTGTCAAGCTGTCCACAGCCACTGCAGCATGAGTTCGATCCCCAGCCAAGGAACTGACCCACATGGCACAGCAGACCTCTCCTATCTCGCCTGCTGCTCCCCTCAACGGTGTATTTCAGTAGATCCACTTGTTCTGCTCCTCACTCTTGTCTCTGGTGAATCCTCTCACCTCTCCGCACCTCTGGCCTACACCCCAATTCTCTTGTGCATAAATGAATAAAAATAGGTCTTTGAAAAAAAGATAATGTGTACATAAATAGCATCTCCCAGGAATTGTTCCTGCCTGTGTGAAATATACAGAGGAGGAAGAGTGAGGCACCATGGTGGGTCTGAGGAGAGGAGTGCATCAAGGCTTCAGCGGCTAATGGCATCTGAGTTAGGCCTTTGAGGCAAAGACAGCTAAGGACCCAGCTAACACGGTGGCAGGGAGGGCACAGTTGGGGAAAGGCGGGGGTTGCCAGAGAGCCCGAGGAGTTAAATTTGGGAAGATAATAAAATGATTGAAGCACAGTAGGTCACAGAATCTTTTAGTATGCATTGGAGTGGTGTCTTGCCAGTGCTTTGAGTGCTAGGCTGCGGAGTTTAGGATGTTAAGCAGTCACTGTGGCATTTTTGAAAGTAGCACTTTTCACACTATTACTCAGGAACCTGAGGATGGAAGATGTGGTGGGAGGTGTTGCAAGGTTCCGGAGCAACTGTTAAGCAGGAGTGGAAGCACAGATCTAAAAGAAAGGTCCAGGGTAGATTCCCCGGGACTTCTGAACGGAGCCTGAGTGCCCAGGAAATGAGCAGTTCTGAGTTTTGATCCAAGATCAGTTCATCCAACATCAGTCAGATTCAGGTTGGTGTTGACTGAGACAGTGAACTCCAGGGCTGCTTCTTGAAGGCTGTAGCAAGGAGTTGTAGTGAGGGGTGGTGATGCTCCGGCAGCTCCTGGCTTACCCCAGAAACTACTGTACATGAGCAGTCTCTCATTTTTCTGAAATGAGTAGTGTCGTCTGTGTCTTAAGCTACTGAAAACTTTCATGGCCTTTAAATTGAAATGACTTCATCAAATAACACTTTAATGATTCTATTTTGAAAACCTGGTGACCACATTCATGGTGTTTACCTAGTATATAAACTAGTATATCGTGCCACACAAAAACACAACTTTGAAATACTCTGCTTTCTTTATAAAATTATGTACATAGTCAATCATATGAGGATGTTATATAGCCAAAAAAGTAAGTTTCTTGGGCCCTCCCTCGTGACACAAGGGGTTAAGATGAAGCACTATGAAGCTATCTGTAGCCACAGCAGCATGAGTTCGATCCCCAGCCATGGAGCTGATACAGCAGGCCTCTCCTGACCTGCCCGCTGCTCCCCTTAGCAGTGTATTTCAGTAGATCTACCTGTTCTGCTCCCCACTCTGTCTCTGGTGAATCCTCTCACGACCCACATCTCTGGCCTACACCCCAGCTTATGTTTGCATAAATAAATTAATTTTAAAGGTTTTTTTGAGTCACAGTTGCCTCAAATAAAAACAAGTTGTAGAGAATGCATAATTTTTTAAAAAATATCCTGTCTTCTACCTTAGGTACCTTCTCACCTAAGCACAGTAAAAACATATAGTATCTTACCCTTCACATAAATTTGGGGCATATCAAAGTGTTTGAGGAACAATTGCTTGATGACACAGATATTTCTCCTTTTGTTTGAAGAGCCTGAATTCTTTGATTGAAGTAACCTTTTTCTTGTATGTGTGTATTTTTTAAGGGAATATGCTACCATCATAGGTCACCGGTTGCAGGATCACGGCCTTGTGGTGGAAATGATTCACCTCTCCTCCGAGTCGGGTCTCAGTCGTGCGCTCCAGGAAGTTAAAGATGATGGCTCTCCGTTCTGTATTCTTGTTGAACAGTCTAATGTAAAACTTTCCTCTTGCACCGTAATTATGCTTCACGAGTCTGTCAAAAGTAAGTTTAGCTTAATCTAGAACTATTACTTAATAGAGATCCTGCTTTAAAATTTTCTCTTTGTACACTGAAACACTTTGAAGATTCACACTCATCAGTGACCAAATTGTATCAAGTTGAGGGAAAATAACTTGAGTTGGTACCGCAAAGTACTCTACTGTGTTCTATAGACAACTGAAGTTTAAATTGTTTTCACCCACTTCTTATTTAGGAAAGTATTTCCTTCAAAATATTATGGCACCATATCAGTTCTCATGTAAAGGAATTTTGATTAAGTCTCTTACTACCTTTTCTTCTCTTAGTGATCAGTCAAAAAGACACTGTGTTTCTTCTCCCCTCCATTCGCTCAGATAGCTTTTCTTGCCAACTTTGCTTTTTCTATACCTCACCCATTTCTTTTCCTTATGCTCACCAGGATGATTCCTTTCTTCCTCCCTAAAATACACAGACTTAGACAGACGTACATGTCATAAATCACCATCATCTTTTCTCATATGGTTAGAACTGCTGCTTCAAGAAAGGACTGGTCTCCTCTGTGGAGGACATTTTGACGCTCACTGACCATCAGAGCCAGAGAACCCGGAAGCTCTTTGTGCAGCTATGTTTAGTCCAGATATGCTGAACACGTCCTGTGTGCCCGGCACTATCCAGATGGCAGGCTTCTCCAGCAGGCCCTGCACCCAGCTCAAAGTTCCTAGCAGTGTAGGTTTATCGTTTCTAAGTCCAGAGACCTATCCTTGGGCCAGAGCCCTTGGGGAGCACAATTTATAGCTGGATTTACATCCTACCTAGAGCTTTTGGAGCCTGCAAAGACGTCAGTTAAGCTCGAGGGTCTATATTGTGACCCTAATTCTGGGTCTAAAATGATGACAGAGAAGAACACGTGTGCTCCATCATCTTGGGGTGCCAGGACTTCTCTCCTCTGACCAGTCCTAAGCCACCCATACCCCCATCCAGCTCTTGCTCATTTCTTTTCTCAAAAAATGTGAAAGTTCAGTTTTTTTAAGCATAAAAAATTGACCATTTTCAATAATAAGATGAAATCACTTATGCCATCCATATTCTGAACAATATGGATGTCAAAGAAAATGCATGCCTTTATAGGAACCCTAGACTCTTGGGGTGGAGCGGGGAACAGGTGATGCAAAATTGCCTGTTAGATCTGGTAACCCAAGTGTTCTGCAAATTACTTATGTTCAGATTATCAGCAAATTATCACCAAAGTAAGTAGATTTGCTCATTTCTTTTCTCAAAAATGTGAAAGTTCAGTTTTTTTAAGCATGAGAATATTTAATAGCACTTCAGAAACTATACTCTCTATTTATACCATGTTGAAATTCAGAAAATAGTTTGTGACCAAGGTAGTATCAATAGGTGCAGACTTCATTGATCATCTGTGAATTTAATTACTGAGCTCAAATTGTAAGTCATCATAAGTACTTTTTCCTATGAATTACATTGATTTTGGTAAAATTAATCTTAGCTGGGCTCTCTTTCACGTGCTTTATAGTCAACAGTTTCATTCCTTGCATGTATCCTTACTTAGAAGTGTGTGGAGCAGCTTTTGTGCCGAGACAAACATTGAAAATGGTCAGTGAAACTTCAATGCCTGAAGGCAAATACATATTTATATTTTTTCCTAAATATAACCTTCATAAGCACAGCCAAAATTTAGCCTGAGACAGTACTCTCCATGGTCTTTCCATTGTGCCCCTTGGGTCCTGAGTTTGTCAGAGCCCAGTAATGTATGTTATAAGACAGGGTAGTGGGTTGCCACCTGAGATGAAAATCTTTATTACACCTTATTCCAGTGCATGAACTTGGGAGAGATCAGCACCTGTATATTGACGATGGCCTTTAAGTTCTGTCCAAGAGTCTCTCTGTGCCTAGACTTTATTTTATTTTATTTTTTTTAAAGATTTATTTATTTATTCGTACAGAACTGGGGTACAGGCCAGAGATGCGGAGGGTGAGAGGATTCACCAGAGACAGAGCGGGAAGCAGAACAGGCAGATCGATGAAGTACACTGCTGAGGGGAGCAGCGGGCAGGTCAGGAGAGGTCTGCCGCGCCATGTGGTCACCTCCGGGGCAAGCGGGGATCGAACTCATGCGGAAGTGGCTTTACTTTCTCAGTGCAGTGCTTTAACCCGCTGCGCCACCAGGGAGGGCCGCCTAGACTTTATTTTATATGTGATATTAAGGACCGTTTCTACTACTGACTTGACCTGGAAAGGCTGTGAACATGACTTAAGACCCTAGAAGCCTGAACCAAAGATTGCAGACCCACATGGAGATGGCGGGTTACTTCCTGTGCCTGGAGCCCTGGCCCAGCGTGTTGGTCTTTCTGTCTTTTATCAAAGGACTGCACACACCAAGCTCAAGGATAAGTGCTCCTGGGTTTCTAATGGAAAACAGCCGTCCCTCACAGCCCCAACTCCACTCGCTGAAGGCTGTGTTCTCGGCTCCCAGTGGTTTCTTCTGTGAGTTGTACATGCTATTTGCAGGAAGCCAGGGTGGTTGCATCCTGTCCTTTTTGGGTTTGAGGAGCTGTAAGAATTCCCTTGACAAACATGCTATATATTTCTTTGCTCTCTCGCTCCTGTTCTCCTCTCTCTGTCTTGTCAGCTTGGCGTGAAGCTGTCCAATAGTGAAATGAGGGTATGAAACCATAAACCAAGCTGCCACATATTATGGTTCTGAAAACAGAACATAGTGCTTGATTTTGAAATTCGACAAGGCACCTGCTGTGGAGCGTCCCGGTCTCCTGAATCCATAGACGATCGCATCTGTCCTGAAAGTGGAGATGGATTAAACAAGATGTGGCTACATTAACTATGTTATTTTATGACTTTTCTTTTCTCTGTTTGCAAATGTATTTCAAGGAAACTAGGGCCCATGTGATGCACCCATGAGATATAAAACAGGATCTTTCTTGTCCCTAGTACATCGTCACATGCCCCTGGAGAACGCCCTCGTGCTGGTGGCTAAAGAATACAGGAGACTATTTGCAAAACGGGAGCAGCAGGAGCGGGCTGGGGCGGCCCTGAGGGCCTGTGATCTGGTGGATGACTTCCTGGCCCGGGAGTGCCTGCCCCGCTACTCTGTCCCGCTGGGCATTCGGCATCTTCTCTTCCTCGTGAATGAGGGGCGACATCTGTATCGGAATGAGCTGGACCTGCTCATCAACTACCTGAAGACCAGGAAAGGACAGCCGGCAGGTATTTCGGGCTGTCCCATGCCCTTCCCTGTTTTAATCTCCAGAACATCCTTTTACATGTAGGAGAGAAAACTAAGAAATTTTCACTTTGTTGGGAGAATATATCTCTATGACATGAAAGTCTTCTAGATAGAAAAATACTATCTTTATGGACTAACTGCTTCTTCTGAAATTAAATTTTCTTTTGGGCCTGACTTTATAAATAATGTAAATAGGAGGACCTCTCTGTATAAATGGATGTATGGGATGGAGTTATAGTCCCCATTCCCTGAGTTTCATTTTTTCTGATTCTATTTCAGCTTTTCTTAATTGAGACAGTTAAAGATTACCTTTGTGGGTACGGTAACCGTGAAGAACCAGTTCATAATCTTGAAGATTTTAAAGAATAGTCCAGTTACAAGCCAAACTCCTTAAAGTGTAGTGACTTTCCACATTTGCTTGTTTTGAGTAGTGAGAAGAAAATGATAATCACTTTTCCTTGTAGGAAGAAGTAGCTAAAAGTATAGGGTTAGAACTGTTCCAAAAATAAGCAGTAGAAAAATAAAGATACTGTTCATCTTCTAAAATGTAGAATGGCTTTGTTTTCTGTATATTTTTACTCTACTCAGGAGAGTGGGGAAGGAATCCACAAATTCAAAACACAGCAGCCTTTTTATTTACAAAAACTCTAGGCCAGTAGAGGAGGTGATCTTCCTTGAATTGCCTGAATTGTTCTTTGTGCAACTGGCTGTTCTCTGCAGCTGACTTCTGCTCACTTTTATTTTTTTTACTTTTCCAGGCTCTGAGACACTGAGTCCTGTGGCTAGCAGTGGTCATGCCTCACTGCAAGTCAGGAGTACCCCCATGGTGGGCAAGCCGCCTCCACTCCTTCCAAACCCGGGCAGGCGAAACTTCCTTGGGCCTCCTCCCTCCTCTCCTGCCAAGATTCCTTTGCTGGGCGCTCGGCCAGCGGGAGGTCTCCTTCCACCACCAGGTGAGTGCTTCCTTCAGGAATAAGATGGAGCCATAGCTCTCACACTGCCGGGCGAGTTGCCCCGAGAAAGCAGAGCCATTTAGAACAATGTCAGTGTTTATCATGATGCTTCTAATGAAGGTTAAGATTTCAGAAGGGGGCCTTCTGGTGGTGGTGGTGGTGGGGAATTCAGGCTTCAGCACTATCAAGCTATCGGCAGCCACTACAAATGATTTCAAACCTGGCCAGGGAGCTGACCCACATGGCGGGTCCTCTCTTGTCTCGCCTGCTGCTCCCCTCAGCAGTGTAGTTCAGTCCATCTGCCTGTTCTGCTCCCCACTCTCTCTCTGGTGAATCCTCTCACCCTTATAACTCTGGCCTATATTCCAGGTCTATGCATGAATAAATAAAAATATATCTTTAAAAAACATTGCAAAGAGCAGGCGGCCCACTGCTTTGGTGGCAGTATTGTGCATGTCAAGCTCGGCCTGCCTTGAAGAGCCACAGCGCCCTTCACAGTCAGCTTTGAGGTTCAGCATCTGTCTCCTCTCTTCCTGCCGTAGGCCGCACTGCCATGCCTGCTCCTTCCTTTCCTTCTGTGCTCATCCTGGGTGCTCCGGGTGCCTTCGCCAACCCCTTCCTGGTTCACCCGCAGGTCCTGGTCTTTTCCAGTGAGAAGTGAGTGAATGAAAGCCAGGGGCTCAGGAAGAAATCCTTTTGCTCTTAATAGCTTCCCATTCTTGCCTTGAGTTTGCACACGAAATTCCTTCAGACCTTCAAAAAGGCCTTGCTGCTTCAGGGCCTTGCAAGAACTGGGAAGAAATGTCCCCTTGGGTAGGGTAGGGGCTGAGAGCGCTGCAGGGCTCACGGCCACAGGGACGCGGTCGGCTGCCAGATGGAATCCCGAGCATTGTGGGCAGTGCCCAGGTCAGGGTTCTGGTCGGGGGTGCTGATTCCGAGCACCAGGCCGCTCCAGTTGATGTGAAGATGCAGTTGATGTCTAGGAACTTCACTGCTTAGATGTTTGAGAAGGTGTATTCCAAGTGCCAGGACAGAGTGGAACCAAACCCACTTGAGAGAGGGGGGATTGGGGAGCCGGGCAATGAGACAGCACGGATTAGACTAAGGATTTGCAAACTTCTTTTTTTTTTTTTCTTCAACTATTTATTTATTTATGCATACAGAACTGGGGTACAAGCCAGAGGTTCGGGGGATGGTGAGAGGATTCACCAGAGACAGAGTGGGGAGCAGAACAGGCCAACTGACAAAGTACACTGCTGAAGGGAGCAGCGGGTGGCTCAGGAGAGGTCTGCTGTGCCGTGTGGGTCACCCCCCAGGGCCAGGGCTGGGGATCAACTCCCACTGAAGTGGCCTGCTGCTTGCTTGCAATGCTGATTGCAATGCTGTGTCCCAACCCTTCGTGCCACCAGGGAGGATCCAGGATTTGCAAACTTCTTAAAGGACCAAATAGTAAATATTTTATTGTAGGTTTTATGATCAAGAGGCAAAGTCAAAAATATTATGTGTGGGGCCCTCCCTGGTGGCACAACACGTTAAAACGCAGCACTATGAAGCTATCACAGCCACTGAAGCATGAGTTCGATCCCTGCTTCCCCGGAGGTGACTCTCATGGCGCAGCAGACCTCTCCTGACCCGCCCGCTGCTCCCCTCAGCAGTGTACTTCGTTGATCTGCCTGTCCTGCTCCCCACTCTGTCTCTCGTGAATCGTCTCACTGCACCTGCACCTCTGGCCTGTACCCTAGTTCTGTATGCATAAATAGATCTTTACAAAAAAATATTATGTGTATACTTATATAACGGCTTAAAAATGAGAAAGCCGTTCTTCATTTCACACCATAGCAAAACAGACAGCAGGCTGGATTGGCCCCAAGACACTGGTTGGCTCGCCACTGAGGCACAGTCGAACCTCAAAGGGATGTGGTAGAGCTTTGAAGGGCTGAGGTTGGGCCTAGTGTGCCTGGTGACTCTGGTCAGCCCCTCTCTAAGTTGTGGGGAAAGGCCCTTTGGGGACAGCAGCTGGAATCCAGTTTGTGTCTCTCCTTGTTTATGTTTTGGTTTTTGTTCTCTGCAGGTCCGGTCAACACCAAAGGCCTGTTTCCCCCACCCTTGCTTCTGGCAGCCCCTTCCAAAAGGCCTGCTCTTTTGGGGAGCCTCCCCCATAAGCCTGTGAAGCGCCCACTGCTTGGGGAGAAACCAGGCCTATTAGCACCACCACCAGGTGAGTTGCCAGGCGAGTGGCAGGTGGCACATTAGGCTCGTGCCATCGCATAGAACTTCCTGCCGAGACTGCACACTGGCTGGGACCCCGCTCCTATGCTCTCAATCACCACCCGGTGCCAACAGCCCATAAACGTTATCAATTTGAGGTTGCTTTCCAAAGATTCAGATTTTTGCTTGGATTTCACCCATCTCCACAGTCCCTTTTTGACCGATACCAACAGTGTTTTTGTCCCCTTCGCCTGTTCTGGTTGGTCAGTACAAGGACGAGTGCAGAGAAGAGGCATGGCTACGGTGATGCCACCGGGCCTGTGGGAGGAGCTGTTGGAGTAAGTGGAGTATTTGGGGTCCTCCAGGGGTGAGGCTCCAGAATCTCCTTCTGGTGAAAAGGCTCCTGCAGGGCGATAGTTTTTATAACTCAGTGACGGTGAGGGTGGGGCCAAGTGTCCATATTCCGCGGGACTAAGTGAGATAATGTGAAGGAAAGTCTCCAGACGTGCCAGGAATTGCACAGAGGTGTCCTAACAGTGCAGCTGGTTAATCGGATTCTGCCTGCAGGGGTGGCTGTGGCTCGGGGCTCGGGCTCAGCCGCAGAGGCCAGGGAGGCCCCACCTGACGCTGCTGTGTCTCTCCTCCCACAGCTCTTGTGCAGTCCAGGCTGCACAAGCTCACGGCTCAGCCTGCATCTTTGTTGGACTAAAGAAAGCTCTGCCGTGCCAGGAGAACGAGGTGCTCCCCAGAAGGCAGCTCCCCGGATGTGGCTCCACCCTCTTCTTCCATGGACGGAGGCCTCTGCCTGGCCTGCGAGCCCAGTGTCCAGCCAGCGGCACCCTCTGACCCATCCATGGGCCTTTGGAAACTTTTTCATGTTTGGAGTCTTTTTGTACCAAGTTAGACATGTGTGGAAGGTCGCTGTAGACATTGGGTCTTGACGTTGTTCAATTGCATGTATTTTAAAATACAAAAAAAAAAACAAAAAAAAACCCTTCTAGCTTTTAGCTACTGGTTGCCCCCTTTTAAGGTGTGTGTGTGTGTGTGTGTGTGTGTGTGTGCACGCGCGTGAGCGTTTCCATTTTGGAATAATTTTTGATTTACAGAAAATGAGCAAAGATAGCCCAGGAAGCCCTTCAATATTGGGAACCTAATGTTCGCTTGGTAGTGACCAGGCCTCAGTGCCAGGAGTTAGCCGCTCCATGAGCTCTGTGTAGACGTCACCCGTGCACACCAGTTTTCCCTTGAGCGTTGTCTTTCTGCTTCAGGACCTTACTCTGGTACCTGAGTACCCAGAGTTGCATTTAATTTATTTTAACTTTATGATGTAGCTGTTTTTTTATTATGGAATATTGTCAATATACAGAAAATTTGAATGAATAGTGCATTCAACAGTTGTTAACATTCTGCCATTTGTAAGCTTATATATGTATGTAAATAAACTTTTTTCTCAACCATGTTAATAATAAGTTGTGGAGTTCATGACATGTTTCCTTTAAGTGCTTTAGGCTACAGGCCCCAGATAAGGACATTCTCTTCTATAACATTATCGCATCTTAAAAGTTAATGTTTCGGCCCTCCCTGGTAGTGCAATGGTTTAGGACGTAGCACTGCAAGCTAGCGGCAGCCACTTCACTGTGAGTTCAGCTGCCCCGGAGATGACCCACAGGGCCCAGCAGACCTCTCCTGTACCCCCACTGCTCCCCTCAGCAGTGTACTTTGTCAGTCTGCCTGTTCTGCTCCCCCTTTGTCAGTCTGCCTGTTCTGCTCCCCACTCTGTCTCTGGTGAATCCTCTCAGCCCCTGCACCTCTGGCCTGTACCCCAGTCCTATATGCATAATAGATAAATAAATCTTTAAAAAATGATTTCTATAACCACTAATATCTGGTTTCCATATTTGAATTTTTCCTATCATTCCAAGAATGCATTTATGGCCTTTTTAAAACCAGGATTTAAGAAGACTTACACATTATGTGTGCTTTGCATGTGTGTGTAGTTTCTTTGTTGTTGATTTTTACTGCACAAGTGTAAACTTAACTCTGTAACCCAGCTGGCTTGGAAGGCAGTAGGAAAATGTGGAACCCAGAGAACGGTGGGGATCAAAGCAGGAAGATCATAGGGTATTTCGAGCAGTTGGGGATGAAGAGGGCTCTCTCTTCTTTCTGCTTCTGTTCTATACTCCGCATAAGTCGGATCATATAGTACCTCTTTTGCCATGTCTAGCTTACTTCACTTAGCATAACGTCTTCCAGCTTCGCCCACGTTGTCGCAAATGGCAGGGTTTTCTTTTTGTGGCAAATGATGTTCTACCACATACACATGCCAGGACTTTGGGGCCAGTGACAGACCTGGGACATGACAGGGCTTCACAGGCCCTCACAGTGTTGTGGGTCACTTGTATGACTTTCACCCAGCAACAAAACCGCCTAACACACACTCCTCAGAAACCACTCTGGTCCTTATGCAACACGCAACTGTATAGACCATGACTTCCTTTTCCCTTCATCCATCTTTGGACACTTAAGATGTTTCCACTAGGTTGCTGTTATAAATAACACTGCTCTGAACATGGGGGTGCAGATCGCTCGTTGACATAGTGTTTTCATTTCCTTCAGATGTATTCCCAGAAGTGGAATTACTGGATAATATGGTAGTTCTATTTTTAATTTGTTAAGGAGCCTTCATTCCGTTTCACACTGTTTTCATAGCAGCTGCACCGATTTATAATCCCACCAAAGGTGCACCAGGATTCCCTTTTTGCTATGAGCTCGCCAGCATTTGTATTCTCCTATCTTTTCCGTACTAGCCATTCTAATAGGTGTGCGGAGACGTCATGGCTGAGATTTGCACTTCCTGATAGTGATGTGAGTAGCTCTTCATGGGCCTGTTGGTCATTCATGGCTCTTTTTTTTTTTCTTGAAAAAAAGATTTATTTATTTATGCATACAAAAACTGGGGTGCAGGCCAGAGGTGTGGGGGTGTGTGTGAAAAAATTCACTAGGGACAGAGTGGGACGCAGAACAAGCAGATCTACTGAAACCCACAGGAGAGGTCTGCTGCGCCATGTGGGTCAGCTCCCTGGCTGGGATCTTAATTCTGCTGAAGCAGCCGTGGGTAGATTCGCAGTGCTGCACTTTAACCCTTTGCACCACCAGGTGGGGTCCCCATTCATGTCTCTTTTTTGAAAAATATGTCTTCTGATCTTCTGCCCATTCTAGATAAAAACTTAATTTTTTTCACTAAAGATCTAGTAGTGCATTACATGTTTTGAATATTAACCCTTTACCAGATGTATGGCTTGCAAACATCTTTTTCTCCATAGACCACATTTTTTGTCTGTGGACATTTGCACCGTTTTCTGGGAGGACTGATGTAATAAATCGTCCCTTCAGTGAGGCTCATGAGCTGGGCTCCAGGAGGCCAGGGGCCCAGTCTCATTCTCCAGCCTGAGCTCCCGAGAGTGAACACCTGGCTTAGCTGTCTAGGAAATGTGGTTTCTTCTCCATGCCCCCTCAAGCCTGTGTCCCCATTTGCTTGGACCCCTGCAGTCACCCCTTCACTGGCGCCCTCTCTCAGGCCCTCTTGACTGCCACCTCCACTCTTTTGCTATGATACTGAGTCAGTGTTCCGGAGGCTGTAAGTCTCACCTTGTCACTCTTGCGAGTGCCCCACCCCCACCCCTGTGGCCTTCATCAGCCACAGGAGTGTTTATCAAATAGAGTCACAGGCCTCTGGGAATCTTCAAACATGCAACAAGGTTACTGAGTTCTACAAGGATCTTTTTTTTTTCTTTTTTTTTTTGTAATTTGGTCTTAATGATAACCTTTAAGGCACTTTAAATATGAACTTTTACTGGATTACCTGGATCAGTAATGCAATTTCAGTGCTTACATTTCTCTTTGGTTTGCTTTGGAACCAAGGGAACATTCGATCTTCGATCTGGTAGGGTTGTAACGGTTCATGCGGTGTGTTACCAGTCTGTGTGTGTGTGTGCATCTTTGTGTGTTTGCAGTCTAGGAAAGCACTGGGCAGTGGGCTCACGGGTAAGTCCATGAGCATTTATCTCGCCGATGCTGGCAGGAGCCACCTGGCTCTTTCCCTGACCACCTATCTGTCCCCAGGGACCGCCTTTTTGTGAGCCCAGTAGGTGACCAGTACACATTTGTCACATGACTTCCTTAGACCCAGGCTTTTTGTGGTCACAGCACATGACCTTTGAACGTTCTTTGGTTGTGTTGGGTTCTGCATCATAAGGGGCAAGAGCCGTGTGGAGCTCAGTATTGTTAGCATCTTCCCACAAATACCATTGGTGCTCAATGAGCCTTTCCTGGTTTCGCTTCAAGACTGTGACTTAGGGTAATGTTCTTCCCATGTGGGCAAATATTTTAAAAGACAAAACCAAAACTGTCAAGATTTCAAAGAAACATTGCTGGCAAGTTATTTTACAGTTTTCTTTAAAATACGCTTCAGGCGGAGATAGCTTCGGAGTGTTTGCTGAAATACGGTGCTTGAGGGCCCTCCGTGGTGGCGCAGCGGGTTAAAGCACAGCACTGAAAAGCTAAAGCCACTTCCGCATGGGTTCGATCCCCACCTGCCCCGGAGGAGACCACATGGCGCGGCAGACCTCTCCTGACGTCTGCTGCTCCTCTCAGCAGTGTACTTCGTCGATCTGCCTGTTCTGCTCCCCACTCTGTCTCTGGTGAAGCCTCTTGCCACCCCTGCACCTCTGGCCTGTACCCCAGTTCTGTATGCAGAAATAAATATTAAAAAAAAAAAAAAAAGATGGTGTTTGAGTTCTTGTGGACGGGCCTGGACACAATGCAGCTCTCCGGGAGTTACCCTCCTGGTGAGGGCTGCGCTGCCTGCCTGCACCCTTACCCATATTGCGATGACTGGTTAGGCTTCCTCTGCATTCTGTTTTTCATACCACACCCCTCCACACACAGCATGTCTGCTGCATCTGTCCCTCCAGCCCTTCTCTTTGGCTGCCAAATGGATCCACCCCTCTGTCCTCCTCTGCCCACTCACTGTATGATGCCTGAGTTCCCTGGGGCCACTGGGCAAATGAATTGGCTTGAACTTGAACCCTCTTCTCTCTCCTGTGCTTGTTTGTGTATGATAAACTTTCTGAAGATGTTTGAAAGGTAAATGTTTGAATTGCACGTCCTTATTTGATCGACCTTTTGCACACCCTCCACCGTCAGGCGAGTGAGGGGCTGCCTGTCTGGCTAGACCAGGGTGGTGGCAGGAGGGACGCTGAGGGTACTTGCAGGAAGGTGCCTCCTGCAGAGGCTGGCTGTTTAGAGAGCATAGACAGTAATTCAAGGGGAGTCTTTTGCTAGTAGCATCCTGCATTGTCTCTCCTGAGAATTAAGATGAAGGGCACTGTCACCCCTGGGGTTCTGTTGTCTCAGATCTGGCACTTGAGCGGTGATAGTGACAACCCTTTCGTGAAAATAGTATTTTTTACTATTATAGGTGTAATAAGACATTCAAGGCAGAAAACTTGGAAGACTGAGAAATATCTCAAGTAAACAAGACATAATTTCCACACTCTGAGGTGGCTGTGATCCCTTCCCCACATTTGTGGATTTATTTTACAAATGTAGCTTCCAGATTCCTTCCCGTCTCAATAGAAAATGAACATCTCACCACGTCAGTATTTATCCTTTTACCATAGGTAGATAGCACATTTTACTTAACCAATCCCTTGCTGGGCATTTAATTTGGTTCTAATTTTCTGTTATTAAAGTTCTTTCCTGATAAACATCTGTATTCACGCATCTTCTCTGGCACCCTCTGTAATTTCCTGAGGACAAATTCTGAGAATTCTTGAAACAAAGGGAATGTACATTTTGAACAGCAAAATAAGAACAGAGTGACCTAATAAATGTTATTCATGTAGAAAATTAAAGTTTGATCTACAATCCCACAATCTGGAAATAATGTTACTGAGCGGGGCAACTGTCCTTTCCGGTCCCTTTCGGCTTGGGTACACAGGGCGCCGTGACAGAAGCGCAGACTCTGGGGACCCCCCTCTGGGTTCTGGTCCCTGTTCGCTCTCCTACCATTTGTGCGACCGTGGCAAGTCACAAGAACTGGCTTTGCTTCAGTTTTCTCAGTCTGCAAAATGGGGACAGTAAGAGTCCCACCTCAAAGTTATAATAAATGAAAGGAGTCATTAAATGTAAGTGACTTAGAATAGCTTTGGGTGTGTGGCAAGTAACTTAGCAGTGTTTGTTTTGTTTCATCATCTAGTTTTTCACTCCACAAGTCACTGTATAGCAATGAATATGGACACAGTA
>NW_004567129.1:3340723-3345777 GCF_000260355.1 Condylura cristata | reverse complement strand
CTGCTGTTTTGCTTTGATTGTGTCTGAGTGTCATGATTTCTCGGCAACTTCATCTTGTCACCTGAACACAAAAGGGATTATGAGAACAGTGGACAGACTTTACTGTCAGACTTGAATGGCTGAGACCCCACAAAATGCATGTCAGCAACCAGAAGTTCCAAAGCAGCCTGTCACTGTCACAGTTCCCACCTTTCTTATAGCACATACGACACAAGAAAATTAGCCAACGCAGAGAAGGAATTGTTTAGTTTATTGTTGATTGTTTTAATTTCTCCTACCTTTCATGGTACTTTAATAGGAAAAGTAATTCACAGAAAAACTTGCAACTGGTTAAAAAAAAAAGTTTAAATGAAAAATAAATGTCTCTGCTCCCCTAGATTCTTTGTGTTTCTCTCAGAAGCAAACCATATTCCTAGCTTTTTGTGCTCTAGAAACATTCTACTCCTGTGCAAATGCATAGTTGTGTGTTCATTGTCTTTCTAGAATAAGGGTGTTCTAAAGCACCGTTCTGTGCTTTGTTTTTTTCACGTGACAGGTTTTCATTTGTAACTGGTCTGAGGTTACTTGGTCTTAAAACCACCTCCACTGGTGTTCAGCTGGCGACTAAAAGGTTGACAGAATGTGTCTCCTAATGTTTTGTTAGTTTTTTAATTTTGTGCTGTATTTCTGTGTCTCCTAATGTTTAGGGTCATTATCTTCTGACCAGCTGCCAAACCTCTCTAATGAGTCCTACAGAAACTAAATGTAACGGTTATCTCTGCCCTTCTGTCCGTCACAGCGCAGACTGAACCGGAAGCAGAGTGTGCTGAGACTTGGCCTACCAAGTCCAAGCTTGGCAGCTGGGAGTCCCTGGAGAGAAGTGGGGTCCCTGGAGGCAGGCAGGCCCCCTTCTGGGCCGTGGTTTCCTTATTTTATTACGAGTGTCCTCATTTTAAAATCACACTGGGAAGTCTAAGGTGAGCTTCATGAGAGCAAGTCTTTGTCTGCCCTCCCCCCCACAGCTGGAAGGGCCCCAGAACTCCAGGGGGCACCATAGCTGGGTGCTGTCCTCTGGGTTGTCCCCGTCAGGGGCAGAGGCCTTCAGCAAGGAGATGCAGGCTCTGCTAGGACACTGGACCCTGACCCAGTGGAGTTCACTGGCAAGAAGCAGGAAAGAAAAGGGGCTTTGCCAGAGGGGAGGAGGAGGGCTTCTCAGAGCCTGTTCTGTTCTCACACAGCCTCGAGTTGCTGGTTTGTATGTCTGTCTCTGTTGTTGTTTTGTTTACTTTCAAAATGGTCTCAGGGTTTCAGTGGCTTAATTTTTAAATGGAGAGGTGCCCCACACTGGTCATTTTTTTTTTTAAGATTTTAATTTACTTAGGCATACAGAAATGGGGTACAGGCCAGAGGTGCAGGGCTGGTGAGAGGACTCACTAGAAACAGAGTGGGGAGCAGGACAGGCAGATGGACAAAGTACACTGCTGAGGGGAGCAGCGGGTGGGCCAGGAGAGGTCTGCCGTGCCATGTGGGTCACCTCCGGGGCGGGATCAAACTTGCACCGAAGCAGCCACGGCTTGGCTTAGCTTCTCAGTGTCACGCTCCAACCCGCTGCACCACCAGGGAGGCCCATGCTGGTCATTCAGACCCCAAACTCATGAGATGGTGCAGTCACTGGCGATGTGTGTGAAGTGCGCTGCTTGTACACAGCTCTCATTTAATACTCAGCGGTAGCTTCTGAGGTTGTACATGTTACGTCCCAGAGAGATTAGGTCATCGGCAAGGTCACACAGCTGATCCGCGGTGGAACAGCAGCCCCTACTGTTCGGGAGCCAGGAGCCCAAGGAGCCCAAGGAGTTTAGGGGGCCAGTAAATGGGAGAGGTGGGGCGGGGGGGGCACTCTCACCTTGACACGCTGTGTGACCACAGACCAGTCCTTCCCTGGGCTGCAGCTTCCCATCTGAACAAGGAAGGGTCATCTGAGACGTCCAGTGCTGTGCACGTAAGAATCCCGGACGCCTGCGCGATTTTGGTCAGGAGGCGCAGGGCATATTCAAAGGGTACCCACTGGAGGGTCTGATGAAGGGGCTGGTGGCAGGGTGTGGGAGCCGGACAAGCCTGGCGAGGCTCTTAGGGCTGCCACTAGGCCTGGAGGGATCAGGAGAGGCGGTGGAGTTAATGCAGCTCAGAGAAGCTCTTCGAGAGGGACGGCAGGAGCTTCCGGGAGCTTCTGCCTTCGGTCGTGACAGGCAGCACTGCCGAGCCCCACGGTGGTCCCTTCCTTTCCACCCAGCCCCCGTGTGGCTGCCTAAAATGGCAGCCAGGCAGTATAGATGTGGGGGAAGGGTGCAGTGTGCTCACCTCCAGGGTACAGGCAAGCGGAGTTAGTGGCCCCGGGGTTTGGCCAGGCTTTCGGCCTGTCTTTTGAGGAGGAGTGCAGTTACACAGAGAAGGCTCCTGCTGAATGCAATACAGCTTGTGAGAACCCCCCGCTGCCTGCCTCAGGACTGAGGAAGCAGCAGGCACCCCAGATACCAGGCTTTTCTTTTCAAAGCGGGCAGAGAAGAGGGCGGGCTCAGCCCTCCTCTGATTCATGTGGGAAGTTGTGATGTTTCTGAGTCACATTTCAACCTTTCCTGACATCCCTTCCCTTCATGATGAATTTGGCTGAATGACTGTTGCATCTAGAATTTCCCTAGAAATAAATGTCCTTGCTCACTGGGAATTCATCTGAGGCTCAATTTCAGAAAGAAAAAGATCCTTCTCTTAAGTACGAAAAGCTAGCACAGGACAAACAACCATTTGGGGTGGCAACTTGGTGGGGGTCCTGCAGGGGGTCTCACTGGCCAACACTTGCTGTTTTTTGTCTCCTGAACTCTGCCCAGGGTCCAGGGTTTGCCTCAAGATCCCCCTGGAGTGGGTCCCCCAGCTTTCCAGCCCCTCCTTTCGGGTCCCCTGTGTCTGTCGTCCACTCTCACTGTGAGGGCCGGCAGCTGGACGCAGAATTTTGCCCAGGTCTCTGGCTGCAACATTCCAGCTGGGCTGTTTCCAAGAAGGCAGAGGGCACGCTGGCATAGTGCCCCTCTTCTGCAAGGGGAAGGAGGATCCCTGGGCACAGACTTCCAGGAAAGCAACCTGCCTGTCCTATTAGGAGCTTTAGAAACATTTTGCTTTGATCCACAATTTCTACTTTTGAGTCCATCACTTAGGAAATGAAAGGTTTGTTGTGGACCAAACAGTACTAGTATCTAACAAATCAATAAGAGGACCAAGTCCAGCTCACCCAGGCAAGCCATGGACAGCTATGAGCTCACTTGATTAAGGAAAAGTAGGGAGGATCAGCATAAGACGCAGCTGGAGCCAGGGGTCTCAAGCGATGCTAGCTCCTCTTTTCTTGGTAAAAGGTGCAATGCAGTGGTTCCAGGCTGTAATCTTAACCTGCCAGGAATGCCAGGGGATTGAACAGGAAGGCCTCTCTCCACAAGAGCTCCTGGACTTCCTAGGATCCAGTCTGGCCTACTTGTTCATCCTGGGCCCATTCATGTGGTCTGGAGGATGGGAAAAGCCCATCAGTTAGGCATTGGTCACGTGTCCTCTCCTAGCACTGTAGAATAACTTCTCAACCATATGGGCCACACCAGGAGATGAGAGGGGACACCTGGGGTGCTCTTGCCCAGGAAGGGTCACTGTGGGATGGGTAAAGACTGCTGAATCCCATGATGACATTGCACCATCATGTGAAAAAATGAGACCACCTCTGGGAAAATGGTCTAAATTGTGACTTATTCAGGGGAGGGAACATTATACAGCCGTTAAAATGTACATTCGAATTAAATTTATGGAGAAAATGTAATGATAGGATTTATGCTAGAACACTTACAAAAAACAGGTTATAATGTTCATATACACAATGATTTCGACTGTGTAAAATATTTATGCTTTGAAAATGCTGGAAGAAAATATATAGAAATGTTCATATAATTTTCTCATGGTGATGCGGGTGAACTTCATTCTGTAATATTTTTCTTTTTTTTTTAAATTTAAAGTACTCATTACATGTAGAAATGAAACTAACGCTTAAAATCCAAGTTGCAAGATGACTGCCACTTAGCCAGCATGTAGCTATGCTGCAGCCAGTTGGGGAAGAGAACGGGGAGTGGGGTGGAGATTGGGGGTGGCAGGTAAGAGGAGGGGGCAGGCATCTCTGCCAAGCCCTCTATTTCAAACCTTGGAGAAAGCTGGTTTGGGCCCAGTTGGAAGTGACCTGTGGGAGGTGTAGTTGGGGGTGGAGGGGGCTTTAAGTTCCCTTGACAGAGAGACTGTGGCTCAATGGTTATGATTTTGTGCATTTGCTCATTCATTCATTCGCTCGTTCATTCATTCGCTCATTCATTCATTCGCTCATTCATTCATTCGCTCATTCATTCATTCGGCAGATGAGTATCCCTGTGTGCCAAGGCCAGCAAGGGGACATCGGTGCATGTGGGTGGCTTACCCTGTATCGTGGGCCTGGTGGTGGGTGGTCACTGGCAGAGGAGCTGCACAGAGGAAGCCCATAACACGCTGGCTCTGAGGAACAAGCAGCAGGACCTCGGCTTGGAGCTGGGGCGCAGGCACTGGTGTGGCCTCAGAGGGGCGTCAGCTGGTTGCTGCTCCCAGCTCTGAGCGAGGGAGCAGGATGGGAGACCGGATAGTGTAGAGTGGGCTGTGGGGGCTGAGGAAAGCTGAAGAGGGCCCACAGGTCGGAAGAAGCAGCTCCAGGGAGGTGGGTCCTGGGAGGAGAAGAGGGGTCACAGGTGGAAGTTTCTGTTCAAAACAGGCAGAGAGCAGCCCAGCTCTCTGGGAGGAGAGCAGGGCCCTCCCTGGTGGCACAGTGGGTTAAAGCGCAGCACTATGAAGCTATTCGCAGTCACTACAGCATGAGTTCGATCCCCAACCAGGGAGCTGACCCACAGGGTGCAGCAGGCCTCTCCTGTCTCACCTGCTGCTCCCCTCAGCAGTGTATTCAGTAGATTTGCCTGTTCTGCTACCCGCTTTGTCTCTGATGAATCTTCTCACTGCCCACATCTCTGCCTGTA
>NW_004567129.1:3335788-3340367 GCF_000260355.1 Condylura cristata | reverse complement strand
CTCTGTCTCTGGTGAAGCCTCTCACCGTCCCGGCACCTCTGGCCTGTACCCCAGTTCTGTATGCACAAATAAACAATTTTAAAAAAAGAAAGAAAGAAAGAAAGAAAGCTCAGGGCCATGCTCTGGTCCCAGGAAGCCCTAGTGTGCTCATCTGGAAAAGGGGGGCTCATCCTGCTGTCTTTGGAGAATGCCCTGGCTTCAGGACTAATAGCTGGAGGCATCTGGGCTGGAGTCAGGTCAAGAGTAGGTGCACAGTTCCCAGGAGGAAGTTGGGTGACACACCTGGACCACACGTACCTGGCACCCTGGTCTCACCACACCGGCAGGGAGGTCAGTGTGGACCTGCGCCACCCTGCATCTGCCTTCGGAGGTGCAGTGTGAGCTTCTGCCGCCTCCTGCCCTGCTCCTTTCCCTGGCTCACTCCCTCTGGGGATGCCCACCCTTGGAGCCAGCTGCTGTGCTTCCAGGACAAGGGGCGACCACAAGTGGACAGTGTGCTGTGTGGCCCCTGCTGAGGCCCCAGCCGATCCAGGCATCCAGGGAGCGAGCAACGCTCCGGGCTAACTCCAGCCCCAAGCGGCATCTGGCAGCAGCCATGGATGAGCCCTGACTGGAATTGCCTAGCTGAGCCCAGTCAAGCTCTGGAACCGTGATAGACGACAAAATGATGTCCCGGCTCTTTTTCATAGACTTTATTCTTTAGGGTCATGGCAATATTGAGCAGCAGATACATTTCCCAGATGTCTCCTGCACCTCTATATACAGCCTCCCCCACTAACCAGAGCCTGAACCACAGTGGTGCATTTCTACCATCGGTGAATCTGCACTGCCCTATAATTATCACCCAGAGTCCATCGCTGGCATTGGGTCACTCTTGGTGTTGTAGATTCTCTGGGCTTAGGCAAAGGTGTAATGACATGAACCCATCACACGACCTTAGAGAGTAGTTTCACTGTCCTAAAACATCTCGTGCTTCCCTATTTATCCTTCCCACTCCCCTGGCCCCTGGCAACTCTGACCCTTATACCCTCTCCATAGTTTTGCTTTTTCTAGAATATCATATATTTGGATTTTTTAGCAGTTGGATTTTTTAAAAAAGATTATTTATGCATACAACCCTGGGGTACAGGCCAGAGATCGTGGTGGGGAGGGTGTTGAGAGGCTTCACCAGAGGCAGAGTGGGGAGCACAGGCGGATCGACTGAAACACACTGCTGAGGGGAGCAGTAGGCAGGTCAGGAGAGGTCTGCAGCGGCCTGTGGGTCAGCCCCCTGGCGGGGGATCGAACTCGTGCTGCAGTGGCTGGCTATAGCTTCATAGTGCTGTGCTTTAACCCCTTGCACCACTGGGGTGGGCCCAAGGATATCATGTATTTGGATATTAACCTGGTATCCTGCAACCTAATTATGATGTTATTAGTTCTCAGAGTTTTTTTAGTCGATTCTTTCAGATTTTCCATAAGATGATCACTTTTTTAAATTGTACCTTACTCTGTGCCTGAGGTAGCAGCTACCAGTGAGAGGTTTTACTGGGAGAAGAGGACGTGTGGTGGGCACCAGCTGTTGCGCCAGGAGAGGGGTCCCGCCCCTGCCAGCGCTTCCCAACTCAACCTACTGCACGAGTCTTATGAGGGAGTTTGCATCCTCCATTGCTCTCTTCCTGGAAGCACAATGCACCCTGAACTGTTTTTTAGAGTCAAAGAAGTATCTATGTTGGGGCATCATGGCCCCAGATCGCTAGTGATGGGGTGCTGGGGCCCCACCTCATTGTTGGGGAGTTGTGGGTCACCCAGATCTGTGTGAGAGCCTCTCCTCTACGGCCTGTGATCTCTTCCAGGCCGCCAATGTTGGGGGCCAGGAGGAACTTCAGTCTGTGCAGTTGCCAAAACTGGTACCTATTATCTGCTTGGCATAAACTAGCAGCTTCCAGGCATGGAAGAGCCAAAAAAATAAAAATAAAAAATAAAAAAGCAAAACCAAAAAAAAAAAAAAGGAGGCTAAAAGCTAACAAACATCTACATTGAGGTAGACACCTATTGTTTCCCTGAGGGCATCTTTGGCTCTCAGCGCTTTGATATCTCGAAGTCTTCTCCCTGTCTCCGCCCAGGGCCGGAAGTGGTCATGTACCTCGGGCCTGGTCACTCAGCACATCCCACTGGCTCGGCCTCTGTGAATGGTTCGGGGTGGGCCTGGGTGTCTAATGGGTCTAGTGAGAGTCCTCCCTAGCATTGTCTGGAACTTACTGGGGTGGGGTGGGGTGACCTTGCGCGTGGGGTTCCCGGCTTTGGATGTGAGCCTAGAGCTGGCACCGGGAGCCAGGCACCTGGGTAGGGGCTGGGGCTCACACCTGAGAATGAAGCTGTCACCGAAGAGAGAACAGATAAGGGAGGGCAGAGAGACCGGCTTCCGGGAGGACTGTCTGAGGCTGGGGTCTGGCAGTGCTGGAAGGCAGCCATGCCCTGGCATTTCAGTCACACGAGCCAATAAATCTCTGCTTACACTTAATCTAGTTTGAGGGGTGTTTGTCACGTCAAAGAGCCTAAGCTGCCATCTCTAAGAACTACGCAGAGAGCTCCTGCGGCAGCCATGGTTCTGGGCAGAGACTGCAGGCTGGCTCTGGGAAGAGGCCAGGCCTGTGCCTTTTTCTTTTCACCTGCGCCCCCTCCGAACTCCCAAATCCCACACCGGGGTGACCTGTAAGCCCCTCTGAGTCCGCTGCCTCCCAGCAGCCGGTCTGTAGGACACCTAGCAGCACCTGGCTGGTCTGCAGTCATTTGCTGTCCACCTGTCCACCTGTCTCCTCCAGGAGAATGTGAGTCTTGGGAGAGCAGCCTCCCAGGCTGGCCGGCCCTGCAGGCCCTGGCACTCTGCCTGTCGTGCCAGGTGCCACTGAACTGAATGGAAAGACGGAAGTAGCTCAAAAAGACCAGGTCGCCTGGAAATCTGGACAAGACTGACTTTGGACAATGAAAGAGAACTGCACTTGTTCAAAAATGAAGGGAGCAGGGCCTCCTTGGTGGCGCGGGGGTTAAAGTCTCAGTGCTATCAAACTATTGCCAGTCACTGACATGAGTTTGTTCCCCGGCCAGGGAGCTGACCCACACGGCACGGCAGACCTCTCCTGACCCGCCCGCTGCTCCCCTCAGCAGTGTGTGTCAGTAGATCCGCCTGTTCTGCTCCCCACTCTGTCTCTGGTGGATCCTCTCACCCCCCACCCCGGCGCACCTCTGGCCTGCACCCCCGTTCTTGTATGCATAAATAAATAAAATACATCTTTTCAAAACAAATTTCTGCCATAGCAGAATATTTAATATGAATAGATTTAACAAATGAATGCCCTTAACACACACATAACCAGTGCGATTTTACTGTGCCAGAGTCATTAGCATATTTCTTTTTAAAAATTAATTTATAGGTCACAGAAGGCAGCGTGGCCTGGTAATGGGATACATGTCCCAAGATGGAGACTGTCTCCCTGCCCCTCCTGTTCCCGTGACCTGTGCCCAGGATCTGGGAGAATGTCAAAGACCTTGTGAGGTGCAGGAGCACGGCCCCACAGACCACCCCCCCACTTCAGTCAGACCTTAGGAGGGCAGCCCAGGTGGGCTCTGCCCACACCTGCACCCTGTCACCTGTCACCTGCGCGGGAGCTGCTGCCAGCCCCAGGCTTCCCGAGTACTTGCGGCCACCAGAAGGGGGCAGACTGCGCCTTCTGAAGCCGGAACACAATAGGTCTGAGAGGTGGCCGGCAGGTGGGGGTGGAGGTGCCAGGCTGCCACCATGACCACGGCCACCTGGAACCCACCGGGCTCCTGTAGCCCGGGCCTGGCTCCCCTAAAACTTCAAGTGTGATCTGGCTCAGCGGATGTCGCCCACAGCCGCCTCTGAGTCAGGGCCCCCAGCAGGGGCAACCCCGGGCAGCAGTCTGGCTGGGGGTGGGGCTGGGCCTGTTTGAAGCTGAAGGCCAGGAGCACTCTTCACCTGGATTACACATCTACCTGGGGTGGCTGGAGGGGCTGGTGGAGATTTGCGGTCGGTTTCAGTTTCCCTGAGCCACCCCTAGGCCGAGCCACCGCTCAGGGAAACCTTTGATTTGGAGGCCTCAGAAACCTCCAGAACCATCAACTCGCTCTGTGTGGAGGCAGAGGCAGATCGCGTGCACAGTGGCTCAGGCCGGGGCAAGGGTCCTCCTCTCCCCTCGCTGCCGCCCACCCAGCTCCACAGTCACCAGCATCAGGGTGGGTGTCAGCGGGCCTCTGAGCACGGAGCCTTCCTGCGGACTGGCTGGGCAGCCAGCCTGGCGGGCCAGGGCCGGCAGCCTCAGCCCTCTGTGGAGTCCCCAGCCCAGCAGCCCAGCTCTCAGACAGCTCAAACAAAGAGAATTTTAAAGTGACACAAGCTGGACATGCAGCCACAAGAGGGTGTCTGCCCAGATTATGGTGAGCTCCAGCTTGGGCCTTTGAAGGGCACTTGATTTCCCGGGGTGAAGATGGATTTTCACAACAGAATTAAGAAAAGCCTCACCCCCCATGCTCAACCGCTGGGCGGCCATACCCCCCACTCTCTTCCCATCTCCACCCT
>NW_004567129.1:3332355-3335582 GCF_000260355.1 Condylura cristata | reverse complement strand
AGCAGCCACATCCCCCACTCTCCCCCCACCATGCTCATCGGCTGGAGGGGGGGTGGCCTGACACAGGGCAGCAGGGGAGGTGCGTGCACCCGAGACTTTCACATCCCACCACACTCTTAGCACGCTGCAGGCACCAGACAGCTGCTGGCCGGTATCTGACTTGTGGGGGCTACTTCCAGCCCCCCTCTGCCTGCAGCAGAATCACTCCGTCAGCACAAGCCCCTCACTGCCTGCTCAGTCTTCCCATGACTTCTGCTGCCTTAAGACAAGGTCCAGGCCTTGACCTGCTTCTCTCCTGCCTCCCCCACCCACACATGCCAGCCACTGGTGCTTCTCTCCCTCTTGAACCCTTGGCTTGCCTGGGAACTGTCATGATTTATTCTGGGTCTACCTGGCTCTTCCCTACTCTGTCCCTTCATCTTTCAAATAGCAGCTTCAGTGTGACTTCTGAGAGGCCTTCCCTGACACCCCAGGCCACGGCCCTGTCCTCCAGACCTGCGCTGTCACATTCCACCTCTGCTTTGTCCTCACATGGGGCTTGCAGCCTAACACAGGGCAGTTGCATAGCAGGTGTTCAGCAAACGTGTGCTGGCTGAAGGTGGGCAGGAAGAGAATGAGGGGCACGTAGGAGCCCTGAGGTGCCACCCCTCCAGGAGAAGCACACTGAATGCAAGAGCACAGAGCCACGCATCTGTCGTCTCAGGGCCTCCTCGCCTGCTCATCACCGTCCCCACCTTGGAAATGCACCTTCCTCAGTGACCACAGGTCTAGGCTTCCTGCTAGAACTGAGCTGATCTGGCTGCTACAAATTCCCACATGGGCTTTGCTTCTCAGGCTCCACTCTACACCCCACACCTCCAGCCTACCTACCTGGGAAGTGGGGGCCCAACATTCCCCTCAACTCCCCTGCTAGCTTCTTGCTGGAAGCTTCTAGGTCAACTGGAAAGATGTCCCCACTGGACAAGGCTGGTGCCTTGGAGAGGCCTCTGGGCCTGCTATGGAGCATTTGGCACGTGACTCAGTCACAATTCACCAAAACCCTTTGCCCCACGCTCACATTGGGGCCGCCATGAAGAGGCACCAGATTTGCTTCCCAAACCCCAAGCTTGAGCCGGGGGTTCTCATCCTTTCTGCTCAGGAGAAATTTCTGAAGAATTAAATTACAGTCTCTTCTGGAAAGGGATTAAAGGACTGAAAGCAACTCTAAGCCAGCAGGAATGACACCGCTGGCTCCTGCGGGGGCAGAGTCCTGTGGTATCCCACCCTTTGCTGTCTGCACAGGTGACAGGTGGCAGAGGCAGGGCACCCCTGGGTGACTTCCAGAGCTAGCAGGGAGCAGACACAAGACACACAGCAAAGCCATGCTCAGGAATGAGGGGTCCTGCCAGCCCCTCCGTGGCCCAGCATGAATTGTCAATCAACACTACAAAGCAGATGACCATGGGGGTCAGGCAGCAGTAGAAAGGGGTGCCTGTGCCAGGTAGGAAGAGCCCACCTGAAGCCTCCACTGCTCCAGCCCTCCAGGCCCTGGAAGAAGAGTTGTCCCATAAAGGAGATTTTGTAAATTCTGTGTTATATAAAATCTCCCACATTAAGTGTTGATTCAATTTTTAAAATAACAACGCACTCGCAAGGCAATAAAACGTTTCTGCAAATCTTATTTGTCAGGGAAGTGTCTGAATTAAGCTCTGTAAAGTAAGGTGCTACTTCCTGGCTGTCAGGCTATCTCCCAAGGAGTGAATCAGCCTTGGCTATTGGTCACTGACCCCTGTTTGAGACCAGCTGAGCTAAGAATGGGAGCAGAACATGCAGATGGACTGAACTACACTGCTGAGGGGAGCAGCAAGCGGGTCAGGAGAGGTCTGCCGCGCCATGTGGGTCACCTCCAGGGTCTGGGATTGAACTCGTGCTGACGGGTCTGTTGCTAGTTCCACAGTGCTGCCCTTTACCCATCTCGCCACCAGGGAGGGCCCTTCTTGCTGGAGTCTTGTCTGATCGATCACCCACCAAGCCCACCAGGCCAAGGCCGAGTAATTTTTCTTCTCCAGAGATTTTATGGTTTGATGTATCCATAGCAACAGCGCCACAGAGCCTCACCCAGTATTTGTGGAAGGAACCGTGAGTTTCTGGCGAACTCACCTCCATGACTCCCCACCCTTAGCCCCACTGCTAAGACTTTTTCTAGCAACTGAAAGAAGTGGCTTAAAGCGCCAGCTCTCTGGCTGCCCCGTGGAGCGGGGGCTTGCCACCGCTGTGGATGTTTCAATGTGAACACATCCGGGACTTCAACAGGCAGATGGGAACCCCAGTTTGTCATTTGGAGAACTCTTCCTGAGCCCAGACCCTCCAGGGTCACAGCCTTCCAGGAACCCCGAATCTGGGTCAGCTCCAGATCTGTTCACTGGGCCCAGACGTGGATCTCGCCGGCACTCAGGGCAGATAGAGAGATCACTGAGTAGCCGGTTCTTACTGCCTGTCATCCAAAAAAGAAAATCAATTTGAAACATAAATGAAATATGACTGGCGTTTTAAGAATGCATCTTACAAGCAATGCTCTGGACTGGGAACAGGGTGGCGGCTGGGTTGGGGCCTCGAGCTGAGCCCCGACAGCGGGGCCTGACGTGGAGCCTCTAAGGGCTTTGCTGTCTCCAGCTCAGCACTGGAGCCCTTGGATGCCCAGACTGGGGGACGCCCCAGCTGGCAGCTGGGGAAGCCAGCCAGAGAGGGTCTCACTCTCCAGGGTCACTGCTGCACGGAGGCTGGAAGCCCATCTGGCTTGAGAGCAGGTGGTGGGCCAGGCCTGGCTGGAACCTTCTGGGGGACCGTGGGCGAATCATCCTGCTTCTTAGGGACTCAGCCTTCTAGTCTTTGAAACGGGGATAACTTGCAGAGCAGGTTAAAGGAGGTTGGTGGTTAAAACACTTTGGAAATGAATATTTATTTTAAACAGGGGCAACCCTCACACAACAATTTTCAAACAATGCAAAAGTCTGTAAGAGACAGGGTACATTTCCCCCTCTGCCCCTGGACCCTGCCCCTCCTTTTCCCACCAGGAGTCAGGGACTCTTGAGCAATTTCTTGAGTGTGTCCTTTTCCCTTTCACCTCTCTGTTCCCAGATGGTCTCCTTTCCAGAGCGCTGGTGCAAGGAAGGAGCAAAGAGAGGAGCAAAGGGCTGGGGCGGGGCTAGTGGGAGGAGCAAAGGGCTGGGGTGGGGTAGTGGGAGGAG
>NW_004567129.1:3318900-3332120 GCF_000260355.1 Condylura cristata | reverse complement strand
GGGGTAGTGGGAGGAGCAAAGGGCTGGGGCGGGGCTAGTGGGAGGAGCAAAGGGCTGGGGCGGGGTAGTGGGAGGAGCAAAGGGCTGGGGCGGAGCTAGTGGGAGGAGCAAAGGGCTGGGGTGGGGTACTGGGAGTAGCATAGGGCTGGGGTGGGGTAGTGGGAGGAGCAAAAGGGAAGGGCGGAGCCAGTAGGGCCAGGAGGGTTTGGGAAGAAAAAAAGAGGAAAGGTGGATAGGAGAGAAAGCAGTAATAGAATCTGGGCTCTGCCTGTTCCTCTTGCTAGAGTAGAGACAGATCTTCCAGAGCGCTGGTGCAAGGAAGGGGAACCTTTACTACACTGTGAGTTGTAACAACAGAAGCTGTTATTTATGGCAAAGAAAATCCACTGGGCAGGTCTTCGGCCTTCTGTTAGCCAGTCCCCAACCACAGACCTCCTGGTGCAGGCAGTGCCGCAGCCAACAGCATGATTGGAGCGAGTGTGCAAGCTTGGCGAGGGGAAAGCACCTTGTAGACTCGGGTGTTATGCCAGGGGCCTGCAGAAACAACCCTTTTAGCCTGAAAAGTCTATACTTTTCTCTCCTGACTAAACCACAATGAAAGAAAGGCTTGGCCGTTTTGCAATAGTTTCTTTTTTGCTGACTTTATTCACAAATTCTTCTTCAGCCAAAAACTCATTTCGCATCTGTGTGTCACGTGAGCGGGTTTTGCAGAGATCCAGCCATTATTTGGGGGGACCATCCATAATATTCTGCCGTCTCTCCAAGAGAAGCACTGGTGACTTTCCAAGGGTCCACGCCGGAGGGAGAGTGGCCTGGGGATGCTGACCCACTCTCCTTTGAGGCCTCCAGATGTCATTATATCCCGGCAGGGTGACCAGTTCAAAAGGGCTCCCCAAGGGGCTTTGCCCCACAACCCCAATCCTGTAAACTGTCTCTAACACCTAGTCCAGACTGTCCTTGTCTGGGCCCCGCCCCCTGTGGTGATTGACAGATGTGCTCAAAGGAAACCTGTTTTGGCAGTAGGGGCGTGGCCTCTCCCCTTGGACAAAATCAAAGCCTATCCATGGAAGAACCCTCACCTCTGTCTGTCTACTAGAAACAGTGGAGGCCTTTTTCGGGGGGTGAAACCAATTTTTAACGGACTTTTAGACTATCTGTATTACACTGATGTAATCAGAATATCCGCTATGTGGTTTTTATATGTGGATCCTCATTCATTCAGGGAAGAGGTAGAGCAGGTGTTATGTCCATTTGGCAGACGGTGAAACTGAATCTCCCAGATTCTCTGTGCTGGCTGCCTGTTCCACAACCATTCCCACCCCCAAGAAGACATACCATTTTTAAACCTCTGTTGCTTATGTTACTTTTTATGATTTATTTTATTTATTTATCTATGCATACAAGAACTGGGGTGCAGGCCAGAGGTGCAGGGGGTCAGAGGATTCACCAGAGACAGAGTGGGGAGCAGAACAGGCAGATGGACTGAAATACACTGCAGAGGGGAGTAGTGGGCGGGACAGGAGAGGTCTGCTGTGCCATGTGGGTCAGCTCCCTGGCCAAGGATCGAACTCATACAACAGTGGCTGGTTATAGCTTGGTGGCACTGAGATTTTAACCCCTGCACTGCCAGGGAGACCCTTCTTATCTTTCTTACCTCTGAGGAAGCAAAGAGGTGATTTCTGACCTCACCATGTTGACCTCTAGCTTGGTGTTGACTAAAAGAGGCAGTGCTGGCTGACAGGCCTGCTGGGGGCTGGTGGGAAGGTGTTTCTTTCTTGGACAAAAGGACCCAAGTTAGGGATACTTCCTTTTACTTTTTGCCTCTGGTCATTGTTGGCTCCCTGTAATTTCTGGAATTACGGTTGTAATCTTGGTACCACGAAGACAACCAGCCTCAGGTACAAGTCACTGAGCTAAGAATATATGTTGTTGTTGATGGCCACAGTAATGCTGCATCACCACCTCATAACTGCAGAAGCCCAGTAAGAAGCATTTGCTTATTGCTCATGTGATTGCAATCTGCCAATCCAGGCTGGCTTAGATCTGCCTGTGTTTTTCATTTTCCAGCAGGTTCTCAAAGAGATGGTAAAGCGCAGCCCCCAATGTGTGCCCATTTATTGGGTGCCTACTATATGCTGGGCACCAGGCTGGATTGTGCCACATAGACATAGACAAGACATTATCCTAGGGTGGACCACAGCTGAAATGGCTCTCATTCTTGTGAGAACAGAGTGTTTAAAAGAAAACATGTGTCATTGCTAAAACTTAGCAGAATCCACACATGATCTGGAGTCCCCTGAAACTCCAGGCTCTGGCCATACTGGACAAGCATTATTTTCTCAGGGTGGCAATTTATCAGTGAAATGGCCACTCTTCTAGAAAGGCCACTTTCCTGTTTGCTGCAGTCCCCACCAGGCTCTATTGCCTCATGACACTCGAGATACCCACATGGCAATGATGGGCATTTGTGCTTGCAACTTTTACTTAGATCAGGGGACCCAGCAGCATCATGGGACAGGTTTCAGATATCTAAGTGGACAGCAAGCTGACACTGCCAACGCCTCTCTTGTACATGTGAACTCACTTGAATTTATGCCTTCAGAGAGGCAAATGGCTCAAAGATTAAATGCAGAAAAACTCATATGTCTTCTAAAAATTCCGTGCTCTTCTCTAGCAAGAGACCGAAGAGTAAAGATACCCCTTTTTAGGGAAAATACCGGATGGTTTCACTCATTGCAGGAGTATAAAGGACCAGGGAAGAAAATAATAATAATAATGAACAACTATATGCCAGAGACATTTTACGGGGGTGGAGTGGGGAATGGGATCAAAAATGGGAGGTGGTGGAGTGCCCTGAACTATAGTGATGGCATACGGGTGATTTGGTGATGGGAAGCCCAAGGGGATTACAATTGAGATGGAAAAGGCTCAAAATGGTATAAAAATAAACTATTATATTATTTTTTTTAAATACCCTTTTTTAACTTCCCCTTTCTTTGAGAAGCCGTCACTGGCATGCAGGACAGGGAGGGCTGACAGAGGCGAGTATTCTTTCTCCCCAACAGATGACCCCTGTGCCGGCCCAAAGGCAGCCCGCATCTCCCAAGTGAGAGCAGCTGCTGGAAACTTCTCTAGGTTCAGCAAGGACCCCAGCGCCCCACTCAGCTCACCTCGGAGCAGAGGCCCCTCATTAGTGCTCACAGCCTTCTCTGCGGGCTGCCCCTGGAACCTTTCTCCCAAGCCCAGGGCGGGCGAGACCTTGCTGGAACCACCTTCCGTCTCGCTTCAGAGCGCCGGCCTGGCTGAGACAGCCCAGAGCAGAGGAGCTGCCTGGAGTGAGCCGAGGCCCATTCTGGGTGGCCTCCCCTCCTGCCCAGCCCAAGGGCGTCTCGCAGCTATAAATTGAGTAAATTGAAAATGTTACTGAGAGTTGGAGATAAAAGAGAGAGCTGGGTGTCTCCATGAATAAAACATGGGAAGGAGGCCATTTCTTGGAAAAATAGAGAGAATAAATTGTGGCGGATCAATTTTATCTAATTTCTTGGCCGAGCTTCTGACATGCAAATGAATGTGCTCATAATTTATGAGTGAGCTATGGAGATTACCAGAGGGAAGGGGTGCCTGGATTTCTGGTGGAGGAAGGAGGGGTCTGGCTAAGGATTTAGCAAAAGTCCACTAGGCTTTTTCTCCTTAAAACCTTAAGAGTTAGTAAACCTCCCAGGGACAGCGAAAGCCAGGGAGAGTAAATTCTGGATTCCTGGGTCTGTCTTTGGAGTCCATTCCTCTGGACACATTTGCTGTCCCAGCCATACCAGTGGCTAACTGGCCAGCCATGGACACAACATACGTGGCCAGGCCACCAGGCCTTCGCTCAGCTGCTTTCCATCTTCTAGCCTCAATCTCACCATCCCTTTCCCCCCCTGGACCTGGTCTCCCTGGAGGCCTCTGGGAACTCGCTCTTCCTTCTAGGCGCTGGAGCCATGTATCTGTCATTGCTTAGAAGTGGCATGCTGGCCCAATGCTGCAGCAAATGTCTTTTTTTTTTTAAGCCTGAGCCCTGGGTGTAAAAAGTCAAAATTAGTTGCCACGGTTAGGAAACAGGGAGGTTTCCCATACACTGCAGGATGTCTGGCTTCTATTGAAAGATAAGAACATCTGGTTACTGGGGTTTGTCTTTTCACTGCAACAACTGGCTGGAATCAAGAAGTCATCACTGGCCTTCAAGGCAGAGAGAAATAAGACATACCCCAATTTGCTGCAGGCCTTATGGCTCCCTATTGCCTCTCTGGCCTTGAAGTCAAATGTCAGTTGCCATTTCATTTACTATTGGGTTGGCACTATATTTGTTTGTGATAGAGTGCATGAGAAAGAGAGCCCTTCTTGTCACTTTCTGGTGGGAAGGAGGACACCAGGCAATCGCACCCCTGAGCTCCCCACAAAGCGCAGGAGAAGCTGAGTTTGTAGCTTCTGTTTGCAAAGGGTGCTGTGAAGTTGTCTTTGTCTTTTTATTCCAGGTCTCTTTACTGAAGCCACTGTCACGTAGAGCTGGGGTAGCTTGGAGAGGGAATACAGAAGCCCAACCCAGTCTTTGGACGTCTCCCTGTGAGGCAGACTACCAGCGGGTGTGGGGGAGATGAGCCCTGCTCCCACTTTACACATGAGCAAACTGAGGCCAAGTTTGGAAATTCCTCAACATAGCTGGCTAGTTGTGAACGCCTAGGTCTGAATCCATGGCTCGCTGGCTCCAAAGCCAGACTTGATGAGGGCCCTTTGGGCCTCTCTGATCACCCCTTTTTTTTCAGAACTGTTGTCTTCCTGAGGCCCCAGGGAACCAGGATGACGAGTCTTACAGGGAAAATAACTGAACACCTTGGCTGAACAATAGTTGCACATGAGAGCTCACTTGATTTCATTCTCCCCGTGCCTCACGACATTCCTTCTGCCTCCCAACCACATCTAAGAGCAGAAGTTCGAATCCCTGTCAGGTCTCCCAGACACTCCGCGCCCTAGTTCTGCTTGCTTGCTTCTTATTAACGAGCGTTAAGCGGTCTCTTCAGTCACACATGACCCAGCACTCGGCGTCCTCGGGAATCTGCTTGTTTATTTATTCACTGCTCTGTCTTCTGTGTCTCTCAGCCCTATGAATGCAGCTCTACCAGGGAAGACCCAATCTGCTTGCTGATGTACCCTCAGAGCATGCACATAGTAGGTGCTCAATAATTATTTAGAGTTTTTTAAAGAGGCATGTTCAGGGATCTATTCCGGAGAGCCTTTGGCCAGGGGTGCTGGAAGGAGGTACTGAGAGTGAGGCCTGGCAGAAGGGGGTGGGGGCACTGGCACAGTTGTTTTTTGAAGTATGAGGTGGGGGTGAGACTTGGCTGTTTGCTCTGTGGCTGCTGAAATGCCCACTGTCAGAGGCTGACTTTTGACTCAAGAGTGGCCCAGCACATCCATGCGAAGCGTGGTTTGCAAGGCCACCAGGCAGGGTCAACTTCCTCTAAAGAGAGGCTGCTGTCACAGGGGTATGATCCGCTAGCTGGGCACAAGGCGAGGCCTGGGGTGTACCCCTTCCCACTCTGCAGGCATCCTGGAATGTGGGTGCTAATCGAGAAACTGATTTTCAGGGAGGAGAACTCCCAGCTTGGGTCACAGCAAGTCTCCGTGGACACGGGAGTTGACACAGGGTCAGAGTCTGCGCTGGGTCCTCGAGGAGTCCAGAGAGACATGGGCACTGCTGTTTCAGAGCTCCAGACAGATGAAAACAAATTGAGAGATGCCCGCACAGAGTTTCCAAAATTGTGCTGTATTTAAAATTGTTGTATGGAGCAAACTAACATTTTAATAAATTCAAGTGTTGTCATGCAATGCAACCTTCAGAAGCTAATTGTAGTATCTAGAAACACTGGTGGGTTCTCCTGAGCCACGGGGGTGGTCTGAGATGCTGACCTCTGGGAGCCTTGCTGTCTTTACTCCGGCTAGCAGGTCTCTGTGATCCTGTGTTGGTGCCTGGGAGGCCCCTCAGAGCCCAAAGTCATGGCCTTTGGTGGGAAGGAGGCAAAATCACTATCCCTCCAAACCTTAGTTTTTTGTTTTTTAAATTTCTTTTTATTTATGCACACAAGAACTGGGGTACGGGCCAGAGGTGTTGGGGTGAGAGGATTCACCAGAAACAGAGTGGGGAGCAGACAGGTGGGTTACTGAAATACATTGTTGAAGGGAGCAGTGTGGGAGACAGGAGAGGTCTGCTGCGCCATGGGGGTCACCTCTGTGGCCAGGGATTGAACTCATGCCGCAGTGTCTGTGGAGAGCTTCATACTGCTAAGACATAACACTTTGTGCCACCAGGGAGGCCTGAGTCTTAGTTTTCTTATCTAAAAATCGGGCACCTACTCTGTTGCCACAGGGCTGAGTTGAGGGAGACCAGGCGAAGTGCTTCATGCTCACTCAGCTCATCAGCACAGCTGGGGTCCAACCCCAGAGCTCCTGCTCTTTCTACACCACCCCTCGGCCCTCAAAAGCTCATCTCTTGGGAATTTTCCAGAACTCTGGTTAAAGGACCTATCCCTTAAAAGCAGGAATGGGATTTTCCTTCCCAAATCTGTTCCTTGGGGGGAGTCTTCAAAGAAAATTCTTAATTTCCTGCTATAAAATTTTATGAGCAATTACAAACAATGAACAGTGGGCATTCATTGTTAAATCAAGGACTATTGAAAAACCTGTCAGACCTTCATATTCTGGCCTGAGGAAATAAACTTCTAGAGGGAGGCCCCAGCTGTAGCTCCGCCCCTCAGGCCCTGCTCCAGCAGGAATGAAGGATGGTCCTATTGGGCCGATGGAACTGGAGGGCCTGCTCCCACGAAGGGACACGCTCCCCAGGTCACCAGGTGTGGGGGGGTATGGCTCTGCACCACTCTGTCTGCATGGTACATAGTGGGTCTGCATCCACGATTCCATCCACTCATCTGTCCGCTCATCCATTTATCCCGCGCATCATGGCTGCCCACAGCAGTCCCTCACTTGTCCAATTCTTTCTCTGTCCAGAAGCCCAAGGGAACTTATGAAAATACAAATCAGGGGCCTCCCTGGTGGCTCAGGAGTTAAAGTCTCAGTGCGATCAAGCCATCGCCAGCTACTGTGGCATGAGTTCGATCCCCGGTCCCAAAGGTGACCCACATGGTACGGCAGACCTCTCCTGTCTCCCCCACTGCTCCCCTCAGCAGTGTAATTCAGTCAATCCGCCTGTTCTGCTCCCCACTCTGTCTCTGGTGAATCTTCTCACCCCCCTGCACCTCTGGCCTGTACCCAAGTTCTTGTATGTATAAATAAATAAAGCTTTAGAAAAAACACACGTCAGCTTGTGCTACATTCCTGAGTAACATCTACAGACTTGGCACCCCGGTGTGGCACTGTGTGATATGGCCCCAGGTCCCGGGCCAACTTTGTGTCTTACCACTCTTGCTCTGTATCTTCTTTCCTTTCCGGGAAGCCAAGCCAGTTCTGCTTTGGGGGCCTTTTCCCTTGCTGTCCCCTGCACCCGGGTAGCTGTTTCCTCCCGTGTTGCTCAGGGAACGCCTCTTTCTGTCTCAGGACACGTGTCTCCTTGTCACATGTCCCTCAGTCTCAGAAACCCCCCAGTACTTACTTTGACAAGTGCCTGTCATGTTTCACCAGCCATGACGTCCTCGTTTCTTTGGCCTGGGAGCTGTGTCTCCGATCCCGGGATAAGCTTCCCGAAGGCCCGTCCTTCCTTGCGCCCCTGCGGCACCCAGCTGGAGCCCCATGGGGCTGTTCTCAGTAAATACCGGCCAGATACGTGTGGCTGAGTGGGAAGCCCAGGCTCTCTGTCGTTTTGTCTCCGTCTGCCCTGGGCTGGCTGCCCCTCTCATCATGAGACAAGTGGACTGCAGTTCTGAGGCTCCACCCAGGCATGTTGGGCTCCACAGCTCCCCGGTCAGACCCGCTCTGCCAGGAACTGACTCTGTGGCCTGTTCAGCTTGAGCCGGCCTGCCCTGCTGCCCACAGTGATGGCTGCATGTTTCTGAAGTCCCTGCAGCCTGATGGTCTGGGGGGTGGTTCTCCACAGGGTGTGAGTGCCCCCTCACAAAGGTTTAAGTCTGGGCTACACTACTCCTATGGAACGGTTACATTCTGTGCCACTGTCTGCGATTTTATGATAAATACATCCAGACAGGTTGTACTTTCCCCTATTTCTCATAATTTAGGTTAGAGATGATGGACTTTGTTTTAGGAGTATAAAAGGGAGGTTTAAAATCCTTGTTATAAGGGCCTTCTATGTGGTGCAGTGGGTTAAAGCACAGCACCATGAAGCTATTTGCAGCCACTGCAGAATAAGTTCGATCCCCGGCCAGGACGGTGACCCACATGGCACAGCAGACCTCTCCTGTCTCACCTGATGCTGCCCTCAGCAGTGTATTTCAGGCAGTCTGCCTGTTCTGCTTCCTACTTTGTCTCTGGTGAATCTGATTACTCTCCCACACTTCCGGTCTGTACCCGTTATTATGTGCATAAATAAATAAACCTTAAAAAAATCCTTGCAGGGCTCTCCCTGGAGGCGTAACAGGTTAAAGCACTGCATTTTGAAGCTCTTCGAAGCCACTGCAGCACCGGTTCAATCTCCCACCAGGGAGATGTTTCACATGGCGTGGCAGACCTCTCCTGACCCGCCTGCTGCTTTCCTCAGCAGTGTACTTCATCGATCTGCATGTTCTGCTCCCCACTCTGTCTCTGGTGAATCCTCTCACTGCCCCTGCATCTCTGTCCTGTACCCCAGTTCTGTAAGCATAAATAAATAAATTTTTAAAAAGAAATACTTGCTATAAAAGGGGCTTCCATCTGGGCAGGGATAGACCTCAGAACGAGGGTGTGAGGCTGGAGGCATGGACTAGGAGCAGCCTGCGGGGCCTGCAGGGGGCTAGAGGTTCGGGAGGTGGTTGCACATGTGTACAAGGTGTAGATGTTCATCGAGCTACACACTCAAGAGGGGCCCACTGACTGTCTGCAAGCCATTCGTTAAAAGATCAAGTGAGTGGGAAACCCACAGGGATTACAATTGAGATGGAAAAAAAATGTACAAAATGATGTAAAAATAAACTATAATATTAAAAAAAAAAAAAAAGATCAAATGAGAGATTGGGCCACCTGGTGGCAAAGGGGTAAAGTCTCAGAACAGTCAAGCTATCCCCATCTACTGTGGCACGAGTTGGATCCCCAGCCAGGGAGGTGACCCACAAGGCACAGCAGACCTCCCTGCCTCTTGTTCCCCATCAGCAGTGTATCTCAGTACATCTGCCTGTTCCATTCCCCACTCTGCTTCTGGCGAATCCTCTCACCCCCCACACCTCTGGCCTGCACCCCAGTTCTTGTATGCAAAAATAAATAAAATACATCTTTTACAAAGATCAAGTGAGATACTGTTGATATATATGTAATTTTAAAATGACATCATAAGGGGTGACCCTTATGATAGGTCTCTGCCTATAGCCTGGGGGTCTTCCCTGGACTCCCTCATCAAGTTGAGGTGCTCTTTGAGTCCCTAAACTTAGCTCCAGCACCTTCTCCTCCCTGAGCCTACTTCATTAGGCTCCTGCATGGAGCCTCAAAACCGAGCACTCTCTACTTAGCATTTCTCCTATGGGGACCAGGGGGCTCCCCTTGGCTGTGGGCTGCTCGCCAGTGGGTCCGGCACCTCGCGCTGGTGCCTGGCGTTCATTGAATGAATAAGTACCCCCGATGTGGGAGAGGCAAGGCAGGCTGATGCTCCGTGTTGCCCCAGGCTCCATACCCTGCACTCTAGTTGGGGTTCCTTCGCTAGGCTTTGCCAAGTCCTGAGGAGGGAACAGCAGAGAGCCTGGTCACCGAGAGCAGCACGCCCCCTGCAGGATGTGCTGAGGACGGTGTGACCGTTGCCACCGCCCTCGGTCTCCCCCTGCTGGTGGGTGCCTGCATTCACACACACATCTTGTGGACCTGGTTCAGAGAGCCCCAGTCCCGTCCAGGGGTCATCAGGGCCAGGGGCAGAGCTAGACTTGGACCACGCCTGACTCCTCAACCCAAGCTCTAGGCCCTCATGCTTCCTGCTCAGTTCTGTTCCAGACCAGAAAGGATGAGAGAAGAGGGAAGACCTGTTCCTTTCAGGTCTCCTGACTTGCAGTTGCTGGGTCCTCGGATTTCTGGTCTTTCTGTGAGGTTTCCTTATCAGCTCAGGGATAGACAGGCACTTGGAGCCCACATCTCAGGACATGCTTTCAAATGGAAGAGGCGAAGCAGAAGTCAGACCCGAGGAAGCCCTTCCTGACTAGAGTGATAAAACTCTAACAAGGTGTTCCGGGCAGGTTTGATGAGCACCTGGCCCCCGAGACCCGAGGTCTCTTGTGCCCATAGTCTGAGTCTCCGTGTGTTCCCGGCTCCCGGGACCCACCTCGGAAAGAGTGAGGCCAGCCAGGCATCAGGCCTCCTGGGAGCCATGTCCCTGGACTCCTGGAGCTGCAGAAGCCCAGAGGGCCCAGAGCACACCGGGGGATAGAGGGCACTGGAGAACTTTTCAAGTAACTTTCCAGCGGTCCGAGGCTTCCCCTGAGGACATGTCCTGCTGCTTCACTGGGGTTTGTCTCCCTTGGGTGCAGGGCCCTGGGGAGGGGGCTGTGGGGTGATCAGATCCTGGTGATCCCCAGTGCACCACATGTCCCTCAAGGCCCCTTCCCGGGAGGACCCCCACCCTTGCAGCCTCTCTTTCCAGACCTTTTCCTCAGAGACTGGCCCCTTCCTGGCTGGGGCCCAGGTTGCTGAACAGAGGCCACCAAAGACCCTGGGGGCCAAGTGGAGCCTGGAGAAAGCCCCAAGGATCTGGGGCTCACAGGGCCTGGTTGCCAGGCCTGCCCACTCAGTTACTGGAGCCAAATGCCTGCACTCCCAGAGGGTGAGGCGTCCCCAGGGGTGAGAGAGGCCTGGGTGGAAAATGGAATAACCCAAGCAGCTGAAGATGGCAGAAAGATCTGGCAGAGGAGATTCTAGACAGCTCCTAAGCCCTTGTGCTTTCCAAGGATTTCCAAGCAGAAAAATGGAGTCTGCCCTCCCTGGGAAATGCAGGTGCAAGGAAGTAGTTCTTGCCTCTCTTTTGTCCACCTCCCTTGCTAGTCCCGCACACGGAGATCAGTCACTCAGTCATTCATTCAGACCGACTTACAGCGCCACGCCAGCCGCAGGCCACGTCAGGAAGACGTGGGAAGGAGGGGGCAAAGTCCCTGATCACAAGGAGCTGAGAATCGCAACAAGTGAATGGTAGACAAATAACAAGTCTTCCTGAAAGGGGCAGGGGCTCTGCTCACTGCTAATCAGAGTGATCTGACAGAATGTGAGGGTTGGGGAAATACAAAACAGGTCAGTCAGGGGTAGCCTGTTGGAGGAGGAGACATTTCCACCGAGGTTAACGATGGATGGAGGCCCTGCAGGTGCACAGGCAGGTAGGGGCGGAGAGGGGTTTCAGGGACAGGAGGATGGTCAGAGAGTCCGTGCATGGAGCCATACTGGGCCGTGGGTCAGATTTTGTTCTCATTGTCTGGGAAGTCACTGGAAAGACTTAGCAGGGGACTGATGTGCTCTGCATTTGGAGAACATTGTGTTGGAGGCTACAAGGGGAACAGGTTGGAGAGGCAAGTGGGGGTGGGGGAGACCTATCAGAATGGAGGGTGGATCAGGAGGGCCCCCAGGGAACCTGTAAGGTCCTTTGGGTTCCCAGGACAAGTCCTTGGTTTCCATTTCAGTCTGTTATTGAGGTAGCTTTGGTTTAGAACTACATATGAGTCAGTGTACAGGATCAGGTGTATGTTACCACCCTATACCCACCCCAAGGCACCCAGAGGCCTCCACACTGTCCCCTCTCCCGCTGGGACCATCCATTCTACAGGCAGATTCTAGGGTTGCTAGTGGTTTGTTTTTTTCTGACCCATTATTTTGTCTCTTTATATTCCACATATAAGTGAAACCATCTGGTATTTGTCTTTCTCTTTCTGACTTATTTCTTTTAACATAATCCCCTCCAGTTCCATCCGTTTTTGTTGCAAATGTCAATAGCTCTTTTATTTTAAATCACTGAGTAGTACTCCATTGTGTATATGCCACAACTTTTTTTTCTTCTGCACTTACTTTATTTTAATTTTTTAAGTATATTCATTACATCATCCTTCATTTTTGTATACAATGTATGGTTTCCCCATGAAATTCCCACCACAATTCCCCTTTCCACCATCAACATAGTCCCCTGTGCTCTTTCCACCCCTGTACTGGTCCTTCTCCCTCCTCCTCCCCTACAGAAGTTCTCTGATCTTTAGTTGCCTGATGATTTTGATTTTTACTTTATTATAGTTACTTTTATTTCTGATTCCTTTTTTCCCCCTCTACATTCCCCCTGCAAGTGAGACCATACAATATATAAATATATATATTTCTTTGCTGAGTCTAATACCTTCCAGTTTCATCCATGTTGCTGCAAAGGGCATGAGTTTATCCTTTTTGATTGCTGGGTAATATTCCACTGTGCATAAATTCCACTCATCCTTTCATCCTTAGTTGAGTGCCTTGGTTGTTTCTGTAACTTGGCTATTGCAAATAGTGCAGCAGTGAACCTCGGAGTGCAGATACAGTGTGGAGGCCTCTGGGTGCCTTGGGGGTGGGTATAGGGTGTTAACATACACCTGCAGGGTGTGATCCTATACCCTGACTCATACGCAGTTTTAAACCAAACTTATGTTTTGTTTTTTAAAGATTTATTTATTTATGCATACAAGAACTGGGGTACTGTCTACAGATGCAGGAAGTGAGAAGACTCACCAGGGACAGAGCGGGGAGCAGAACAGGAAGGCTTACTAAAATACACTGCTGAGGGGCTGAGTGGGCTAGACAGGAGAGGTCTGCTGCACCATATGTAGGTTTAGCTCCCTGGTCAGTTCAACCTCAGGTGATAGTGAGTGATGGTGCTAAGACTTAACCCCTAGGCCACCAGGGAGACCCTGGAAGGTCTATGTTTAATAATTTGAGGAACCTCTATAATGTTCTCCACAGGGACTGGGCCAAGTCACATTTCCATCTGCAGCATACAAAGTCTTCTTTCTCCCCACACCATTGCCAGCACTTATTTCTGGTCATTCTGATGGGCCATTCTCATGGATATCAGACAGTATCTCCATTTAGTTTTTTTTTTTTTT
>NW_004567129.1:3288022-3318635 GCF_000260355.1 Condylura cristata | reverse complement strand
GGAACAGCGGGCGGGTCAGGAGAGGTCTGCTGCGCCATGTGGGTCACCTCCCTGGCCAGGGATGGAACTCATGCTGAGGTGGCTGTGATAGCTTCATAGTGCTGCGCTTTAACCCGCTGCACCACCAGGGAGGGCCCCACTTCCGTTTTTAAGGTAGCAAAAGATGCCGTAGAGGGAAGCACTGGCAAGTGGGGTTTATCCTGCTGTTCAACTTACCCTCTACGGCCGGTGTGATGCTAGAAGAGAGATCAAGGTGGTTCTTTTAAAAGTGGTCCAGCTGTTCGAAATGTGAGGAGCAAGAAGGAAGGGGGCTTGGCCTCTGGCCGGGGAAGCCCAGATTCAGGTCTGTGGGCATCATGATTAGCGCCACCTTGGGGCAAAGTCCAGTAGAAGGAGACTAAGGCCTAGTCTCCACTCCTCAGGGGATGGGAAGGAGCTCAGCACTGCTTTAGGAAGCTGCTAGGTCACTACTCTTGTTTGGGACAACAGTTCATCCCAGACTCTGGACCATCGGAACAGTCCTGCCTCATCACTGTGGACAAGAAACACCTGGTTGCCAGTGCTGAAGAGAAAATCCCAAGTGAATTCTGGTGAAAGGCAGAGAAATAACTGAAGTGAGAGAAGGTTGGAAAGGGTGGAGGGGGGGAGGCAAAGCCTCCACTTTCCTGAAGGTGTTGGAGCAGTCAGGGTAGAATAACAAGGACAGGTGGAGCCTCTTCTGCTAAGATTGTAGCTCAGGCTTCTAACGCCGGACGGTGAAGGCTTATCCGAAGGTGGGAACCTCAAGGAAGCATGGAGCCATAGGCCGGCCCTAGATTCTGGTCCGAGACATCTGAGGGTCACTGATGGGCTGGGGCAGCATTTCATGAGGAGTGTGGCTATCAGCGGGGTGTGTGAAGTGAAAGGTTGCTCAGTCAGCAGACTGGGAGACAGGCCTGGGGGCACATGTCCAACAGGAAGGGGTTAGGGGAGGGAAAGACACCAATAAAGAGTGGGTGTCTGAGCAGGCCATTGTGTGGGCGGCTGGAGATCACCCCCCTAGGGAACTCTGGGACTCAGTGTTTACCTGAGGGTGGGGAAGTCGGGTGGGCCATTAACCCTGTAGCACCTGGACCACCTTATATGTGGGCAGAGCCAACTTAGAGGGCCAGAGAAGATACAGAGGTGCTGGCAGCTGCCGGTCAGGTCTCTGGGATATGGGAAAGGGTCAAAGGGAAAGGGTCAAAGGGATATGGGAGGAGCAAGTTCTTCAGCTCAAACCTCAGTTGCTTTATCTGCACAGTTGGGATAATAAGAGCAGCTCTGTTAAAAAAGAAATGAAGAGGGCCCTCCCTTGTGACATAACCGGTTAAAACTCAGCACTGCAAAGCTATTAGCAGCCACCTTGGCATGAGTTTGATCCCTGGTTCTGTATGCAAAAATAAATAAATATATATTTTTAAGATTTATTTATTTATTCAGGGGTACAGACCAGAGGTGCAAGGGTGGTGGGAGGCTTCACCAGAGACAGAGTGGGGAGCAGAACAGGCAGATTGACGAAGTACACTGCTGAGGGGAGCATTGGGCGGGTCAGGAGAAGTCTGCTGTGCCATGTAGGTCACCTCTGGGGGGTGGGATCAAACTCACACTGAAGCGGCTACGTCCTAACCTATTGCGTCACTAGGGAGAGCCAATAAATAAATCTTTAAAGAAAAAGAAAGAAAGAAACGAACAAGAAGAAGCCTATTTCCTAAGGAGATTGTGAGATTTAATGAAAGGAGGTTCACACTCTGCATTCAGTGTCAGGCACACAGCATGGGTTTCGTTCACCGACTGGATGGCTATTTACGGAGAGTCTCACAAGGCCAGGCCCTGGGCCAGCGGGTCATGAGGCAATAGTGCACACAGCTGATTGGGCCCCACCCCTATCTGTGGAGCTGACAAGCTCACAAGGAAGACAGTGACAAGGAAGGGCAAGGGATGACAGGTGTGACAATGCTCCGGAAGCGCAAGGCAGGTGGACACAAAGCCCTTGAGAAGGTGCCACATTGGAGACCCACCCCCACCCCAACCTCCGGTCTCCTGTAAATCCAACACAGCCAGCCTCTTTGGACAGGGGGATGTTTTTGTCTTGTGTGTAAGGGTCAAGCGGTAAGAAAAGAATTCCTGAGGCACTAGAATCACCCCTAGCACTGGGTGGAGGTCACACTGTGGGGAAAATGGGGCCTGAGGCCAGAGGGGCTCTCTGCTTGGGTTCACACGACTGGAGAGTGGTAAGTAGACACACTTCTCTTTTAAAATGATTTGTCTTTCTGGCCCTCCCTGGTGGCGCAGTGAGTTAAAGCACAGCACTGAGAAGCTAAAGTCACTTCAGCATGAGTTCGATTCCCGCTTGCCCCGGAGGTGACCACATGGCCCGGCAGACCTCTCCTGACCCACCCACTGCTCCCCTCAGCAGTGTACTTTGTCCATCTGTCTGTTCTGCTCCCCACTCTGTCTCTGGTGAAGCCTCTCGACGCCCCTGAGCCTCTGGCCTGTACCCCAGTTCTGTATGAACAAATAAATCTTAAAAAAAAAAAGATTTGTCTTTCGGTTAAGAGGAGGGATGTCCTAAAGGAACTCAGCAGAGTTTTGTAGACTCCACCCTCTACTCCAGCTTTCTGTACTCTATCCCTTTCTCCAGTGATTGGAAACTACAACTCCCAACAGTACCAGGGAGAGAACTCGAGGGCCCAAGGGCGGAGCTAAGCAGGCATTCTGGGGCTTTGGGGGAGAAATAGGGAGCCGTTTTCCAACAGCTCTCTCACTCGGCAGCGGCTCTTGGGACCACGTGACTGGGGGCTTTCAGTTAGCTTGTTACCAGAGCTCCAAGTCAGCCCAGCCAGTAAGATATTCCAGTTCCCTGTATCTCTCTTTCCCTGGGTTGTTTCCTTTTCCTTTCCTCTTTTATAAATAAACCCATTATTGACCCTTTTGTGTGCGCCTGCAGTACAACTAAATTTTAAGCGTGCGAGTGAAAACCCATAGACAGGCGGCCCTGTTCACACTGGGGTGCCCTGTAACATTTGCTCCAGCACCTTACACGACATGAGCAGGGCTGCAAAGCCACACTGTGGCCGACACAGTCGGTGCCCGCTAACATGCAACCCCTCAGCCCTCTCCAGCATGGGTATCACCAACCCCTGACTTTTCTCTGGCCCCTGGAGTCCACTTGGCCTCACAAAAGAGGGGTGCAGAGGGAGCACCCCCAGGAGCTGGAGGCTCCAGGCAGATCCTTGCCATGGCCATAGGGACCCCCTCCCTTCAGCCCCCCCTTCTTGCCTCACCAACCTGGCTTCTTGCCAGGGTCACCCAAATGATCGCTTTGCCCTGGGGTCCTTATCTTGAGATTTCCTTCAGGGCAGGAGCCCCAAACTAAAGTAACATGTGACCGGGGGGGGCAAAGCCACGTGACTTGGCCTCCCGGTCCTGACTGCTCCCAGGTCCCTTCCCTATCATCGGTTCCAGCAGGCTGATGTGAGGCCTCAACAAATCCAGTAACGCTCCGCGGCACCCTTCATGCCTGTACCCACACTGTGCCCTCCATCTAGAAGGTCTTTCCTCTTTTCCTCCCCTTGGCAAATGTCATGGATCTGGTTCCTTGCCTCCCAGCTCGCTGAACGTTTCTTGGTTTCTGTCACAGGTGTGCTGGATGCAGGTGAGCTATTATTTGTTATCTATTGAAATCAAAGTTTCAATCAGCTTTTTTTCTTACTGTTTTAATTTTGATTCAGTTGCATTAAATGTTATCACCATCGCCAACATCCATCTCCAGAACTTTCCCATCATCTCAAACCAAAGCTCTGTCCCCACTGAACGTAAACTCCTGGGCCCTCCCTGATGGTGCAGCGGGTTGGTGCACTGCAAAGCTAAGCCAAGCCGCGGCCACTTCAGTGAGAGTTTGATCCCGGGCCAGGGAGCTGACCCTATGGCACAGCGGACCTCTCCTGTCTCACCTGCTGCTCCCCTCAGCAGTATATTTCAGTACACCTGTCTGTTCTGCTCCCCACTCTGTCTCTGGTGAATCCTCTCACCACCCCTGCACCTCTGGCCTGTACCCCAGTTCTGTATACATAAATAAATAAAATCCTTAAAAAAAAACCATAAACTCCCTTCCCCCACGTGTCAGCCCCAACACCATTGTCACCACCGCTCTTTCTGTCTCTGAACTTGACCCCTCCAGGTCCCTCATATAAATGTCATCACTCAGTGTGAACATCCTGGCCCTGGCTTACTTCACTGAGCCAAGTGTCTTCAGGGCTCATCTGTGTCACAGCCTGGGTGAGACTTTCCTTTGTTTTCTGGCTGGCTAATACTTCATTGTGTATGTAGCCCACATTGGGATCCATTCATCTGCCCATGCACACTGGTTCTTTAAAAATAAATAAATATTTATTTATTTATTTTATGCATACAAGGGTCAGCGTGAAGGCCAGAGGTGGGGGTGAAAGGACTCACCAGAGAGGGGAACAGGACAGGTGGATCTATCCAGACACACTGCTGAGGGGAGCAGCGGGCGGGTCAGGAGAGGTCTGCTGCACCGTGTGGGTCAGCTCCCTGGCCGGGGATCCAACTTGTACTGCAGCCACCAGATAGCTTCATAGTGCTGAGACTTAAACCCTTGTTCCACCAGAGAGACTCGGGTTTGTAACTTCTTAAACCTACTTATGTCCTAAGCCATAAAGGCCAGAACTGGGTGATCAACTCTGATTTAGAATACCCATCACAGGAAATAAATGTTTCACGAAGTGCACCAGTGGCCACGGGAGCCACCCCATCTGCCACCAGGGTTCAGCACCTCTCTGGGCAACGCCGTCTGTCCACATGTATCGGCCCAGACTGCTGCTGAACCTTCTGGTCTAGCTAGTGCCTGGTTGCCAAACAAATGCAACGTCCTCGTTTGCTGATTTCTTCAGGTCTGGGGCCCGCAGAGTTCCTTTGGCCTGAAAAAGCCAGAGGTACACTCCTCCAGCACAGTCAGGCACTCACATGCCCACCAGCTTGTGCAGGCACTCGGGTTCCACTCGGGGCTGGGGAGCCTTGTATACCTGCCCCATCCGGGTTCCTGCCCCCTGAGCACGTCAGTGCTCACCAGACTGCCAGCCCCTGTGTTCCTTTGCTTTCTCAAGACGTTGGAGTCCACTTTGCTACCCACACAGCAGACCGGAAGTGCCAAGGGACAGGAAAAAACCCTGGCCCCTGGATATAACCTTGACCAATGACTGACAGAGCTGGCAGGTAAACTCCAATGCCCTCTACCCTGGACCCTTGACCCTCGGGGTGGGCTCTCCGAAGTCCTAGGGTGCTCCTGTAGGACCGAGCCCCAGGTGTCGTCAGTGTAACTGGCTTTACAACACACCCTTTACTGCTTGTCTCTCTCCCCACCCACGTCCCCCTCTCCCACTGGTACTTCCTGAGACCACCTCTTAAGTCAACAGCTTACACTGGACCCCTTGTCTCAGCCTCTGCATCCAGGGAACAGGAACTAAGATGCTGGAAACCATAAGATTTTCGCTGATTTGCATGCCAAAGAAACCCATTTTTTTCTTTTTGATGGCTTTCAATACTGCCCTGGGGTGAGGGTCCAGGGGTGGGGCCAGAAACTGCCTCACTTTGCAGCCCTCTGTTTTCCACAGGGGTAGCCCCAACTGGATAGAGCTTCTGGAAGAAATGGAAACATTGTAATTAACATATGAAATCCTTACTTCTGATGTTATTAAATTTGTTACGCTTATACAGTGCAGAGCATATTGAAAAGGCAAATTAAAATGTTATGTGTTAATAAGCTTGGATTAAATTGGGCTTTGAGAACCCGGGGAAGGAGTCGGTCCCACATGGACGCTGTGTAGGGTGTTTAAGGAGCCTTCCTCCCCTGGAAGCTGCTGCCACTGAAATTAGGCAGGAAGACACGGGATCTGAAGACGAGCCTCCCCGGCCTGATGTGGAGACCTACTTGTGAGTGTGATCTGCCGGGTGTGTGTTTAGAGGTGGGTTTCTCAACACTTCGGTCCCCCGACAGGAGCCTCGAGAAAGGAAGGGGAAATTAAAGAAGCTCTTGAAAGGAATGAAAAATAAACCCCACTCTCAGCAGAGTAAACCCCAGGAGCTAGGGCTGGGAACACAAGGGTCCCCCTTCCCGTAAGCTCTCAGTGACTGGTACCCCAGGCGTGGATGCCTTGAGTGAACATATTGATCCGGGACAGGATTGTGCCGTTCCTGGGCCTGGAAGGATGTGGGGTGGCCCCCTCAGCCAGAGGAGTCAGGACGGAAGTTGGAAAATCAGTCACCGCACTCAAGGCCTGCATCACAGCGCTTGTTTAGGTTTTGTTTATTTTGGCGGGGGTGGTTGGGGGGGGCTGGAAAACTCTCCTTTCTTGGGCCTCCAGATACTGCTTCACCCCAGCCCCCCCTTGATAATTACAAGTTATGAACTGGATTCAACAACCTGTTGGAGGTGTCAAGGGGCAGCTGGGAACCCATAGTTAGGAGGAGATATTCTGGGGTAGGTGCAGGGGCAGACCCCAAGGAGACAGAAGCCCAAATGAAGGCAGTCTGATTCACACCCCCAGCACCTTAGAATACGGGCGTGGTCAGGGGTCTCTACTCTCATCCTACTCAAGGGTAGATGTGGTGAGGGGTCTCTACTCTCACCCTACCCAAGGATAGATGTGGTGAGGGGTCTCTACTCTCACCCTACCCAAGGATAGATGTGGTGAGGGGTCTCTACTCTCACGCTACCCAAGGATAGATGTGGTGAGGGGTCTCTACTCTCACCCTACCCAAGGGTAGACGGAGGCTGGGTGAGTCCTAGAGAGCAGGAGGTAAGAACTGGAAGTAATGTTCAGGGGTGGCATGTGGGTTTCCTCTCACTTGCCATCTGCCATTGATTGGCACTGCTGCCTGGATTTGGAGTCTCCAGGTGGGCCCAGCAGCAAGGTGGGCCAGATCTGTCCCTCTGTCCACTGTGTACTGGGTGTGGGGAAAAGGACACGGAGATGAGGAAGTTTCTGAGCTGAGGTGATGTGTGCAGGCCTGCAGGGCCCATAGCAAGGAATGCATTAGGGCCCCCTGGTGCAGGGCTTAAAGACAGCCCTATGGAGCTGTCTCCAGCCACTGGAGCCTGAGCTCCATCCCCTGCCAGACAGGGAGGTGACCCACATGGTGCAGCAGACCTCTCCTGTCTCACCTGCTACTCCCTCATCAATGGATTTAGTCAATCTGCCTGTTCTGCTCCCCACTCTGTCTCTGGTGAGTCCTTTCAGCCCTTCCCACCCCCATACTTGTACCCCAGTTTTGTATGCATAAATAAATAAATTTTTTTAAAAAAGAAAAGCAAGACAGGAAACATTAGGGGAGAGTCAGCATGGCTTGGGTAGGTGGAGCCAGATTACAGGCCCTGGGACTACTTTGACGGAGCTGAAGCGGGGAATGGAATCGGAACTGGGGTGTGAAGAGTGCACAGGACGGTGGTGATGGCACACGGGTGAGTTGGTGGTGGGAAGCCCATGGGGATTACAACTGAGATGGAAAATTGCACAAAATGAAGAATGATGTAAAAATATAAAAATATTAAAGTATTTTTTAAAAATAAAAAAAATAAGTAAAAACAGAAAAGAAGCTTCAGTTCATCAAAAAAAAAAATTTTAAAGATTTATTTATTTATTCATACAGAACTGGGGTCCAGGCCAGAGGTGCAGGGACAGTGAGAAGATTCACCAGAGACAGGGTGGGGAGCAGAATTGGCAGATCAAGGAAGTACACTGCTGAGGGGAGCAGCGGGTGGGCCAGGAGAGGTCTGCGGCTCCATGTGGTTCACTTCCGGGGCAGGGGTCGAACTCACACTGAAGTGTCTTTACCTTTTTAGTGCTTGCTTTCACCAGCTGCACCACCAGGGAGGGCCCCTCATCAAACTGTTTTAAAGGATTTTCAAGGGGGAGGAGCAGCTAAGGCCAGGGTGCTCACATAGTTTGCAGAGAGGAGACAAGACCAGCAAAGAGACTGTCCAGGCCAGAGACGAGAGTGCTCAGTCAGGGGTTGTGGGTGGCAAGGACACCCAGAGAGCCCCTTTCCAGACCAGGTCAACAAGGCCTGTGGGTGGCCACTCTGTCTTTGCAAGTCAGGCTGGGAACTGCTTACCCTTTGCTTCAAAGGTTCTTTCTTTTAAGGGGGAGGAAATAAAAAGACACAGCAGCTCCAAATGCCCGAGCCAATGTGCGGGAAGAGGCAGGAGCACACAGGGGCACCCCATGCCACTTCGATTTGTGGCCCCCATATTGTTGGCCTCTGGGCAGGTCGGATTTGATGGATTTTTTCACCTCCACCATAAACCACCAGGCTCAGAGCAGAGGTTACCTCTAGGTCCTGCAGCCAATGCAGAAATTGTGGGCTGAGCCACAGGTGAAGGGGCAGAGTACAAGGAGACATCTCTCCTGTGAGAGCCACCAACTCCCGAGTTGGCCCTCATAGACCTCCTTATATATTTTTTTTTGTAAAGATTTATTTATTTTTGCACACAGAACTGGGGTACAGGCCAGAGGTGCAGAGGCGGTGAGAGGGTTCACCAGAGAGAGAGTGGGGGGCAGAACAGGCAGACTGACGAAGTACACTGCTGAGGGGAGCAGCGGGCAGGTCAGGAGAGGTCTGCTGTGCCATGTGGGTCATCTCGGGGTCAGGTGAGGATTGAACTGGCCCTGAAGCAGCTGCAGCCAGCTTGCAGTGCTGCGCTTTAACCTACTGCACCACCAGGGAAGGCCCACGATGTCCTTTTTAACTTTATTACCTCTTTAAGACCCTACCTCCAAAAGCTGTCACATTCTGAGCTACTAGGGGAATAGGCTTTAACCCATGAAATTCAGGTGTTGAATTAACACAATTTCAGCGCAAAACAGTGGAAAATGCTGCTGTCTGGTGCCACAGAAGGAGAGGGACAGACTGGGTGGGGGACTGGGGCTGCCCAGATATCCCTGGCCCTGCAGTAGGTGGGCCAGGGCGGATTTGGGCCTGTGACAGGACTACCTCTCCTGATTCACGCACTCGATGCCCCAGCTCTGTGGGGACCATCTCCCCACCTCATGAAGGTCTCATCTCCCTGGTCTGAAAGGCCCCTGGGCACCAGTTTCCCCCCGGGGAGCCCCCATCATCCCATTCCCTGCCCAGATGGATCATGGACCATGATCGGGGTCAGGCAGCATCCTCCAGTCCTTGCTCTGCCTCAGAAAGCCTTTCTAAAACTTCCCCGGGAAGCTGCCTGCCAAGAAACAATGCGGCTAAAGAGATGCCTTAAACAGAGCCACTCAGGGCTTCTCAGCATTTGTTATATTTGTGCCTCATGCTGGGCTTGGCCAGGCCTGGAATGTTTATTACTGCAGCCCCAGGGACTGGCCTTCATGCCTTTGGGGAGCAAATTCTGATGGCACAACCACAGCTAGGCCAAGCGCATCATGGGGTGAGGGGCTTCCCACCGACTGTCACTGGCCCCCCACTTCTCTCCAGAGATGTCCTCTCCACCAGCTTGCTGCCACCTCTCTGGAGCCCTCCCCTATTATTCTCACCTGAGCAAGTACAGGTTGCCTCTGAGGGGGTCTCTTGTCCTGTCTGCCTGCAGCCTATGTCCACAAAACAGCCAGAGGGGGCTTCTCACACAAAAATCTGAGTCTATCTGTCTTCAATTTAAATGCTGATAGGAAAGTTGAGCTCCTTTCTGACCCCACACTGACCCTCGCCTTGTTCTGGCCGCTGACCTTTGCTCTTGCTGGTCTCGGCCTAGCATGCCGGGCACGTAGCATGCACTTATTTGCCACCAGCTCCACAAACCCCCCTTCTCTGAGGGCTTTGGACGTATCTGTTTTTTGAGCACGCAGTGTGCAGCTGACCCTGGGCCAACATGCCTACTTTCCCAGCATCCTCGGCAACTTGGGCCTGGATCTGTCTGAGCAGACCCAGGTTGCCTGACTCCGGTGTTCACCCCTAGGCCCAAAAACAATGGATGTCACTGAGCTCCAGGAACTCCCAGCTGCTCCATGCAACCATGGTGATTTTTTAAAAAAGATTTATTTTATTTATTTATGCATATAAGAGCTGGGGTGTAGGACAGAAGTGTGGGGGGAGGGGTTTGAGAGGATTCACCAGAGATGGAGTGGGGAGCAGAAGAGGCATCTACTGAAATACATTGCTGAGGGGAGCTGCTGGCAAGATGGGAGAGGTCTGCTGTGTCATGTGGGTGACCTCCTTGGCTGGGGATCAAACTCATGCTTCAGTAGCTGTGGATCACTTCATAGTGCTGAGGCTTGAGGTCCCCATGACAGTATTTCAGCCAGAGCATGGGGCTGAGTTTAGGGTATGGGTCTAGGGGAGCAAACACTCTATTCAGGGGTCTCACATTCTCTGATAGGCTGGGCCTGCCCCAACTACCCCTACAGCTCCTGGCTACCTTCCCCGGACTCAGTTGTGTTTTCTAGAAAGGCTTGGTCAAGAGCACAGTATTAACTTTCTATTCGTTGTATATTATCGCAAACTTGGTGACTTAAAACAACACAAATCTATTAACCCACAGAACTATGGGTCAAAACTCCAAAATGAGTCTCACCAAGGGCCAAGGTGGTGATGGATGATGACCTTCTGCAGGTTCTACAGGTTTATTTCTCTCTTTCAGTTTTTGTAAACACCACTGCATGCCTTGGCTCATGGCCCCTTTCTTTATTTGCCCAGCAGCACAGCATCTCCAAATATCTGACTCTTAGCTTTCCTTTTGCTCCCCTCTTCCACTTTATTTTTTTAATAATATTTTTATTTTTGCATAAAATAGTAATATTGGAAAAAGGTGTGGGGTGAGAAGATTCACCAGAAACAGAGTGGAAAGCAAGAACAGGTGGATCTACTGAAAAACACTGCTGAGGGGAGCAGTGGGGAGACAGGAGCAGTCTGGACCCCCACGTGGGTCACTTCCCTGTCTCAGGATTGAATTCAAGTCATGGTGGTGGTAACAGCACACTGAGAATTAACCCTTAGGACACCAGGGAGGCCTCTCCCCTCTTCCACTTTGAAGAATCTCTGGGATTACATTGGGCCACCCAGATGACTAAAATTCTAGAAAATGCAAAACAGTCCATAGTGACATAAAGCAGATTAGTGTTACTTGTGGATGGAGGGAAACCAACAAGGTAGAAGGGTAGATTACTAGGAGGCACAAGGAAACTCGGGATGTTGGATATTCCACTGCCTGATTGTGTTGATTCACAGGTATCGTGTGTGTGTGTGTGTGTGTGTGTGTGTGTGTGTGAGAGAGAGAGAGAGAGAGAGAGAGAGAATATGTATAGCAAAACTATCAAATTATAAACTTAAAAATATAGTTTATTTTAAACAATAACGAACAACTCTAAACCAGAGACATTTTACGGGGGGTGGAGTGGGGAATGGAATCAAAAATGGGGGGGGGGAGGGAAATGCACTGGACTGTGGTGATGGCACACAGGTGATTTGTTGATGGGAAGCCCACGGGGATTACAACTAAGGTGGAAAAAGACACAAAATGATGTAAAAATAAGCTACTATAAAAATTGAAAAAATACATAGTTTATTTTATGCCAATTATACATCAATATAGCAGTGAAAAGTGGAGGATGTTAGTGGAGGATGTTTGTAGTCTCTTCCTCATAGGGTATTGGTGTAGAGTAGATGAGTTAGTTCATGAAAAACCATCCAAGGCCTGCACATAGTAAGAACTCAGAGGCATCAGCTAGCTCATTATTTGTGTCACTGACATGGTTAAACAGGAGTGGCTCTCCACCTTGACAGCACATTTAAATCACTGGGCAAATCATTTTTAGGCATTAGTACCTGGACCTGCCCTGCAGAATCTGAGTCATTTCATGCGGGATGGGGCCTGTGACTGAACATTTTTAAAGCTCCCCAAGTGATATTATAGGATCTCGTAAGACAGGATTTTTCTTCACTGTACCAATATCTATTTAGTCTTACAATGAGGAAATTATACCAGTATCTTCCAGATTTTTCCTAACCTATAGGCCATCTCCTGTAGAGAAACAGTTGTGATCTCATTCATTCATTCAGTAAATGTAAAATATACATTGTACCATACTGATGAGATGCTGGAAACATAAAGGTGGTCCTAAATTCCTCTCCCCACCCCAACCCCTCTGCTGGGTACCTGGTCTAAACAGAAAGAGGGATGAGAAAACAGATCTACCCTGTGATGATGAAAGAGCAATTTGAGGCACACATAACATGCTTCCAGCACAGGGAGAAATCAAGAAAGTCCTCACAAAGGAGGTGACATTTCCCTAAGGTTTTGAAGCATGTGTAGGAGTTTGCTAAGAAAACAGAAAAGAATCATATGTGTATCAGTTATCTGTTGCTACGTAACTAATTGCTACAAAATTACCAGTGTAAATTCACAATTTTATTATGATTACAGACTACACATAACTTGAATATAGCAAGAATTCAGTTAGGGCAGAGTAAGAAAGATTGTGCTCCTCAATGTCTGAGGCCTCAGCTGGAAACTTTGAAGTTGGAGTCACTCAAAATTAGGGCCCTGAAATCATTTGAAGTCACATTTCCTTGCATGTTGGTAGTGGACCAAGGTGACTCTGCTGGCCTGTATGTGGGCTGTGTGTGTAGTTTGAGCTTCCTTGCATCAAGGCAACCTTGGGGATATTTACATTCTCTATGCAGATGTGACAAACTTGCTGGAATCCCCCACATTACTAAGTTAACACTGTCTTCCTTTCTGGAGCAGAAAATCCAGCACCTGGCAGTGGCGGCCGAGGGACTCGTTGCGAGCAGGAACTTTGCAGGCTAATAAGCAGCTAATATGCTTCCAAGTGGTGAGGGTTCCTTCCATAGCAGGGTGGCCTCCTCTTAAAACAGTGCAAATGCAGTAATGTAAACCTACAGATGAGCACTGGACAGAGAGCTAAGAGACCTAGTTTTTTTCCAGTCTCAGTTTTTTTCCAGGCCTGGAGTCTGGCCTGTGGGTAGATGTCAAACGTCTGGTGCCATTTCTCCATCTGTGCCATGAGCGAGGTCAGAAAGGAAACGTAACCCATGAGGCAGAAAGGTCGGCATGAACAGGTGGCTTGTGCCAGCCCTAAACCCAGCACTCCAGAGGTCCCTGTGCTCCAGCCAACTATTAGTGGCTACCTTGTGTAAATGCACCCTGCATTGTCTGATTCTCCAACTGTTGAAGCAAAAGTCAGAAATCTGATTTCAGTGTGAAATTTCCTGATTTTCACCTGGTAGCAATGGATTCAAAATGTTTTGATACACGGTGGGGGCCAAAGAAAGCATGCTGTTGAGTTAGACAGGGCCTAGGGGCCAGTGCTTGCTCCCTCTGGACTGAAAATTCTCTAACCACAGTTAGTGCTATGATTCTCGTCTATTACACTAGAAACACTTGGGGTTGGACAAACGCTGAACCCCCTCTTTTGAGATTCTGATTAAGGGCAGGGTAAGTCATGTTGGGGAACACCAGGCACCAGAAGTAGGCCTGCGTGTTGGCTCGGTGGGCTGGTGATGTGGGTAAGTTACAGCACATTATTGAGCCCCACTCTGACCACTGTGCCTGGGGGTGAGGGAGGACTGCCCTGTGAAGGAAGGGTTGTTCAGTGAATCAAGGCGAGAAAAACAATCAGTAGCTACTTTTGATTTAGAAGCTTGAATCCAGCCTTAGAAGACAAGCCTGTTTGCTTTGGGGACTGAGAAAAGAGAGAGTGGCCCAAGGCAGGGGCTGGCTTCTCTCTAGCCAGCTATGAAGCTTTAGAAGGTTCCAGGCCCTCCCTGGTGGTGCAACGGGTTAGGACACAGCACTGCAAGCTGGCTACAGCCGCTTTAGTGTGAGTTTGATCCCTGGCCCCCGAGGTGACCCACATGGCACAGCAGACCTCTCCCATCTCGCCTGCTGCTCTCCTCAGCAGTGTATTTTAGTCCATCTGCCTGTTCTGCTCCCCACTCTGTCTCTGGTGAAGCCTCTCAACATCCCTGCACCTCTAGCCTGTACCCCAGTTCTTTTTAAAAAAGAAAAGAAAGAGGTTCCTTGAGAACAACATCACCCACTCAAAGTTGTCTTTTCATTGTGAAGGTCAAAAACCACTCCAGACTCATTTGGGAGAGGAACATGGGCTAATACAAGTCCAAACTCCTTGTGTACTTGTTACAGGACAGGGAGAGAGGGGCACCCCTGAAGCCCCAAACCTAAGTGGGTTCCTACTCTAAGTGGGTTCTGCCGTGTGCTGCATCAAAACAAAACATACAAAACTTTAATGAAAAGGGACCTTAATACAGTGAGTATACAATACAGAAGACAAAGAATGTAATGTCTAAATCGAACACCTGAAGTGACCCATCCCCTCCTGGGCAAAAGTCAACCCAAAAGGGATTGGCCCAAAGCAAGGCCTGAAAGCTGCCACAGACTAAAGCACCTTCTGGCCGGGGCCCATGGAAAAGGGTCAGAAATGGCCAGACAAATCTGGGAGCAAAAGAGCAAAATCAAAATCAATATAAGCACTGCCATAGTCACCTCTCTACAGGTCTCTCACCCACATCTGCCTTCACCAGTCCAGGGTCAGGAAACAAGCCCGGTTTCTGCATCACATGCTTGCTGCTCCATGTGGCTTCCTCAGGTCTCCTTCTGGCTCTCCATCCTCCTTCCTTTTTTCTCCTCTTCTGATTCCTTCTCTTCTCTCCTTTTTCTCTACTCAGCTCCACCCTCCTTCTGGGTGGGGCAGGGAACCTGGAACTTCCCCTTTTCCTAGGGGCCCCCCTGCTACATACTGGGCACAGCCATCACCTCAGGGAGCCCTGGCAGGCAGCCTTAGAGAGGAGGTACAACTGATTGGCCCAATTGATGGAAGGGAAAACTGAGGGTCAGTGATACCACTTCCTCAGGGAGACACAGGCCGGGAGGAGCAGAGCTAGTGTTGGAACTTAGGGTTCAAGTATATGTGACTGTCAGGCGCTGAGCAGAGACGAAGCAGAAGGGCCAGGTTTAAAGCCGACAAAGATACTCTTTTCACCAAACTCCAGTCGGGCTCTTCTGCGCTCCTTAACTAGGGCCCCAATTCACAAGCCCTTGCAGCTCCAGTAAATCTGCTCAGCGTGCTCTTGGTAGATTTCTCAGGGAAAGAGAAATAAACCCGAGGCCTGCTGAGACACCCCCTGCCCGGGCCCTGGAAGCGCAGCCGCCCGGCATCCTGCGCACAGACCTGCGGTCCGTTTCCACCCCCAAATGCAGGTACAGGTTTTCCGGCTCCAGGTCGCAAAGACTCTGAGCGGCGGCCAGCATCCACCCCTCGGAGGCCGGCCGCCCGCTGACCTTTCCCCTCCCCCTGCCCAGATCTTCGGCCGGCCCGGCTCCGCCTGCTGAGCACCCTCTGATCTAGCTCCCGCCTCCGGCTCCCCAGTCCATCCCCCACTGCCAGCTGGGCCGCTCCTCAATGGGGTACCCGGGCCTCAGGTCTCAAAGCCAAACTTCACCCCCCCAACCCGCGGCCCCCTGGCCCCTGACCTCGCTCTCCCAGCTCAAAGTCCCCCCTCCCCCCGCCCCCCTCCCCTCCCCAGCTGCGTCGGCTTCCTTCTCCTCCCACCCCCTGTAGCTCTGGAATTCCTGGTGGAACCTACCGGGGCGGTCCCTTGCCGCGTACAGGAAGGGCGCCCCTTGCGCGCCCCTGGATGTGACTCACCAGTTGTGGTGGCCCCGCGTCCAGACCGATCTGGGGCGCTTTCACGGGCACATGTGTGTGTTTCCACGTCCAATTGTGTTGATACACCGGTGTATAATTTTTTGTGCACACACTCTGTGACGCAGGGGAAAACTTTTCTGAAAATCCTGGGTTGGCAGATTAAATATAAAAAGGCTTTGTTTAATGCCAGAAGCACTTCCCCCTCGCGCTGGGAGTCAGGAACATTCACCTGCTCCCCCAGTCTCCTTTGAAGACCTGGGGGCTGGGGACTTCTTTAGGGGTGGATGGGGGGTGGACTGAGGTTTCCTTGCTTAGAAAAGAAGATTTTCTTTGGAGGTCTCCTATCCCCCAGCCCTCCTCCTTAACCCTCCCCCTAGAAAGCTTTCTCAGGCCCCTTAAGCTCCCCAGTCTGTTTGTCTCTTGGGACTGTTTAACTTTGAATCTTACTCCCTCAAATATCTGGGATGCCAGCATCACTGTGGCTGTGGAATTCAAGTTGAAATGTGGCCAACGGTGGGGAGGCTGAGGAGCAGTGTGTCTGGCAGGTGTTTGGAGGGTCGTCGGGAGGCAAGGGAAAGTCACCGAGTGCCAGGGGAGCTCAGTGAGGACCCTCAAAGGCCCCGAAGTGAGGGCAAGCAGTAACTGTCCCCTTAGGTGGTTTACATTTAATTCCTTTAGTGGCTACACCTGTCTAGCACATAGTAGGCTTCCTTTTGGCAGGAGGAGGCATATAGAGCAGTGCAGAAGAGCATACACTTTGAATTATGGATTCAAATCCTGGCCCCATGATGGTCTAGATTACCCCTTTCTGTGTGCCCCACCCCTTCTCTGTACAGGGGAGCCAGGCATCTGTGTTGGCACACCTCCTTAGGTTCCAACAAGGATGAACCCACTTCATTTACATAAGCACAAAAACAGGCCTGGCACATATATAAACTTACAGACCTGCCGAAAGTTTCAGGTTTTCCTTTATCTAGAACATAGCTTGGTACAACCTGTTCTTGCCTGGCCGTCCTTCAAGCTAAGAATGGTTTACATTTACTTATGTTGGGGGGAAGGAGACAAGGAAAGCTCATCTTTCGGGGTGCGTAAAAAGTATATGCCGGGCTCTCCCCAATGGTGCACTGGGCTAAAGCACTGCATTATGAACCTCTCCGAAGCCACTGCAGCAAGAGTTCTATCCTCCCATCAGGGAGCTGACCCACACTGCCCAGGAGACCTCCCCTGACCCGCCTGCTGCTCCCCTCAGTAGTGTATTTCAGTCCATCTGCCTGTTCTGCTCCCCACTCTGTCTCTGGTGAATCTTCTCACTGTCCCTGTACCTCTGGCCTGTACCCCAGTTCTGTAAGCATAAATAAATAAATCTTAAAAAAAAAAAGTATATGCCATTCAGATTTCAGTGTCCTTAAGTAAGGTTTTGTTCGAACACAGCTCCATCCGTTCCTTTACCCCTCACCATGGCTTCTTTCACAATAGAAAGCAGACTTCTTAGTTGTGACTATGTCAACTTACAAGTCAAGTTGTGACAAGTACAGGGATTTTTGCCAGTTTACCATTAGTGGATCCCCAGCAGCTGGGACAGAATCAATGCCCAATACTTGCATGGATGAGTTTGGCCCCAGGCCATGATGGGGTGGAGGCTCTGGCATTCTTGAGCAACATTCCTGAGCCTCGCATGGGGGTCCACAGTGATTTAAGCAGATGTTCCTATGGAGATTATAAGGGGATTTATCCCCCCACCTCCTCTGGGAGAAGCAACTGCTTCACTCAGGCCTTACTTTAGGTAAGGTACGTCTGTGGCACCTGTGCTCCTTGCTATCCAGCCGAACCATGTGGGCAAGCCCTGGGGGGGAGGCAATTGAGGTTGCCACCAGGAGTCTCTGTCCCTTTCCTTTTACTCTGACAAGAACAGAAGGAAGGAGTTTGAGAATGGTTCCCTGAGAAGAACTTGACCTAGAGCAATTCTTCCATGGCAAAGGGCTGGTGGGAGTTGGATTTTCCCTGCTTGAGGGACAGAGGAGAGAGGCCCAAGGATCGCTGCGACGAGCCTCTCACTTTTTTTTTTAGACATTTATTTTTTTATGCATACAGAATTGGGGTACAGGCCAGAGGTGTGTGTGGGGGTGGGGTGGGTGAGAGGATTCACCAGAGACAGAGTGGGGAGCAGAACAGGAAGATCGACGAAGTACACTGCTGAGGGGAGCAGCGGGCGGGTCAGGAGAGGTCTGCTGCGTGGGCCATGTGGCTCAGCTCCCTGGCCTGGGATCGAACACATGCTGCAGTGGCTGAGGTTAGTTCATAGTGCTGTGCTTTAATCTGTTGCACCACCAGGGAGGGCCTGAGCCTCTCACTTTTGATGAGATTCCACTTGACTTTGATAAGGGCTCCTTCCAGGGTCCTGGAGACAGTGGGCTGCACACGTAAGCAAATTGCCCCCTCCCATAAGCACATGTCCTGGCCTCCTGCCAGGGGACATAACAGAGCTGTCCAGGGGACTGAACCTGATACTACCCAAAGGAGTTCCCAAGATGGCAGAGTCTCCTCCCTTCACTCGGTGTTTCCTGAAGTCCTACTATGTGCTAGGTACAGATGATGTTGCCACGCTAGGTACAGATGATGTGACAGCCCCTCCCAGGTGGAACACACAATATTCTAGAACATAAACAATTAAGATGTGCTGAGGTAAGTGCAGACTTATCAATGGGCTCCCCTCAAATGTGCTAAAGATACAACCAAGTTGGCAAATAGTGGGTTGAATTTTTGCCGAAGAGGAAAGCAAACAGCCAGAAACACACGACAAGATATTCAGTAAGACTCCTGGTCCCAAAAATGCAAATTGGAGCAACATGAGAAGCTTCTGTATGATCATCAAATAGACACAAATGAAAATGGATTAGAAAATGTCACTTTGGGCCTCCCTGGTGGCGCAACGGATTAAAGTGCAGCACTGTGAAGCTCTCCGCAGCCACTTTAGCCTGAGTTCGATGTCTGGCCAGGGAGGTGACCCACAAGGCACAGCAGACCCACCTGACCCACCTGCTGCTCCCCTCAGCAGTGTACTTCGTCGATCTGCCTGTTCTGCTCCCCACTCTGTCTCTGGTGAATCCTCTAAACTCCCACACCTTGGATACATAAATAAAAAAATCTTAGGGGAAAAAAATAAAATGTCACTTAGTTCTGGTAGGTAAATGGCAGGGGGAAGGCAGCTTTAGACGTAATGGGTGGAAGTGTGTGAATTGTTATAACTTTGGGGGAAAAGAAATTGGGTGAAATACATAAAATAGCAATACACACAACAGCTAACACACACTTTGTCCAGTAGCCTCACTCCTGAGATTCCATTGTGGGACTTAAAGATGAACAGAGAAGCAAGTATAAAATGTTTGTGGAAATGACCAAAAAAAAAACAAAAACTGGAAATACCTCCAGGATGCAGGGTTACGTTGTAATGCTCCCCTGTGCCCATGAACAATGAGCTGGCTGTGTTCCTAGTGCCCCGGGGGTTCCCATGATAGAAGGTAAAGAAGGAGCCAGAGGGGCATCAATTGAAATTGGAACCCCTTGGCACCGCAGGGCATGACTGGCTTTGCTGAGGCCTGTTTTGATGAGCCAGGTTTGAAGGCCAACCCCAGTACCAGCTGGGTTTGAGGATGAGGCCCCCAGCACCCAGGGGTGTAAACTTGGGCCCAACTGTAGCAGCCCCCAGGCCAGTCTGTGCTGTCCCCCCAGACATGGGGCTGCGGTGGAGTCCCCTGAGCATTCCGATCATCTCCACTGCCACTGTGAGCTGGATCCGGGTTCACTGCTTACGTGTGCGATCAGCTGGAGGTGCCGCGCGTCGGGGGTCAGTGCCATGCTGCAGGAGCCGCCTTTGCTGTGGCCTCTTTGGAAACTGCGGCTGTAATCTGGGGTAGAACAGACAGCCATTTCCTTTTCCCCAGTCTCCCCTTTGTTAATGAACCCTGTTGTTGCACCCCGAGCCTGAGCGATGTCCAAATTGTGAGCACGCAGGTGAGAACCCACAAGCCGTGACCTGTCCCCACGTTGGCACTGTTTTACTGTGCCTTTTAACATAACACCAGCTCAGCCCCTTTCCGTATATCCATTCTCGGTTCATAGATGAACTGTGAGCATGGCAAAACCTTCTGGAAGGCTACACGCCAGACTTGGAAGTGGGAGTTGGGATTGGGTAGATAAATAAGTAAGGGGTAGGGCTGGTGCCGCAGCAGGTTAAAACACAGGAGCTGACCCACATGGCCTGACCCGCCCGCTGCTCCCCTCAGCAGTGTACTTCGTGGATCTGCCTGTTCTGCTCCCCACTCTGCCCCTGGTGAATCCTCTCATCGCCCCTGCACCTTTGGCCTGTACCCCAGTTCGGTATGCATAATAAATAAATCTTTAAAAAATGATAAGTAAGGGGTAAGGGTATTCATTTGATCTACAAAACAAAACAAAACAAAACAAAAAAACCTGGCAATTTCCAAACCAAAAGTATTGAAACTAAGTTTCACACAGGATGCCACAGCAAATCTATAAAAGCAAATTTGGACAATGTGAAGCTAGTACTTGGGCAGGGGAAAACATTGCTTTAATCTTGAAGAAGGGGATCTGTGGGTGATTTTCCTGTTGGATTTCTGCAGACTTAAATATACTGTTTCTTATAGAGTGTTTAAAAAATAGAGAGAGAAAGATAATGTATAGGCAACATTATTGCCAGCGGCAAACTGGTGATAAATTCTGTCTGATGGGGGGGCTGGGAAATTTAGGGCTTTGAAAAATGTCTTGGACAAGAGATAAGATGCGACATCTTCCATTCTTGGGAAACTGTGTACCACCCCCTTACTCAGCATCATTCTCTACTTCTGGGGGGGGGTGTAAAATGGTCTTATTTTCAATAGCACCTGTGCTATGCTAATTTGCTCAAAGCACTGGGAGCAGAGTCATGAAAAAGACACACAAGGTTCCTGTCTCCATGGAGCATATACTCTAGAAGAAAAGATAGACATTGGGGCTTCCCTGGTGGCGCAACAGGTGAAAGCGAAGCAGTGTGGAGCTAGCAGCAGTTCGATCCCCGGCCAGGAAGGTGACCCACATGGCGCAGCAGACCTCTCCTGTCCTTCCCGCTGTTCCTGTGAGCAGTGTATTCATTCATTCTGCCTGTTCTGCTCCCCACTCTGTCTCTGGTGAATCCTCTAAACTCCCACACCTTGGCCTATAACCCAATTCTTACATGCATAAATAAATAAATCTTCAAAAAAAAAGATGCCACTGTCTCTCCTCCGTATGGATTTGCCCCAGAGATGGGGCAGCAATTTTGGCTTTAAGATTCCACAGCTTGGGGGGTGATGGGCAGCTTGACAGATATGCATGAAGAAGGTTCCAAAGTCTATCTTTCTTACCCTCCCTGCAAAGCCCCAACAAGCACCCCAAAGCCCCAGTGGAGCACCCAGGACAGCTCTCTCCCTTGGAGCCTGGGCACAGCGGACCCTTTCCCTGTCTTTGGTCTTCCAGCCTCTCCATGTAAGGGCACCCATTCCTTTCTGCACCCGCAGTTCCAAGGCAAGGAGCAGGCACACAGGGAGGGGAGGCCAAGGAAAGAGAACAGGAGCAAGTCTTTGGTCTTGAGCTTCAGTGACCTCCCTGTACTCCACCAGCGGCCTCCAGGACCCTTGTCTGGCCCAAATGGTGCTGCAGCCCGTTCAAGATCTGGTATTGCAGTCCAAGCCCCAGAGGCTTGTAGACTGAAGTGTAAATATGTGAATAGTGGAGGCTTGTCTAGTCCTGCTGGTTATCCAAGGCAGCCCCCTTATTCTTGAAGCAACATTTTGCTGTTTTTTTGAGTAGGACTGGTGTGTAGGCCAGAGGTGGGGAGAGGTGTGAGGGGATTCACCAGAGACAGAATGGGGAGCAGAACAGGCAGATTGACTGAAACACACTCAGCTGAGGGGAGCAGTATATTTCACCTCTCCTGAGGTGAGACAGGAGAGATCTGCTGTGCCACGTGGGTTAGCTCCCTGGATGGCAGGGGATTGCACTCATCCTGCAGTGGCTGCCAATAGCTTGATACTGCTAAGTCGTATCCCCTGCCCTACCAGGGAGGCCCCAAAACAACATTTTTACATAAGACTGGCTTAGGTCTTGTTGGAGGTAGTGGAAGGTTCTAGGAGGCTTGACATGAAGCAACATTTGAGCAAGATTGAAAAAACATCAGTTGTCAAAGAAAGGCCCAACAAGTATGGTGGTATCTTGACAAGTATTGGGGGAAACTTGGGTATCTGTTATGTTTGATTTGAATTTGCTGCTTGTTGGAAATCTTTCCTAATTAAAGATAAACACAAAAGAGTTTGGACGTTGTGACTTGTGGGGAAGGATAGCCCTTCTTGCCCACTTGATACCCACATCATTGGCTTCTATGTCGGTCTAAACGTCTATCTGTCTAAAACCAATGTGTCAACACTAAGCTTCCTGCAAGGTGTGGAAGCAAATGAACTGACTGACCAGAAGGCAACCTCTAAATCAGGAGGGAAATTGGCTTTGATTTCAGTCCTAGCTCTACCCTTTAAGAACTGTGTGGCCTGGGACCCAGGAGCCATTCTGAGCCTCCATTTTCTCAGATGTCAAATGGAGATGCTAATAACAACATGTGGGCATTACCTTAGAGGAGCTGGAGAGGTCTCTGCAGGTGTTGGGCCTGGGGTATGGGAAGTACAGAGAGCTTGAGCCCCAGGGGAGCTACCTGCACCATGGCAGCCCCTCTTGCTGTGTCTGCAGAGATTGAATGGGGCGGGGAGGGGTCACTGGCAAACTGAGGGCCCGAGATCCACTCTCACTTAAAAACTTAATTAAAATACTTATAAACTAGTTGTCAACCTTTGAAAAACAAGGGCCATGGAATGCCCCCTGGCTCAGGCTTCTAGCAAGAAGGCTCCTGGGTTCCCCTCTGGCTCTGCAGTCTCCGGGCCTTACCCACCTGGCCAGCTTTGTTCTGAGGACCAGTGTGTGAGTCCTGCCAGTGTAACAGGGTGGTCCCAGGAAAAGGGGCGGTTCCATGTTCTCTGCCTCACCCAAGGAAGGGTGGAGCTGAGCTGGGAAGATGAGACAAACAAATGAACACATGAGGATGGGCGTGTCTCCCATGCCATCATTGGGCCAGTCTGCCCACACATCTGTCCCCTCCACCTCTTAGCTAGAGCTTCCAGCAAACCAGGGACCTCCTTGCCTTGTCCAGCTGGGTGCCAGCATGTGGCTCACTGCCTGTCGTGGCATGCTTTCTGGAGATTGCAAATAAACAGTTGTTAGGTGAAGAAAACACCTCTTACTTTTACAGATAATAGTGGTCACTTCTCTGAACACTGCCTTAAGTGTTCGAGCTACTGGCTCAATCACTCCTCACTGGCCCTATCAGGTACCAGCATATCCCCATTCTCATACAGGAGGAAGTGGAGGCCCAGAGAAAGGCATCAGCTCACTGGGTACACAATAGGCTGTCTGTTTTCAGGCGGTTCTGGATGTCTGACCCATTATTAAAAAGTGTCGTCCTTCCCCCACCTCCAGCAACCTCAGGATCTTAAGTCTCTTTCCCCTCACCATTTCTTTGTTACCTGGTATTGGAATTGGAAGCCTTGACTTCAAGGGTCAGCTCTGTCAGTATTGTTTGGCAAGGTGACCTTGGACCAGTCTGTTCCTCCCTAAACATCAGTTTCCCTTTCTTTCCAGCCAGGCAGCTGGACTAGATCATTTCAGGGGGCCCTTCCAGGCCTTGAATCATGTGGCTGTTATAAGTGGGGCCTGATCTTTCATTTTCTGCCCTTGAAAACTGGTGTTTTAGGAGCCTTGGCTGGGCTGTACGGCAGGGCTGTACGGCAGCCCTGTTCCCAGGAGCAGGAGAAGGTTTGGAATGCTGGCAGAAACTTCCCCAATCCTCCCCTGACTCCCGCTGTGGTCTTGGCTCTGGGCGGGGGCTCCGGGGCCTCTCCCAGTGGGTGCCTGAGGCTGGAGCCGCCTTTGTCTGCCTTAGGAGGGCCAGCCAGGCGGCTGTGGCTTCAACAGGCCCCTGCCCAGGCCTGGGAGATGGTTTTTTTTTCCCTGTGTGTTGCAGCTGGGACCGTTTATAATAGGAAAAAAAGAGAATGACCAGGCCAGCCGGCTGGAAGATAAAGAGACTTAAAAAGGAAAGGGCTAGGCCTGTTCTTCTCCTGTGGAGGCTTTGGTTAAGCAGAAAGTTTTAGTTCCTTTCTGAAAGGCATTGGGGCTTTTGAAGTCCCCTGCGGGAGCTCCCTCTGGCCCCTGGGAAGCCAGGCCCTGGCATGTCCCGATGTGCATGACCAGGATGGAGCCGGAGCCCTCAGAGGAGACAGCAGCAGGATCTGGGAACTGCGGGTTAGGCTGGGCCCACTGGGGTCTGCACCCTGTCCCCTCTGCTCCCAGACCAAGCCCCTCCGTTTGATGTCCTTTCACCCAAATTTCTTCTGTCCCTTTGGCTTTGAATTCTGGCCTGGTTCTAGTTGGGCTGGAGGGTGGGAATAAGCCCAGATCTGCTTCTTCCTTCAATCAAAACACCAGAGTCACTTCACAAATGGGGAAACTGAGTCAGAGAGTAGCTTTGCCTGAGGCTACTCGGGGAATCTGAGTGTACTGAGTGACCATTGTGTGTGTTTTACCTATAAATGTTAACAATAGCTAACATGTCTAAGCACTGACAGTATGGAAGGACCCAAGTACTAAATCCGGGGAACTGGCAGGTAAAAATTTTTTATCTCCCTTAGGGAGGCTGCCTTACCTGCTTCTTTGGCTTAAGCTAGTCCTGCCCCTTACAAATGAGCGCTCCTCTAGGCAGGTGACAGCTTTACACCCTTCATACACTGCGGAGACAGGACTAGGGTCTTCATGCTCACAACCGTCCTAGGTCATTGGTTTTATCCTCCTCATTTTGCACATGAGGTTGCTTTACCCTGGGATCCAGACCCAGGCCTTTCCGGCTGGACCGTGAGCCCTGTCCATGACCTACGTGTCTATGTCATGTGGTGGCCCTGTCTCTCCACGGCTTGTCTCAGGCCTCATTCTTCAGCTAGTGTCCCCAGTCAACACCCACTGGGCACCAAGTGGGTGTGAGGGTGTGATGGGGGTGCATATCCAAATCTAGGGCTCTGCCCTGCAGTGACTTTTGACCTGGTTAGGTGGGCAGAAATTTTTGCCAATCTTTTTATTTTTTTAACCAGCAGAAACCTTTCATGTAAAAATGGTTGATTACAGAGATGTTTCCAGCACCTCCTCTGTATCCCACCAGTTTGACAATTTTTCCCCCAAAGCCACCACTAAGCTCTGGGCATTCGCTGGGTCCTGGGGTGTCATGGGGAGCAGTGTCGACTCAGCCCCTGATGATTTTCCTTCGCTTCTGCCTGTGGGCATTGGGGCCTCAACTATATGCACCCAGAGCAGACAGCACATTCGTTGATGCTCTTCAGAAACCTCCACAGCACTTCTCTTGGGCTCATGCACCTTGTCAGTTTTTTCATGATGGTGGTGGCGGTGGGTAATAGAAGGGTGGGAAGGGACAGCATACGTGCATGGAAGCAAGCAAATATCAAATTCTTTTTGGTAAAATGTTCTAAGCGAACATTTTACCTTGCACATCCATAGGTCCTTTTTGGTAGATAAGAGTGGTCACAAAAGAGGCAGAGGCGGGCGAGGGATCCTTACTCCTGTATAACCTCTCTATTAGGTGATAATCCTAGACCAAATTCTGCCCCCCACAATAGTTACTGAACAGATGTTCAATAGCCAGGCAGACCACCAAAAGGATCACCCAAAACCGCCAGTTTTGTCAGCTCAAATAAGTCCCAGTATTTTGTCCTTCCAAATGACTGAACACAGGACTCCCGAGAGATCAAGCTGGAGTGGGGGGCTCAGGTGACCCCAGGCTCACTGAACTTACGTGCCCTGTTCAGGCAAGGTGGTGAGTGTCTCTAGATCTTTTTCTAAGTTCACCAATCAATGCCCATCACTAAGTTGATCACATTTTTTGATATTCAGTTTAATTAGCAAAATATGGGTAGCTGATTCAGGTACCAGTTGCTGAAGACCAGTTCTGGGGTTTTCCTTGGTGGATGGAACCTTTGCTACTTAAGGCTTGGAAAACCCATCCTCTCTTCCATTCATTGTCCACAGACTTGTTTTTTTTTTCTTTTAAAATGCATCACAGATACTGCTGAAGCAGTATTTTAAAAGAACAAAGCAACAAGTGCCCCAGCTTGAGGGTGTCGCTCACCAGGGCAGCCCGCGGTGGTCCCGGGGAGGCTCTGGAGCCAGGCCAGTTCTCCGAGGGTGTGAGTCCCTTGGGATCCTCTCACCAAGTTGGTTTCTTTGCTGCCTCGTGGGTGTTCCCTGCAAAGACTGCTGACGCTTGAAGAATTAAATGATTATAATAACGATGATAAAATAGAAATGGCTTTCCCAGCTGAACAGAAACTGGAGAAGACAAGGAGCTTCCCACACCAGACTTATTGTTTTTGGCACTGTGCTCCCCCCCACCCCCCGGGGGGAGCAGATGTCTGGGCCCAATGCTCCCTTCTTTGAGTCGTGGTCATAGAGGGCACTGGGGACCTTTGGGGGATGTCAGGACCATCAGCAGAGATTTCCCTCCTCAAAATACCAGACAGAGATGAACAGCAGAGAAAGGGGCTCTCTGTTGAATCTTGGCTTGTTCCTCGCTGCACCCTCAGAAGCTTCCAGACCAAACCCTGTGAGAGGAACCCTCAGTGCTGCAAATATGGGTGTAGAAGTGGCGCAGACCTGGATGAGGGGTGATGACCAATTAATAATTATGGTGCCCAGCTCTGTCCTGACAGATTCAACTAGAGGCAGGACAGTAGTTGCTGGAGAAACGGAGATGCCACAAATGGATGAGTCAGTAGAACTAAAGTGCAAAAAAGAAAAATCAAATCTACGCTAACACAAAGTCTTCTTTAATAGCCCGAAAGCAGCTAGAAAACTTCTGGAAAGCAGGGGTAGGTGTGTGGGTCTTGAGAAACATCAGGGGAAGGAGGGACTTTACCCTTGGGACTTTACAGTTTGATTGGCATCTCTCTAGAAACATGGTTGACCTTGAGAGGCAGTGGAGGTGGACAGGAAGGGAGGAAAATGAAGGCCTGATAGTGGCTGTCAGGCCCTGTGGCCTCTTCCTGGTGGACAGGCAGCATTCACAAACATGTAAGACCATGCTGGCCTGAACAACTCTGGAATGAGTTTGGCTGCTGCTAGAAGAAATGTATCTTGCATTTACTTAGTCTTACTGTTATAGGACAGTAAATCTGTTAGAGGACAGGGGGAGAGGGTCACCCCCAAGGCCCCCAAAACCTGCTTGCTCTAAGTGGGTTCTGCCATCCACCGCAACAAGACAAAACATATAAAACTTTAATGAAAAGGGACTTTAATACAGTGAATATACAATACGGAACACAAAGAATATAACTTCTAAATCAAACACCTGAAGTGACCCATCCCCTCGTGGGCAAACGTCAACCCAAAAGGGATTGGCCCAAAGCAAGGCCTGAAAGCTGCCACAGACTAAAGCACCTTCTGGCCGGGACCCATGGAAAAGGGTCAGAAATGGCCAGACAAGTCTGGGAGGAAAAGAGCAAAATCAAAATCAATATAAACACTGCCATAGTCACCTCCCTGCAGGTCTCTCACCCACATCTGCCTTAACCAGTCCAGGGTCAGGACACAAGCCCGGTTTCTTCATCACATGCTTGCTGCTCCAGGTGGCTTCCTTAGGTCACCTCCTCCTTCTCCATCCTGCTTCATTCTCTTCTCTCTTCTCATTCCTTCTCTCCTTTTTCTCTGCTCAGCTCCACCCTCCTTCTGGTGGGACAGGGAACCTGGAACTTCCCTTTTACCTGTCCTTGTAACAGGGACCCCTCTGTTACATTACCTTGATAGGTGGCCTAGCAACACTGCCTGTGCTCAAGAGGCTGCCCTGGATGGTGATGCCTGCCTACTTCTGGACACTCACTTGTGTAGCTGGGGATACCTTACTAAGGAGAATTTCAGAACTGGGGGTGGGTTCAGGTGGTAGGTGGTGACTTGGAAGGGAGATGCCCATTCACATGGACAAGCGTTTTCTTGTTTTCAAAACACATCAGCTTGTAATTTCTCCTGTATTTGTGACGGTGGCTCCTTAAACTTTACAAAAGGGTTTCCCAGCCACTCCTCTGAGTAGGGCAGGAGCAGCTGTCTACTTTGCAGATGAAGAGGCCAGAGGGGGGTCTTTCTTACAGGCCAGGGGCCCAGACCTCGGGATCCCCAGCTGGAAAGAGGCAGGTGGGGCTTGATAGCTTTTGTATTCCTTTTATACCTTTTTCTGGTCCCAGCTCGCCAGGTTGATGGGAAGGGAGGCCAAGGTGGCAGGGTAAATAGCCCTGCCCTCACTCAGTGCTCCCTGAGATTCTTTCGGGAGGATATACAGGCTTTTATCGGCTCTGGAATTTTCCTTAAACAACACTTTTCTAGAAGGAGTTAAAAATACAACAAGCTTCAGAGAAAGCACCGAGTGAGGAGGGGATGGGGGAGGGAGGGAAGAGGTCGAGCTCACTCGGCGCCCTGACTGCCACCGGGCTGGGACACGGCAGCCAGGTCTTGCGGGGGGTGGGGTGGGTGGGGAGGGGTGGATATCCCGACTTGAATGTGCGTGAAGGCGACGCTCAGGAAGGGGTCCAAAAAACTTCGTGCGCTCCACCAGGACCCCCAGTACGGGTGGATAGTTCCCTTGTGGAGAGGCTGTCGCCGCCCCCTACTCTGTTACCCTCAGGTCTGGTCTTTCAAGCTTTCCTCGGTTCCCTGAGAGTGGAAAAGGCCAGCACCACGGTGTCTCCAACAATCCCACCCCGCCCGATGACCCCTCCTTTCCTCCAGCACACCCCTTCCCCACCGCGCTCCTTTTGTCCGCTCTCCTCTCCCCGCTTCTGGCTGGGCAAGATCCACAGTCTCTGGCCCCCCAGAGAGCCTGGGCTGGCGAGCCAGGGGCTGTTCTCCGTCTCCTCCCCCTAGGAGAGGCGGCCCGCGGCGGGGGCACCCCGGAGCCGAGGCCAATCGCCCCCTCCCCCAGCGTGTGCCATCTGCCGCCTGTCAGCCTCTCTCCGCGGGCCCCGATCCCAGGCGCCGGCGGGGGTGTGTAGGGGGGAGCTGCTGATTCGGCCCCTCCTTCCTGGCTCCTTCCCAGGCGCCTCGCGGCCTCTGCCCTCGCTCTGGCCCTTGGCACCCCTCTCGGTCTAACCCCGGCCATCCCCGAGCTGCGGGAGGTGGCTCCCACTTCTCTCCCGGAAGGCTGAGATGTTGGACATTCTCGGAAGCAAGGTTGTGGAGGGCGGTGGCAGCCCTAACCCGGGGAAGGGGAGGCCCTCAGGTTTTGAGTCCCAGTTGGGGGACGTCTCTGTTCGCAGTCGTGCCAGCTTGTACCCCATGCTACCCCCAGCCCTAGGTCTTTACCCACGCACGCGCGCTCGCCTGCACGCCCTAGCCGCTGGGGGTGTGGGGGTGGCATCTACCTCTGCAATCAGCCCAGCCTGGGTTTGGAGCCCCGAGGCCCCGACAGGCGAGCAGGGTTGGTTGGGACCGCGAAAGAAGTCGAGGGGGGCACGGGCCCGGGAACGGCGGGGAGCAGGCGCCCTGCTTGGGGCGGGCGCCGCTGCCTGGCGGCCCCGGCGCGGCTCTCGGCGGGCAGCGGGTTTTTCCGTGAAAGGTTGCCCTGGGTAACTAGTCTCCGAGGGGACACAGCCCTCCTCTCTCCAAGTGGCAACTTATCGATCCGCGAGATTGATAACCCCCAGCGCCGCGCTGCGCACCCGTTCCGCTCTCCCAGTTCTGGGGCCAGACAGCCCAAGGTGGCGCCAAGCGCCTGGGAGGGGGGCCATGTCAAGGCCTCTCCCCCACGCTGGACCTGACCTCCTGCGGCTGGGGGGTGGGGAAGGGTGCTTCAAGGGCATGATTTAGGGGAGTCTCCTGCGGAAGACTTTTCCAAAGTGTGAGCCCCGACCCCGCCCGCGGGGCTCCGAGACTAAAGCCCCAACCGGTTCAAGAGCAGCTGGGACAAGAGGCGCCCCCTGCTGGCTGGGGCAAAACTTTGTGGAAAGTAGGCGCGGGTTTCTTTAAGCAATCTCAGGTGGCCTAGAGCTAAAAAAGTGCGCCACAAGGAGCAGGAACCCTTACAGATACGAGTGTGTGTGGCAAACGGTTAGGTCGAATCGTCGGCAGAGTTTGTGGAAATGGGGCAGGATGATTTTCGAACACAGACTTGTGGGCAAAAATCTAGAGGAAAAAGTCAAGTGTGGGGATAATTCCCGTATGAGGGAACTCATTTGCAGAGGTGGCTGTGCGAGGGCAATTCAATCCAGCTTGGCACCCCCACCTCCATTCCCTCACTTTCTGCAGTTTGTGATGCTAATGCGTCTTGGCGAGCTTGACTGCGCGCGTAGGCCCTGTGTCTGTTCCCTCCTCCCGCCCCCGGTGCCGCCAGCGCCGGAGTCGGGGCCCCGCGTGTCCGTGCGGTGTCCGCGCCCGCGCCGTGCTTGCCGCCGCCGCCGCGGTCCGGGTTTTGCGGGCGGCCGGAGCTGTATTTCCAGCGCTGTCCATCGCTCGGTGCTGTTGGCCCTCTCTCCGTCTGATCCGAGCCGGAGCAGTGCGGGGCGCCCCACGGGATCAGAGCGCTCCCCCGCCGGGACTCCGCTCCTCACATCCTCCTGCTGGGACCCGGCTACATTTCCAGCCAAGCCTGGCTTTATTATGTGTCTCTGCAGTGCAGCCCCAGCAGCCGGATCGGGAGGAGGAGAGCCAGCGACCACAAAGAAGACAGGAGCGCAAGGGAGGCTGGCGGGCGGGCCGGCGCCGGCTGGAGCGCGGAG
>NW_004567129.1:3287285-3287727 GCF_000260355.1 Condylura cristata | reverse complement strand
TGAGCGCCCCCGCGCGCCCCTTCCTCCTCCGGGGGGCCGGCGCCGCACCGAGCCGAGAGCCAGAGAAGGGGGCGTGAGCCAGGGGCCCCGAGCTGCGGCTTCCGAGCCACTGCGGCCGTTTCGAGCCCCCCAAGTAGGCTGAGTTGAGGGACCTCTCTCCCCATTCATCATAATCTTCAAATCAGGGGTTTGGGAATTTTTTAGCCATTAATATTTATTATTTTTTTGTGCGGCAGGGGATAATTTGAAGGCTTTTTTTCCCCCCCGGGGGGTCTTGAGCTTCCGCGCTCCCGACCGCCTCCCGGTCTCCTCCCCCCCTGAGACACCCTCGACTCCAGCCCCGTCCCCCTCCTCAGATGGGTTCATTGTGAGCTCCGCACCGGGCTGCGTGGCCGGACGCCTGCAAACTGGTCCCAGCTCGCCAGGTTGATGGGAAGGGAGG
>NW_004567129.1:3270780-3285825 GCF_000260355.1 Condylura cristata | reverse complement strand
GGCCGGCCTTCAGATGAGAGCGGGGGTCCCGGGCTTGCGGAGGCCGGGGTGCACCCGCTCGTGAGGAGGCGCCCGCTCGCCCGCGGCACACGCACGCCCACTCACGCGCCCGTGGTCCCCGGCTTTCCATTTCCGCGGAGGGCCCCCGGCTGGAGCGGGCCCCCGAGAGCTGAGGCCCCGGGGAGAGGCTGTGAGCCCGCGCCCCTCCCCTGCCCCTTTCTCCCCACCGACCGGCCTCTCAGGCCTCGCCTGCTGCTTTGTCCCCATTCCAGCCCCTGGGGTGGGAGCCTGGCTGCAGGCCGCGCTCGGAGATGGATAGAGGAGGGACAGGATGAGAATGGCTACTCCCTGGAGCCAAAAGTCCCGAGGCCCCAGTCCTCTCCCAACTCCCCTGATGACCTCTGGCCCTAGCCCAGTTCTGCTCTGAAAAGTTCATTTCCTGGAGGCCTGCGCGGGAAGGCGCTGAGGCCCCGCTCCCTTCCTGCCAGCCTGGCCCCTGGCTGGGACTGAGTCTGGCGAGGAGGGTCGTGAGACACCCGCCATTGCTCCTGGGTCGAAAGTCCCAGGAGAGCCCCGGGGTACCCAGCTCAGCAGACACATTCTGACTTCCTAGAAGCAGACCAACTCAGCCCCAACTCGGCAACCTGCTACTCCTTTCCTTTCCTTGAGAGAAGTTGGCTTATCCTGGCAGCCATCCCCATCTGGGACAGGCTGGTCTGCTTCACAGAACTGGGGGGTCCAGTGGACGCGTTCTGATTGAGGGACAAAGGAGACCAGAAGAAACACCCTAAGAAGGGGGACACACAAATGGGAGGTGTTGTCCTTTTGCAGAATAGAAGGGCTCTGTGCCTTGAAATAGTATTTGATTTCTTTTCTCTTTCTCTGGCTCACTGCTCACTCCCTTAAGAACCATCCAAGGGAGCCCAGAAGAAAATGTAGAATCTGACTTTCTGGTTGGAAAAATAGTTTTATTTCATTTGGGCAGTTGATTTTGAGTTAAACAGGGGCAGATTTTTTCATAAAAGGGGATGCAGTGCTTACCCCTAACCTCAGCCTGAGTCTCCAGACCTCCTTCTCTTTGAAGGCAAGACACAAAAAGCAGAGGTAGAACGATTTGTGGTGAACAGATGGGTGGGTGTTGCAGAGTTGCTCAAACCTCATTCTAAAACCACTCTGTGTATCTCTGAGAAAGAGTCAAGAATTGGTCTTTAGCTTTTCATGAAATGAGCCTTGAAATGATTTTTAATGAGTGTCTCTCTCCCAGTGTATATGCGTATGTGTGTGACGGACAGATCAAGCTAACTGATGGGGGAAAGACAGCAAAGTGAGAACCACACCAGTGTAGGCATTTTGAGAAGTGCTGTAAATATCAGCCATACAGCTCCATGCTGCCCTTGGACTCAGAGAGCCTCTGTTTCTCCCTGTGGTTCTTTGCATTTTTCAAAAGCAGCTACAACCCTTGTCTCTCATCATTTTGCCTTTTATTCAGTTTACTGGGGTGAATAGGGTGGAGATGTGGCCACTTATCAAGGGAGGAATTAAGAGAGGAGATAATTTGAATAGATAAGAGTTACAGCAGGTGATGGATTTATTGCTTTTCAAGAACTGCCTCCCCCCCTTGCTGAAGCAATATTAAAAAGTGTGTGCTTGATTGTGGACAGCTCCACACCAAGTGTTTAAAACGACAAGGTCTTCACCTTTAAAGATGCTTGAAGGTGCTTCTTAAGGAGCAGTGGCGCCTTTTAAATTTTATTTTATTCTATTCTGCCTCCACTGCTGTGTGTCAGGAAGGCATCGTGGACTTCCCCAGCCCGCGCAGTCTGCTGTGAAAGTCGCTTGACTGTAATTCGTAATTGATCTCGGAAATGTGAAAGCCCATAGCAGGAAGGAAAGACAGAAATATAACAATTTCTAATGGATGCTCAGAAAGTGTGATTTGAAAGCACAGGCATTGCTGCTTTGAAAATCAAACAGGCCTCCAGGGGGGGAAATCTCACGGACACAACCTCCCTTCTGGAGTGGGGTCACTTGTTCCCTGGGGATGTTTGTCCTTCTTTGGAAAATGCAGCTCCCTGGGAGGACACCCAGCAAATAGGGAAGAGGGCCCAGGCTGTAGGGCAGGGGGGAGAATAGCCTTATTGGTTTTTAAAAGCGTTGCGATTTAAAGGACAACCAAAACCATGCATGTTACAGAAGTCACATGTCCTGACTGATTTTTCTCTTGCTACACCATTCGCCCCTTTTTTTGTTTCCTGGTAGTGTGGGGTGGCCCTTGTGATGATTTGTTCCCTTTGACAATTTTGACCTCCTTCTCCAGGGCTGTTCTCATCAGGTCTCACTGATGTTATTTCGGTTGATGATATCAGGTGGTTGGTAACCATCCCTGCACCCACACTGCCTCCTCACTCATTTAGACAGAAAATGAACACATCTCTTTCCCAGCCTCAACTTAAAACTTTTGACGAATCCATAATACTGCCACTTTTCTCCACGAGCAGTGGTCTGTGCTTAGCGGGTCTTAGTATTAACTAACTGTCACACTGCGGCCACACACCCCTCAACCCCAACCTCCAAAACTACCCCATGACTTCTCTGTGTCCCCCCCCCACCCCCTCTTCTGTCTTCCTCTCCTGCCAGCCTGCAGCTCCTCGGAAGTCCATCTTATAAATTTGGTGGTGTGGGGACTTGGGAACAGTGTAGTTCGCCACTGCTTGTGTTTCCATGGAAATAATTGAGATGTAATAAATAGAGGCGTTCTGAGGTTACAGGTTTCTTGATTCAGCTGAGACCACATGCAAGTGTAAATTGTCGAGATTTGTTTGGCTAAATGTACATGATCTTGTAGGAAGGACAAAACATGTCCTCTGTAGGTTCTTCAGCTTTCTGTGTGGAATGGGGCAGCAGACATTTCGCCCCAATATTGAATCCCCTTTTCCTCAATGAAGACACCGACCCCCAGCTTTGGGAAGGCCTGTCTCACTCTGGAAACATCCTTTATCAAGTAGTTGCTATTTACATTCTTACACTTACTTTGCAAAAACTTAGTAAACACTAAAATAAGGTAACTCTGTGTCTCCGGTGTGAGGCTCCTGCCAAACCTTTAACCGTTAGGTGTCTCGCGCGTGGGTACCAGCGACCGTACAGACCTAGTGTAATTCAGTAGTGCCAACCTGCCTGGCACCGCTGTGGCATGCTACCGGGAAGCAAGCGCGAGTTAACAGAGGACGAGGGGGGTGGGTGGCAGGGGAGGAGCCCGGAGTGCAGCATCTTTGAGAACAGCGGTCCTAGCTGGAGACGAAAAGCTGGGGATCCAGTTCAGTCTAATAGAAAGTCGCAATAATTGCTGTATCGGTAGCCAACTCTTAAGCTGGTGGCTGTGGAATTCTTCCCCTGATGTAGGATTTAATAGTCTGGCAATTAGATGCATTGATTTCTCTTAACTGTTCATTTGGATGTGTAAACGAAAAGAGACTGCCACTGGGGCTGGTGGTGCGGGCGTGCTGCCTGGCTCTTGGAAAAAGGCTGCTTTAGATGGTGGCGGCGGGAGGATGTGATTCTTTGAGGCGGTGCTGGGGCCAGTTTCCTCTCGGTTTAAAATTTCTGCCCGCTTTGCTGGGAAAAGCACAGCACCTGTTGTTCGGAGACTGTTTACAAAAAAACAACGGCGGCCCCTTCTGTCTGCAAAGTAGGAAGGCCTTTCTCTGCTGCGGATTCTTCTGGGGGGACTCCTCTATCTTTGAGGCACTGGTCTCACTTGTATAGTTTTGGCAGACGGTCTGTGGGTACCTGAGAAAAGAGTCACAAAACACTTTGACTCTGAGTTCCAGTGGGACTTCCTGCTGGAAATTGCTCCCCTCCTACCCCCTTCCCAGCAATAATCTGGGTGGGGGCCACCTAGAACAGCTGCTCTGTCAAGTCCTAAAGAGGTGTGGAGACATGCATCTTGGACCCCTTGGCAGGCTCGTGGGCTTTGTGACTTCAGGCTAGGATTGCCTGTAGAGAAAGAGCTCTTACAAACATTAGCACCTCTTAACTCGGGGTTCCTGGGCCTGCGGTTTCCCTGAGCGTCACTAACCTGTGACACACAGGCATCTAAACTGCCTTGGCAGGGCCTCAGGGCCCAACCTTCTCCCCGAGGGCAGTCAGCTCTTTGACTGGGGGTGGAAGGAGTTCTTTCGTGGGCCTTGTCCACAATACACTCGTGTTTGCAAAGGATAGTATCTTGATGTCTCAGAAACATTTGCAGCCATTATCAGGACTCCCTTCTTATCTAGGGTCTAGGATAGCCCCAGTGGAAGAGGACCTTGAAAATTCTTTGTGGGCTCCCCACTACTATGATTGGCTGGGAGAACCTTGATACCCGTCTGGGTTGGTGTATTGGACAATTTCTGCAAATTCCTGTCAGCTTTGAAAGGGCATTCTGTACGCAAACATGTTAGTCAGTAATCAGGGTAGTTTTGCACTCAAAGTGAGCTAGTCTAGATTGGTTATATTGGCTTAAACTTTTTGGTGCTGGCTGTCAGTCAGTTCCCTTAGTCTTCTGTGGGGAAATAGGGTGGAGTGGGGAAAACCGTGATGGGAACTTTTGATTTGTAGCTTATTACCTGCCACGATCAGTGGCAGCCGAGGACTGGGGTTGGACACCAGTAAATAAAATTACTTTACTTCTTTCAAGGAGCGCCAATTAGCTGATTGCTCCTGGTGGCTGTCCTTCAGGAGAATGCTGTTTTACCTATCTGCTTGTACAAAGGTTTGATTTTTAATGTCTTGTGAAAAGGATTCTCTTTGTCTTGATTGATGTCAGGAATAAAAGCATGATGGTAATATCCCTTTGAAAGCTATTGTATTGTCAGCCCTGGCTGACAGCGGGAGGGCCTCCCAGCGTTATAGATTAGTGCTGTGAAAACACTGACATTTTCTTTGTTACGTTGCTGTTGTTCTACTTGCAAAGTCAATTACACAATGTCGGAGCTCAGTTACCGAGTTGACTTTGGAAGCAGTACTGTCTCTCATTCTTCTTAAAGATATAATTTTCCGTGGTTGTTGTTTTGTTTAGTTTTTTCCTTTCTTTTCTCTCTCTCTCTCTCTCTTTTTTTTTGACATGCCTCCCTCTGGTTACTGCCCCCCCCTCCAAGAGTCTGAACTGTTAGCTTGGCAAACACAATCTGGCTTCAATTGTGACAAGTCAAATTCAAAGATTGCCACATCATTATCTCTGAATTCTTTTTGCTCATTCACATTTCAGTGGGTTCTCATTGATATAGTGACTCCAGCAGTCAAGACACATAAAAATTTCATCAAATGAGATGAGGTTGTTGATAATCTCTAATCAAGTGAGTTGTTCTTTAGATTCTGGGGTCCTTGAGATTGGCAAACTCGAGGCCTTCTTACTTTTTTTTCCCTTGTAGACCATGGTCTGTGCTGAATCAGGTTTCTGGGTGGTTGGGATTCCAGCAAACAGGTTTTTGCTCTAGAAGGTTTATAAGATTTTGACCTCAGAGATTGGTGTTATGGACTTTTGAACTTAAACTCCTGGATGACATAGAAGGGGCATAGATGGATTCTCTTAGGATTCTGTTTCATCCTAAGAGAACCATGAAATCCATCCTGGCCGCATGGCAGAAGGCCAATGGGAATTATAGGCTGGGTTGGGTGCGCCTTTTCTGGGCATCCCTGTACTTGGGAGAGATTGCCATTCCAGACTAAGCGTGTGAAACCCACTACTGAGAGTGAGAGAGGCAAGCCTCCCAGTGTTCAACACTGGGCATGGTCTGCGTGGGTGTTTCCTGTGATCCTCACCTCTCCCCTATCCTCGCCTTCCCAGAAAGAGAGAAACCTCGACTCCTTAGCTTACAGATGCTGGCCTCCGAGGAGCAGTGACCTCAGAGGCCCATTTGCCTCACAGAACTATGCCACTGACTCCAGATGAGGGGGACCTATCGGGGAACTCTGTCCATGGACACTAATTGTAGGCCCCCGAAGTTATTATGATGAACCACCAGGCAAGAGCCTGTGTTCGCCAGCAATTTGTCAGGACTAATTTTGTTTTTCTCCAATAATTGAAAATTAATGTCTTGAAGTGAAAGCAGATGTTCATGTCATCTTCTGAATTGGGATATAAAATGGGGCTCTGTAGAGGGGCCCACTAATTTAACAGCAATTTCCCTCTCTGAGCTAATGGGGGTGTTGGGGCTGACATCACCTGAAGATGGGGTTCTGGGGAAGACAGGGGAGGCCCAAGGGGAGCCCTTTGTGGTGGAAGTGGCAACAATCTGGGAATGGAAGCTTGGTGGGGACATTCATCCTGGAGAGAGAATATGCAAATAAAAATACTTCTTTGGGCATCCACACCCTTTGGGCATCCACACGGACAGGCCTTTGTTTCGGATACTCATTTGCACAAGAAGTGTTTCTGTGGGCTGTTCAGGGCACTGTGTGTGGCGGTCAGGGGAGCCTCAGGGGAGCCTCGGTTGGGGACAGAATCATCTGGAGAGTAGGCACATACAGGTTAGTCCAAGATGCACTTCCAGTGAAGCTGGTTAAACTTGCAGATTCCAGGGCCCTGATCTTGGAGATGCTCAGCCAGCTAGGCCGGGAGGGGCTGGGAGCGCTTCACCCTTTTCCCTTGGAGAAGAAGAAGGTAAAATGTACCGCGCACAGTTCACACCTGGAAGCCTCTTCACGCCTCTTCACGCGTACGGTCCGTGTTTGGAGTGCACCACTTTGTGTTGTGCCCTTCACCATCAGGAGCTTGGTGTTTTCAGCCAGCTCCCAGGAGGTGTGGATTGGGGGTCTCAGCCTACCAGCTTTGAGGACGCCATTTAGTATGGGGCCTCCGTTTTCTGGGGCAAAATGGAGACTCCAAAGAGGAAGTGGTCTTCTCCATCTTGGGTGGGGCTTTCACTTGCTCTGGGGCGAGAGATTAGGTTAGGGTGCCCAGGGCAAGGGAGGGGCACACGATTAGGGGCTCACCAGGGCTGGTGGGCATGGGGGCAAGGCAGAAGGGGTACTTGGGATTTGTTGAGTGGTCTGGTGACTGTTGTTAGAACCTTCCTGCTCTCTCCTTGGGGAATGCGTCCCTCTGGAGATGGATTCTGGGGGGTGTGAGCTAGTCTAAAGGTGCAGACCCTATGCCCCCACACCTGCTTGCTGGGGCCCCCATGACCCCCCTCTGGCTGCTTTGTCTGTGATAAGGAAGGGGAGGGACAGCTGCTCTGAACACCTGAGAGGCCCTGACTTCCTGGAGGCTGACCACCTCTGGTCCCAGGCCTGGGTCCTGCAGAACCTTCCACAGTTCCTCCCCTTGGAGGTGCCAGATACCTTTTTCTCCCCCAGTCTTCTCTGTAATTGAAATTTGCCCTTTCGTTACCTGGACATGAATTATTTTTTGCAGTGTTGTCATTCCCTGTCCTGCTGTGAGGTTTATCTCTTCTGTTGATCCTAATTAAATAAAACATACTGCTCACCTAACTCCTGTTGCACGGAAGTTTACCTGCCTAAAGGCAGAGTGGTGGCCATCTGGGCTTGGTTAGGGAGCAGGGCGCTGCTGGTGAGGGAGCACCTCCAGGCTGGGAGGTTGGGCAGGCGTACCCTCTTGTCCTGGGGCTGTGGGACACTGTAGCCCTCAGCAACGTCTGGTGTATTTCTGGTTCCTGAGCCAGAGATGTGACTTTGTCCCTAGCTGCTGGGTTTGAACTTGGGGAGAGGAGAGATGATCACCAGCTTCAGAGAGCCCCAGGGAGAGGTTGAGGGGAGGAGAGCAGGCTCCCAGAGGGGCACAGTTTCCTCTCACCTGGGATGGAGGCTGAGGAGAGGATTCTCTGGGGGCCAGTGAGCAGGGCACATGCCAGAGAGTGCCCGGCCAGGGGGCTGCCATGTGCATTGGGAAGAGTCAGACCTTTCAGAATCCTGAGAACCCTAAGTTGCAAAGGAACGCTGGAGTCCACTTCATTCGGACTTCTTCGGGGGTGTTGGTGGTGGCCTTAGTCTCCTTCAGCCTGGACTTGTACACGATCACTGTCTAGGAGCTCACTGCCTCTGTGGCACACTGCATTTTTACTTGAATCTCACACCTTCTTCTTCCTGTTAAGCTGCAATCTGCCTCCTGCAATTTAGGTGCGTTGGGTCCTGCTTCTGTCTCTTGGGGCCACAGAGAGTAGCTCAAATCCCCAGCTCCCAGAACAGCCCTGAGAGTCTGCAAAACTGGCTTTGCCCTACTTACTCAGGGGAGCAATCTCCTTGTATGTCATGCGGTCAGCATGGTGGGCTTCCAGGACCCCACAGTCATTTATACCTGGCCTCGACCGGGGCTTCTGGGTCCTTACACTTAAAAACGATGAGTAATTAAGTCACTGAATAGTAAATGTCAACCATTGAGGGAATGAATGAATGGGTGAACAAGTGAATGAGTGAAGAGTGAACAATGACTGGTGAATGAATAAGTGAATTCCTAAATGAGTGAAGAAATGAATGAGTGGACTGAGGGGAGTACAGACTACCTTTAGGGGTGATGGGCTTACAGCAGCATCCTTGATGAACTCCTCCCCCACCCCATCACCCCAGCCTTATTTGGTCCAGGAGAGCTGCTTCCTCCTGGAGGGCTGAGCCTCTTGCCTCTTGGGGGTGGTGATGACTGGTGCCCACTTTTCTCCCTTTAGCCTCAGCCCAGAGGAGGAGAACAGTACCGTCTGTTGTGAGATTGTAGCCGCCACTGTTTATTGAGTCTTGGTCCAAGCATTGTTCAAGGGTTCATAAAACATTGTTTTTCAAATGATGTATGCAATAAGAGATTGTTCGCACCAGTTTAAAATAGAACAGCTTTAATTCAGTAAGCTCAGTGTTGTCGTCCCGTTCTCCGCTGACCCCCACCACACTGAACTGAGCAGCTTTGGCTCTCTCAATGCTGGAGTCCAGTCCCAGCGCCACTAAGTGGGCTTTGGGGCCTCCTCATCTTTCAGTGATGGTTTGTCCTGCAAATAGTTTGCGACCTGAGGATTCGGGTCCTGGGAAGTAGGGCAGGAAGGAGAAAGTGGGATGTGTTTGCAGGGAGAACCTGCCAGTAAAAAACTCAGCATGAAAAAGGCCCCTTCTCCCTGAAGGTCTGGGTCAGGGTCCCTTTATTCTCTTGGGAGTGGCAGGGGAGTGGGTTGGAGGAGATGTGCTCTGTGATTTGGGGCAAGATAGCTTCTCTGAGGACCTCAGTTTTCAGTCTGAGGAGTGGGTGGAGCTGGTGGGACTGGTCTTTTAGGATTGTATTTCCTGGGATGTAAGAAGGGTAGCAGAAGAGAGCTCCATGTTGGGCCTCCCTGGTGGTGCTATCAAGCTAAGGCCGGTCGCTACACCCCGAGCTGGCCCTGAGTTGGGTCCCTAGCCAGGGAGCTGACCCACATGGCGCAGCAGACCCCTCCTGTCTCGCCTGCTGCTCCCCTCAGCAGTGTATTTCAGTCCATCTGCCTGTTCTGTTCTCCACTCTGTCTCTGGTGAATCCTCTCACCCCCCCCCACTGAAGTTCTTGTTTTTTAAGATTTATTTTTATTTATTTATGCATACAAGAATTTGATGTTGAAGGAGCACTAGGCAAGAAAGATACTGCTCTGCTCAGTCTTTTCAAGTCATTTTTGGGAGAGATCACTGTACAGAGTGAGAAATCTGAAGAGAGGCCTCTAGGGAATTCAGCGTCAGGGCAGCTGGGTGGTTCCTTGCTCCTCTGGCCCTTTGAATGTGAGGGGAACGTCACACAAAAGGAGAAGTGACATCATTGACTGATGTTAGTGTCTCCGAGTTTGGCCTGTGGTACTCCGGACGCTTGGTTTCAGGGGCTTTGCCAAGCATTGTCTGAGGAGGATTTCTGGGCAGTTCTCTAGTCTAGGACTCCATGGGCAGAAATAACCAGCTCCCACACATGCTTCTCCAGAGCCACCGGCACGGCCAGCCTTGACCCCCGGGAGGACACGTAGTGGGAAAGTCATGCCCAGGCGCTTACCTGTGTCCAGTCTTGTCCGCCTGCAGCTCCCTCACCAGCTTTCCAGCGGGTCTCGGCGGCACGGAGCCCCAGGTCACAGCAGCCCAGAAATACCTTGTCCAAAGTCACACCACTGGAAGGAGCTGAGCTGGGTTAGCCTAGGCTTGTCCTGCTCCAGAACCCGAGTCAGTAGCCATTGCTTTTATTTATAACTGCCGAAAGGGCTGAAAAGATAACCAAGGAATTCATGCTTTCTCCAGGGCCTAGAGGGGCCCCGGACTCTGAGCAGGGAGAGAGGCCACTGGTCAACACAGGAGCTCTGTCCTGTGCCCCACCCTCTATGTCGTCTGCCTTTTGGATGTCCCTGCTCATCGTAACAAGATGTATACTTTTAATACATTTTGTCCCTAGAGGTTATCCAGTTATCTTTCCTCCCAGGACCTTCTGTGCTGCACTCACACAAAGACATACATGAATACAATAGGAAAGACATGGAATCAATCCAAATGCCCAAAAGTAGATGCCTGGATTAAAAAGATGTGGTACATATACACAATGGAATATTACTCAGCAATCAAAAAGATAAAAACACATGCCTTTTGCAGCAACATGGATGGAGCTGGGAAAGATCATGCTTAGTGAAATAAGCCAGAAAGAAAAGGAAAAATACAAGATGGTTTCACTCATAGCAGGAGCATAAAGGACCAGGGGAGAAAATAATAATAATAATGAACAACTATATACCAAAGACATTTTGTGGGGGTGGAGAGAAGGATGGGATCAAAAATGGGGTTGGGGGAGTGAACAGGATTGGTGATGGGAAGTCCACAGGGATTACAACTGAGATGCAAAAGGCACAAAATAAACCATTATAATAAAATAAAATTTAAAAAACATACATAGATACATACTTTAAACTATAGGTAGTATAGTATACTACATAACTGTACTTTGTTACTTGTTATTTTCTGGTAGGGTGAATTTCCAATCTTGGTTGCTTCTTTGTGTCATTTTAGATATGGACAGAAATAACATTACCCTGGCCCCACCACACACCAGTAACCCCAAACCCTTGGCAATATGGGTCTCCAAGCCTTTTTTTTTCCCTTTCAGCGTGCAGGGTGATTTTAGTGTGCTGCCTAAGTTAAGGACTGTTACTTTACGAGATACCATCATGTGAGCATCTGAAACCTACTCCATTTTAAAACAGCCATTTTTTTTTAAGATTTATTTATTTGTGCATACAGAACTGGGGTACAGGCCAGAGGTGCAGGGGCAGTGAGAGGATTCCCCAGAGACAGAGTGGGGAGCAGAACAGCCGACTGACAAGTACACTGCTGAGGGGAGCAGCGAGCGGGTCAGGAGAGGTCTGCCGCTCCATGTGGGTCACCGCCGGGGCAGGCGAGGATCAAACTCATGCTGAAGTGTCTTTAGCTTCTTAGTGCTGTATTTACCCACTGCGCCACCAGGGAGGGCTCATCGAAACAGCCATATGTTTTATGAAGCTGTATCAGAATTTATTTACAGTCCTCTGTTGATGGATACTTAGTTGCTTCCCATTTTTTATTGTCACAATCATGCACTGAGCATTCTTGCTTATAAATCTTTTCTTTTTTAAGGCTAGATTCAAGTGGAATTGTTAGGTCAAAGGGAGTCACTTGAAAAATTTGTTAGCTGTTTCCCAGTTGCTCCCACAAAGGTACCAATTTATCCTTCGATGATAGTAGGCAGAGCTATGCTTCTCCTAACTCTTACCTTCTTCTTTTCCTAGTTTTTTTCTTCTCTGCCCACCCCCACTCTTTCTTCTGGCCAGTCCTGCAGCCAAGAAATAGTTATTTTAATTGTACTTCCCTGATTACTAGTGAAGTTCACCTTTTTTCCTTGTATGTTTATAGGCCATTTTTGTTTCTTCTTCAGGAAGGAGCACTGCATTGAATGCGGGAGAGCTTGGGATCTTGGGTAGTTCTTGCCCTCAGCTGATTTCTCTTTATCTATCCTTCCCTTTCTTTTCCTTCCTCTTCCTTCCCTCCATCCACTTATTATCCTTCTACCTACCCATCCATTATCTATCATTCATCCATCAATCATCATCTCATCTATCATCCAGTCTTTCATCCATCCATTCCTTTTCCCTTTTTCATCCATCCATCCACCATCCATCCATCCAGTTGTCTAAATTCTGATTATCTTAAGCAGGTGAGACTCAGCCTGGGCTCCAAACAGGATATAGAGGAGGTCATGTCTTCATGGAGTTCACAGTCTAGATAGGTTGTGTAACCTTAACGATAGGCCCAGACAAGATTCCAAGCTCCAGATGAAGACTGGCTTTTGGGAGAACTTGGAGGGATTCCTTTTGATAGGGAAGATGAGGCAAGACATGGAGAGGGGTTAGTATTTGTTTGGGTGCAGAAGGATGGAGTTACAACACCAAGAGCGGCTGGCTAAATCAACTATGCTATATACAGCACTGGTCTTTGAACTTTACAGGCAGAAACACATTTAATCCTGATGTGCCAGCTCAGATGGGGGCTTTGGCTTTCTTCTTCACAAGCAATAATGAACCTTAGAGAATCCTCAGCTGAGTTCTCTTCTTAGTTAATGTTCAAACTTTCGCACAGAGGGCCAGTCCCATGTCCAAGGTCATACAATGACCTTGTGGTAGAACTGTGCCTGGAGCAGGACAAGGATGAGCTGGGTGGGGGCTCTTGCTGCTGCTGACCCAGGCGAGGACCTGCCACGGGACAGCCTGGGACCCTCAAACTCCTGGGGTGTGGGGCTCGTAGCAGGCAGCCTGGGTTCCCATCCGCATCCTTGCCATGTGGTCAGTGAGCCTCAACTGCCTTTTCTGTGAAACAGAGGCTCTACTCCCAAGAGAGGTGTGAGGGTAAAATCTCAGGAAACAGCTTTGCAAAATGGATTTGGCCATCCAGAGGGTCTGGAGCAGCCTGTCTTTGCAGTGCTCTCTGTCTCTTGCCTTTGTGCTCAGAATGTAGCTTCAGAGAAAATGGGTGGGAAAATGCAGCTTTAATCTGTCACCTGCTGGAACACCTCCTCCAAGACCTCACCCCCCCCCACACAAAGATGTCAGGTTCTGAATGGCCTTCTGCATCCCTCCTGTGTCCATTCTTCACACCTCACCAGGAACAATTTCTCAAGGGGACATGGTACGGGGAAGGGGATGGCATGGGAGGGTCTCTGCCCCCAAATAGCAGAGTGCATGTGGGTGTCTCTGTGTGTCTGCTGGTACATGTGTGCACTTTGAGTCTGCCCGTATGTCACTGCATTCAGTCAGCTGTGCGAGTGCATGTGTGCACATGTGTCCCTGCAGGTGCCCATGAGTGCCAGCATGTGTGTGGGGGGGAGGACCCTTGTCATTGCTTGCCTGGTTCACTCTCATCAGAGCCCAGGCAGAGAAAATGTCCATGGGTGGTGGACTTTTTCATGAATGTATTTCATTCACTTGACTATTTTTGGAGCACCTACTCTGTGCAAAGCACTACGTTCCACTGGCCCTGCAAAAAGAAGCAAGCCCTTCCTCCTTCCTAAGATTCAGCTCACCATTGGAGCGAATCTAATGCTCATTTACCAAACCTTGCGGTGGTGAGGGTGAGAAATGAATTTTCACTGGGGTTTCACAAAGTGTATTCCAGGATTTTATTGATGTAAAAAAGTAAATAATGTCTTCTGTGGCCAAACACGTTTGGCAAACACTTCCTTAAACAGTTAAAAGTTTTTGAAACTTTCAGAGCTTCTCAGAATCTTTAAAATACTGCTGTGGGACTGTCTCAGGTAATAGTTGGTGATTTCCAAACCCACTTGATACTTGCCATGGAGTCCTCTTTTTTGGGATGGGGGAAGGGTGCTGTGTTTCTAGACTTTTTTTTTTTTTTTTAACATATATGTATTTATGCCTACAGAACTGGTGCAGGGGCGGTGAGAGGATTCACCGGGGACAGAGTGGGGAGCAGAACAGGCAGGTCCTTGAAGTACACTGCTGAGGGGAGAGGCGGGCGGGTCAGGAGAGCCGTGCCATGTGGTCACTTCCGCGCCATGTGGGTCACCTCATGACGAAGTGGCTTTAGCTTCTTAGTGCTGTGCTTTAAACGCTGCTCATTGATTCACCCCACACCTGCTCATTGGGACTGGCTATGTACCTGGCACTGTTGAAAGTGCTGACACTCTCGATGAACAGACAGGAGTTTATGGTGGTGAAGGTGAGGGGCCATCCACAATTGCCTCAGGCGGTGACGTTTCTGGGACTTAGCCAGCCACGGGGTGGCCATGGGGTGCGTAGGGAGTGTTAGAAGATACTTGAGCCTGGGTGATGGGGGAGCCCTGGGGGAAGGTGGCTTTGGAAGGATGGGGGGATATGGGAGATGGGCCTCTGCCTGCTGCTGGTTGGACCCCAGACTGGCCCAATCCTCTTGGCTTCTGTGGCCTAGTCCTGGCCTCGGAGGGGAGGTGTCTTGGGTGGAGAGTTGTTTTGCTGGGGTGTTTCTGGGTGAGGGCTGCTTCTGGAGCCAGTCTTGCTCTGTGAGCAGTCTTGGCAGGGCTCTGCCCCCCCCCCCAAACCATGCAACCCTATCTCAAAGGAACCCTACCGGTCAACCTGAAGGGGCAGGGGAGGGGCCCCCTCTGCACGGGCCAACTGTGAGCACCAACCAGCAGAGCCCCTGCCTGGCTCAGGCACTGAGGTGTCCCCAAGCCTGGCACCGGACCCGCAGCCCCCCCCACCCCCCACCCCCCTCTGACAGATGGGAAAATGAGGCCAAGCGGCTCCCACAGCCCATTCCCTCAGGGGCCCAGCCCAGAATCCAACTCTTTTCCAAGGCAGGGCTGTAACCCGAGGCTGGTCGGGTGGGGAGAGGGTGATTTCCAGGACGGGTGGGATTTGGGGGCTCTAGACCCTCCTGGGATAAGTCTGCAAAGCAAAGTTGTTCCAGAGTTGTCCGGTAGGATTTGGGATCCCTACCCAAGCAAAGGGCCGGGGTGGGCTTAAAGAGGTGAAGTGGTAGGGGGAGAGGACAGCTGGGAAGGGGGCTTGGGGCACTTCCCATCCAGTAATCGTAGTAAGCGGCCCCTCC
>NW_004567129.1:3224853-3269885 GCF_000260355.1 Condylura cristata | reverse complement strand
CATTCACTCTCCGGATGGATACTCCTGGCTTCATTCATTCCCTGCGTGCATCTTTCTGAGCCTCAGCGGCACCGCAGGCTGTTGCTGGGCACGCAGTGATGCCTGAAAGGGCTGCTCATCTCTTGGGGCCTCATGCCCCATGGACGGGTGCCTTGGTGCGTAGGCCCTTGGGGGGCAGGGTCTGGGCCCCTCTGTGCACCATTAGGCTGGCAGTAGAAGGAGAGTTGATGGTGTCCTCATCCTGTCACCCTGCATCAGGCCAGTAAGAAAACAGCCCCCCATACATGTCCCCCGCATCACTAATTCAGTTAGCATCGGGTATCTGAGTGTCAGGCTTTTTCCCCATGTTCTTGTCTCCGGAGCCTCCAGATACTCACCACCCCGACTTGCCCGGGGAGTGAGCCCCGACTTGGGTCTGGGTCTCCCTGAAGGGTGAGGCTGGGCCTGTCTGTGGGGTCTCTGGATGTCTTCATGCCTTACGTTTGTTAGAAGAGTCCCAGGCTGCTCTTGTCTGGGGAGGCGGGTTCCACCTGGCCGTGGGGGCGGCAGGACTGGCTGTGCGTATTCGTTGACGCTTATTGAGGCCCACTGCCGTCTTGTGTGCCTTTTCTCATGCGTCCCCTGACAGTCCAGTGGGCTTGGCACCACTAGATGTGCCACCCTACAGGGATGGAGACTTCTGTGGTCAGGCTGAGTCCAAGGGGCACGATCCCTGCCACTGTCAGAGTTACTCCCAGAGCCTCTTCTCCAAGCCTGGAGCATGGGCTGGCGACACCTTCCTCCAGAAGCCCCGGCCCAGCCGGGGACAGGCCGGTAAGCAGTTAGGAAGCGGAGGCTGGTAAGGCCACGGTCCCCCTAGGACAAAGGTGGCCGGGTCGCTCCCTTCTGCGGCCAAGGCCTGTCCTGAAGGGAAGCATCTTGGACTAGTTAGGATGAGGCGGGTCCTTGGGACTCTGGGGGTGTGTGTGATGCATAGGGCCGTGCCTGCCTCTGGGTTTCTTCGGAACTGTACCACACAGCCGGACGGGTCTCCGTTCTGCTGGGTGGGAGGTGGGAGAGGCGTGCTGCGTTTGTGTGGGGATCCTCCTGCCTCTCTTCCCTCCCCCACAAGTTCCCAAGAGTCCAACTGGCTCAGCCCAGGAATTTGGGATGCTGTGGTTGGTGGTGTGTGGCCTTACTGAGGGACTCAGAGCTTTAAAGGGCCCCATGCTCTGGCCTCCGTCTGTTTCTGTTCCGACTGCCCGTTGGGCCTGGGTCTGACCTGTGAGCCCGCGTTGTCTTCCCCCTCGGTGTGTTCCCAGGGGCCTCAGTTTCCACTCAGGGCTGCGTGTTCCTCCAGGGCTCTGCTTTCCAGTCCGGCCTTCGGCCTGGCTGAAAGGCCTGGGAGCAGCAGTCTTCTCCTCCCTTCTGAAATCCCTTTCCCTGGGCACTGGACCCTCTGCATTCCCTGCTCCACCCCCTCCTGTGCCGCTTCCTGGAACCCTGGGACCCTGGAGGTTTCTGGACCATATCGAGTTGCCTGGGTGGTTGTTCCCTTTTTTTTTTTTTGGGCCATGCAGGGTGGGGGAGCTGGGAGACAAGCAGATGACTGGGCCAGGGCCAGCCAGGGGTGGAGGCTGCCTGCCAGTTCCTGTCCCTGTGGGTGGAGCTGTGGACCCCCAGTCCCTGCTTCCTAGGGTCCTGGGGTCTGGTTTTCCCTTCTGCCTGACTGACAGTATTGCTTGGTATTTCCTGCTCCCCCTGCCCTTTAATTTTGCACCAGCCTCCCCAAGGACACCCCTCTGGGGTTCATGGGGCTCACACCTAACCCTTCTCTTTGGTGACCGGGGCCTGCTTTGGCCTGGCGGGGCCTGCTTTGGCCTGGCGTAGTCACAGTCCTGCTGAGCCTGGGCCCAGGATGGGGTCAGCTAGATCTCTTCTCCCAGCCTCCTCCTTGCACCTCCCACTGGGCAGCTGGGCAGCTGGGCAGCTGGGCAGCTGGGCCTACCTCCAGGTCTCAGCCAGAGGCTGAAGCTGACTGGGTGTGCTCCTCACAGACCCCTTGGCTGGAGACCTCTGGGTGAGGGGACTTTGGAGGAGACTGCTAGGTTGGGGGTGGAAAAGGGGATCTCCCTGGGGGCAGCAGCCAGGGCCAGGGGCCCTTGAAATAAATGCTGAGGTGATTTTGAGAACCTTCAAGCCCCCAGCAGCCCCTTTGCTGCTCTGCCCTGGCCCCCAAGGCCCACGGCACACATGGTTTTGCTTTTCCAGGCATCCTCCCCTGGCCCCCTCCCTCTGGGTGCCTTCTGAGCTCCTCGGCCCCTCCCCCACCCTCCTGGGCCCCCTCCTTCCTCCTTGACCCACTTTAGTCCCCTGTTGCTGGGGGAGGGGAGTTGCAGCGGCAGCTCTGATCCTGGCTGCCTCCCCCCAGCATCCCTAGGGGCGGGCTCTGGATGGAGCCAGCAGGCCGAGCAGGCCTGGCCCCAGGGACTGGCACACGGCGTGCTCCGAGTGGCAGCCTCCCTGCCCCCTCCATGGACAGACAGTTCTGGACAGCTGCCCCTGCCTGGGCCCCTGGGAGGCCCTGCCAGGGCCCGGCTCTGATTTCCCCCCAGCCCAGGGAGCTGCTGCCTCAGAGGTCCCTCCTCCCACCGCTGCCTCACCAAGTGTGCTTCCTGGAGGACGCTTAGGCATCCTAGACCCCACGCCTCCAGCTTTTCTTTCCCTGAATCTGCTTGACAGACTGGAGCTGGGTCCGGTTCAGTGCCTGCAGTTAATCTGTGATGGCAGGACACCCACCAACGCTCTCTGGACCTTATCTCTGTGCCAAGGGATTGGGACCTGGTGGCTAAGCTTTATTGAGCATCTATTATGTTCCAGGGTCTCAGCTACACAGTTCACTTCCATGATCTCATTGGATTGTCATGGCAGTGTGGCATGCTGTGTTTTCTTCATCCCAGATGAGGTAACTGAGGCCCCCAAAGGGAAAGTAATCGCTTTAAGTCACACAGACAGCACATGGTGGAAACACAGGTTTGGACCCAGGCAAAACTGAGATTGGCCTTCACTCTGACAAAGTTAGTCTGTAATCTATTTTGACTAGAGTTGTCTTGAATCCATTTTAACTGGGTCTTCTGGGACTACTGAATGGTCCTCTGGAGACTTGAGATTCTGCCTCAGTCCCTTGTCCACTCTGGCCTGCTTGGATGTTGCTTGGGTCCCCAAGCCTGTCTCCTGCCCCGTGACAGGCCCCAGGCCGCCCCAGCTGGGAACTGCCCCATCTGGATTCCGAGTCCTCTGGTCCAGGGACCTGCCCATATGAGCACCCCTTAGAACACAGGATGTGTCCTGGCTTCCGGCCCTGCCAACTGCAGGAGCCGTGGGCTGGCCTGGAATTTCCACACGCCCTTTCGCACACCCGCCCTGCACGCCTACCAGCTCAGCCCTCCTGAGCCCCTGCTCATTCTCGCCCTCCTCCCTCCCCACTACCCCACCAAAAATAAATTGTCAAAAATGGGGTAGGAGGGCCTTGAGGGACCCGTTCAAATTTGGAAAGCTGTGTTTCCCTAATCTGCATTTTTGGGCTTTTCCTCCTTGAGTCTTGACATCTGTCCATCCTTTGGGATCCCTTTCATCCCACCATCATTGTCTTGCTGAATAAAGGAGGGGGTCGAAGGGGGTGGGGGGGCTCAGGGAGTGAAGTCCCGACATCTTTTTTTATTTGCCTAATTTCCACACTCAAATGTGTTTTGTGATTAAACATTTTCTTAGAGCTCTTGGTCAGGGCCAGGCTGAGTTTCTTTTCATCAACACTGGCAAGTGAATTTAACAGCCCTGTTTGTATTAGCTGGAGGTTTCATTTGCATAGTGATTGTTCTTATGAAACAAAATAATCGCTTGCAGTTTATGAAACTGTATAAATACCAGGGGCTGGAGCTGGGCGCGCATGCTCAGGCCTTTCCTCCATACGGAAATCCATCCTGTTTGAGGGGGAAACTCAGGCTCCAGGAAGAGCCAAGTGTGAGGGTGCTCTGGCTGGAGAGGTGTTTCCTGGGCTGTGGGTATTGCTTGGTGTGGGTGTGACAGAGTGAAGGCACATTGGGGCCTGGGCATATATATCCCGTTCCAGTCGGACTCAGGGGTGCGGAGGTGCGTAGGGTGGAGGTCTGGAGGGGCTCACAGGGGCGGAGGTGCAGCCCTGAGTGAGCATCTGCTCCTTTAGGCTGCTCTTCCAGTCTCTTGCAAACTGGTGACCTTAGGCCTAGTATTGCCCACAGATATGTTTTGATTGGGCTGTTCTGTGTTTAGAAGCCAACGTCTTAAAAATTGGGAGATTTCATAGAGAAATTCATTCAGATTTTTTCCCTCCAGTAAAAATGGGCAGATCTGGGACTGCTAAGCCCCCACTCCTGCCTGGCAACAGTGCTACTGGTGGGGGATGGCTGCTGCCCCAGCAGGTGGGGTACATTCATCACAGTCCCCCTGGGCCAGCATGGCCCTCATTGCACTGCCGGGGCCCTGTTTACTCAGCGTCCTGTAAGCTTGTGACTCAGTATGGGGTCACCCTGTGGGTGTCCTGCTCTGAGCTGTTAGGAGGTGCTGCCTCCTGCCTCCTTAGATTGACCCTTTCTCCCTGGAACCCAGCTCAGGCCCCAGTTACTTGAGGAACTTCCCCTGGGGCCTCTGGTTCTGTCCCAGGGGCTGTGGTTCCAGCCTCCTGATGTCCACAGCGGCCCGGGCAGAGATCTGGAAAAGTCGTCACTCTGGGAGATCACACCCACATTCCCAGGAGCTTGCCTTAGCTCGGAACATTCCTGACCACCTCCTCAGCGTCCCCCTTTAGAGTCTCTCAGTCCCAGAAGACAAATTTTTCGTGATCTCAGCCTGTTTTTCAGGTTCAAGCAGTGTTGCCCAGCTTGGTCATCAGGTTTGGCCCAAGTGACTTTTTGGCTGGTTCTCGCACATTTGAAATCACATGTCGAGTGGGCCCGAGTAATACCTGGAGGGGAATAGCCTGACAGAGGGTCAGGCTGGAGGTGGATTTGAGCTAAGGGATTTGAGCCTATCACCTACCCCCAGATGCTTCTATGGCATCTCTGCTTTGTAGGAGGGAAAGTCAGAAGCAATAAAGTAAGCAGTGAAACTGTGCTCTGAGAGCTCTGCCCTGTAGCCTGGACACCATGGGTATCCCCAGAGACCCGCTCCTGCACATCCCAGTGCGTCTCCAGGCCTTCTTCCTGGGTGACCCTGGCAGCAGTGATGCTCCGGATACAGGCTCTCTATGCGGTGCTTGTGTTATCTCCACACAGCTGCATGGTGGTTATATTACCCTCATTGTACAGATGAGGGACAGAGACTCTGGGCCAGGGTCACACAGCTGGTGAGTGGATTTGAACTCAAGGCTCCTGAGCCCACTCTGCTGACGGTGACTCTTTGTTTTCAGTTTCTCCAACTATAAAACAGAGAAAATGTCTCTAGCGTCTAAGGAGAGCACACAGATAAATGAGCAAAGAAAACTTTGATTATGACCTTTAAGCTCCCCTTATTAGAGCAGGCATTTTGAGGTATCTTTAACTCTTTATTACTAGATGGTAATGTTAAGCAGAACTCTGGCTTCCCTTCTCTCCCTCTCCTACTCCTGCATTTTGACTATTTGACTCTGCTGGGCACAATCTCCACCCCTCACTAGCCCTCACCCCCCTGCAAAATTCTGAGGTTGAGAAATTTGCCCTGGGAGAAGGTTGCATCCTTCACTGGTTGGGGCTTCTCTTGGCAGGGAGTGGCACAGAGAAATCTAAAGGGTCTTCTGGAAGAAAAGGAAGAGCAAGCAGCTGGGTCAGACATTCAGTTTTGATGAAGCTGCCTGGCTGACAGGGGATTGTGATAGTTGGGATGCTTTGGGCTGCAGGGCATGCAACCCAGCTATTCCAGGCAGAAGAGAATCTAGCCGATTCAGGCTCTTTCAAGCAAAAGAGAATCTAGTCTCTAATAGGATGGGTCTGCAGGGAGTGTGACTACAGAGAGCTTAGAGCAGTAGTCAGCGCTGTCAGCGGGCTCGGGGGTCTGCGTCTTTATTACGGCCTGCTCAGTGCGCTGTCTTTTGGTATCAGCTTTGTCTCCTCATGGTGAAGAAATGACTGCTGTGGTGCCAGACATCACTCCCATATACCAGGGCCCAAAGACCTAGAGAGAAGCTCCCTGAGAGAGGAAATGCCTTGGATGGGGCCTGAAGCATCATTTCTGGGACTCCAGGCAGCCCCAGTTTCCCTTGGATTTAGTGTCCTCTGGGGATATCTGACCAAATTTCAGTTGGGTTGAAAGAAATGGGTGGAAAGGGTCCTGGGGAGGTACCCACCGCTCTTAGGGGACAGGCAGGCCAGTGCCAGTCTGTGTCCCTTCCCGAGCGGGCTTCTGGAACACCTCCTCCATCTCATGATGGCGTTCCCACACCTGATCTTTCGCGCCCCCCTGCCCTGCCCCATGTTGCTGGACTCCACTGCGTCCAGTTTCTGTGAACAACATCCTCTCTGACTCACTCTACCTGCCCATCTGGCCTCTTGTCCTTCTGGACTCAGAGTCACCTTTCCCCAAAGTGAACCAACTGCCTTTAGGTGTGTGTGTGCTTTCTTTTTGTATCTCATATTAGTTTTTCTTGGTGGGAATTTATTTATGGATTTACTTGTTTACAGTCTTCCTTCTGCACTGGACTTGCTACTCTATCTGGATAGGACCAGATTTCACTTGTCCACTTCTCTGTCCTTGGGACCCAGAGAAAGGGCCAGAGGTGAGGAGAAGGGGTTTGGAAAGTCCCTGGCATGTGATAGGCCTGTGGGGTAGGCCGGAAGTGGGAGCTGTGGGTCAGTCGGTCTGGCTAGTTGTCCCCGTGGCTGAAGCCAGCGGGCTTGCATGGACGAACACCGGAACATCTGGACCTCTGAACCTGACCCTTGCCCTCATGGATCTGTCCACTTTGCCCTGCGAGCCATTCTTTTTCACTGACAGACACTCCCATCGCCTGTGAACAACAGAGTCACCCCATCTCCGGGGTGTCCAGGCCATTCCACTCCTGGGAAAGTCATCGCTGAGGCTGGCACGCGAGCCAGCTGATCATTCTAGACACAAAGGTGGGTTCTTTCGCAAGAAGTCTTTGGAAAGCCAGGAATTGGAATAATTTGGAGAAAATGCTGGATCGGAGTAGCTAGATTCCGCATGGACGGGGCCCAGGAGGTGGATGCCAGCACACACCCACCCATGCGACGTGGACACCCCCTTGGAGGAAAGGCTAGCTCAGGCACAGAGGAGTGGGGGCTGTGGGTGGAGCCAGGTTCAGAAGGGGCCTCAAGATCACAGACAAGACAACCACAGAGCTCACCCTAACTTGGGTCTGAGGCTGCCGACAAGCATCACTCAGTTCAGAAGCCTCAGAGTCCCCTTCATGGTCAAGAGGGAACCTCCCTGGGTTCCTGACTCTTCTGCGTAGCTGGTTACACGACAAATTACGGCCTTGCCCCAGTGTGCTGGCGGGGACTCGGGCGCAGGGCCTGCCTGGTACCCGCCCGGCCCAGGGACCCTTTCAGGAATGCTCCCGCTGCAGTGTGAACCTAATGAGCAAAGTGTTAGGTGGTGTGGCTGTGGGTTCCCCAGCAGCGCTCAGTCTCCCCAAGGCCCCCAAAGTGGAACCATTGAAGCTGGCGGAGGGTTTCCTAGCGCCTGCTGTTGCTTTTAGGGATTTTGCTTATGTTGCCTTTTCTTTTTCAGTGGGAAGTGTCGGTGTGAGTAATTATATATATTTTCACAAACTCAAACTATGCTTCATTTAAACTTCTATAAACATGTCTGTATAATTCTAATTAACTGCTTGCATAAAGCCCTCAGAAAGTTACATGGGGAAAGCTCATTTGCCAGACTGCTGCCTAAAAGCCAAGGAAAATATTATGTTCTTCCAACAAACGGACTATTCATGTAGACTGTTCCCAAGATAAACAGGAGATATTTGAGGACAAGTGAGATTTTCAGCAGTGATGGGAGCCTCTTGTAAGTGGTGTTCACCAGGGCTGGCAGGGTGGGTGGCTTGATTGAGTGATAAATGCTCTTCAAGAAAAATGCCTCGGACTTGGAGTGTAGGGTCAGGACCCTGGAGACGGGCCATCCGTGGTGTTCATGCTAATGTCCGTGGGCAGGAGGCTACTCTGAATTAAAGTCTGAATCGGAGAAGACTCAACGTGTTTCTGTCAAGCCTTTTCAGCAGTTGCACTGGGCTTACTGAGAGAGCGTGAAAAAGGGAGATTCTTAAGGCTGCCAAAGGGCCGAGAATAATCACTCTAGTTGATGTCCATTCATTTATCCATCCAGTCCACTGTCTCTGCGCATCTGATACACGCCGGAGGGGGTTCTTGCTGTAACGGTGAGTGGTGCATCAATGGTCCCGGCACCCCTGAAGCCAAGTCTCTGTGGGGAGATAGTAAACAAACGAAGGAGGACAGCAAGAGACAAGAGGTGGGGGAGCCAGGCTAGGAAGGTGCAGGGTTAGATTGGGTTGGTCTCACCGAGGAGAGGACTGTGGAGATACGGGGAGCAGCCTCTCCAGGCAGTGTGCGTGCAAAGGCTTGGAGCAGTCTGGGTGCCAGAGGGGCGAGCTGCACGCCTGCAGCTGAGCAATGATGGGGGTGGGCACTGGACACTACCTGGTTGGTTCAGGGCAGGCAAATTGAACCCCCCTCTTATTTCGTTATTATGAGCTGCTTGACAGATTTCAGTTTTATTTCCCAGAACAAAAATGTTTTGCAACACTCACTCATTTGCAGTGAGAGCAATACACTGAAGTACAGAGAGGAAAATAAAAGCACCCCAAACTTTTCCCCGAGGAAGACCACTGCTACATTTGGGGATCCTCTTCCAGGATCTTCATTTCTTCATCTCCCTTTGTTCCCTTTCCTGCTGGCCTTCGCCAAGGTCATGAGGAAATGTTTATCAATCCTTGACTGAATGTCATGGGTGACTTTTGGGGTTGAAGGTTAAGAGGGTTTTGTTGTGCCCCTAAAAAACTTATAGTTGGAGTTTGGGTAGATTTGGAAAGTTGTCAAAGCTTGAAATAAAAAAACAAACTATTGAAAAGTGAACCAGTGGGGATTTTGTGTAGACAACACTCGTTTGTAAAAGGGGCATGTGTGAGTCCTTCCTACGTCCAGGCGCTGGACATAGGAGTCTTGGTTCAGTTCTCTTTCTCGCTTCCGTTTGTTGTTGTCATAGTGGTAAACTACACATGATATAAAATGTACTGCCTTAACTATTTTTGTGTATAGCTCAATGGTATTAAATAATCATGGGGTCGTGTCACACCGTCTATTTCCTGAACTCTTTTGATCTTGCAAAACTGAAACTCTGTACTCATGAAACACCAACTTTGCTTTCCCTCCTGCACCCAGCTGCTGGGAGCTATCACTCTGCTTTCCGGCTCCAGGATTTTGAGTACTCTAAGACGTCATAAGAAGTGGAGTACAATATAGTATTGTCCTTTATGTTTTAAAAGATGTGTTTTATTTATTTATGCATATAAGAACTGGGGTGCCAGCTAGAGGTGCAGGGGGTTGAAAGGATTCATCAGAGACAGAGTGGGGAGCAGGACAGGTAGATGTACTGAAATAACTGTTGAGGGGAGCAGCAGGGAGACAGGAGAGGCCTGCTGATTTCTGTGGGCCAGCCACCTGGCTGGGGATTGAACTCATGCCACAGTGGCTGGTGATAGTTTGATAGTGTTGAGACTTAACCCCTGTGCCAGCAGGGAGTCCCGGTATTGTCCTCTTATGGTTGGTTTATTTCACTTGGCATAATATCTTCAAGGTTCACCTATGTTGTGGCATGTGTCAGAATTGTCTCCCTTTTAAGGGCTGACTAATATTCCACTGCAGATAAATACCACATTTTATTCATTCACGGGACAGTTGGGTTGTTTTGCCTCTTGGCTATTATGATATGCTGGTGAGCACTGGTATACAAATATCTCTTTCGGGCCCTGTTTTCAATTCTTTGAAATATATACTCAGAAGTAGAATTGCTGGATTTTTTTTTTTAAAGATTAATTTATTTATGCATACAGCTACAGGCCAGAGGTGCAGGGGCAATGAGAGGATTCACCGAAGACAGAGTGGGGAGCAGAACAGGCTGACTGACGAAGTACACTGCTGAGGGGAGCAGCGTGTGAGAAAGGAGAGGTCTGCTGCGCTGTGTGGGTCAGCTCCCTGGCCCGGGATTGAACTTGAGCTGGAGCAGCTGCAGCCAGCTTCGTAGGGCTGTGCCTTGACCCATTGTGCCACCAGGAAGGGCCCAGAATTGGTGGATTTTTTTATATGGTGATTCTGTTTTGATCTTTAATGAACCCCATTTTGTTTTCCAGAGTGGCTGTACCATTTCCGTTCCCACCCACGGGGCACATGGGTTCCGATCTCTGACATCCTCATCAACCTTTGTCAGTTTTTGATAGTAGCCATCCTAGTATGAAGTGGTCTTCACTAGTTTTGATGTGCATTTTCCCCAGGGATTAGTGACGTTGAGTATCTTCTCTTGTGCTCATCGGCCATTTGTGTACCTTTTCTGACAAAATGGTCCCTTTTTAAATTGGGTTGTTTGGATTTTGTTGTTAAGTTTTAGGAGTTCCCTATGTTTTGAGCTATTCAACGTTTTCTCCCATTCTGTGTTCCTTCTTTCAACCTCACAACAGCTCGGTGAAGTCAGTGTCATTATTATCATTGAGAATTTGAGATAATCATTGAGTATCTGACATAATCAAGGACAGAGCTGATAAGGGGACCTCGACATCTGAATCCTGTTCCTGGGCAGAAGTTGAGATTTAAGATGCTTCAGACCATCCTCATGAATGCCTGGTGAAGGCGCTTGGAGCACCCTCACAGAGTGCAATTTCCTTCCTGACTCACTCTCCTTGCCCTCAGTGGCTTGCTGCATGACCCCTGCTGCTGTTTTTCCCTGGGCTGTTTGGAGACTTTGCCTCTGCATGTGCTCTCAGGAAAGGCATCCTGAAGGACGGTTCTCTGTTAGCCCTGTCAGCCCTCCGGGCTGAAAGGACCAGTGGCAAGGGCCTTCTGCGCGTGTGGCTCAGCCCGCCATCCCGACATGCTGCAGCCCTTTGTAACCAGCAGGAGCTTTATTATTAGCAGGTTCTTCTGGAACCTTGTTGCACCTTAGAAAAGGGTCACTTGGCATCACCTGTGTTTCGGGCTCGATGGACCAGACCTGGACGGTAGGGTCTGCCTTCACTTGCTTCACTCATTCACTCCTCACTCATTCATATTGAGGTGTGATTTTCTCCGGCAAGGAGATTCCCCTGGTCTCAAGTTTCCGGAGGCACCGGCACAATCTAGATTCCAATTAGCTTAATTGCTTCATATTAGACTTCTTAGAAAAGATTTTTTTTCCCCTGCTGATGGCTGTGATTCCAGGAATGTCTCCCTCCACTCTCTTCCTTCCTGCTTCTTGCTTGTTTCTTTCAGCTTTATTTGCCAGGTACTGGCCTACTCCTCGGCACTGTTGGTCCCATGCTATTGATCAGCTTGCATCTGAGTGGCTGAAGCAGGGTGGAGAAGCCACCAGGAATGGATAGAGACTTTACAGAGAAAGCATGCTTACACATTTTATAGAAAGCAATTTATATTCTGTATAAATTTTATATAGAAGCGTTCAGTGTAAATGTTGCCTGTCAAAGGATTACATCCACCTAAGTAGAATGTCTCAGTGACAGAGCTGCACATAAACTTGACTGAGTTCTGACCCCATCCCCCTTCCCTTTGCCATCAGCACTAGATTTTTAAAAAAGTACTTTTCAACAACCAGAGGAAACAGTTACATCCTGATTGACACACAGGATGTAGGAACAGCATTCTTGCTGTTAAGTGATCAGGATTTCAGCCAAGGGAATATAATGAAATCCACATAAAAATTTATTTACCTAATGAAAATCCTGGAGTAATGCATAAGTGGTTCTCTGATAATAAAATGCAAATCTAAAACTATAACCAGGAGGACAATAATCTTCATTAAACGTATTGTCTAGAGGAAGCCCATGACATCCACTTAACGGTGATTTGATTTGTTTAGTAATTTCCACGTAATATTTAAACTTTATTTCGAGCCTTAGAAACCTACCCACGAGTTTCTTTCCCATGCAGAAGGGCAGCGGCCTTGGGTGAAGGCCCCAGGCTGGTGGACTCTCAGAGCCCCCGCCATGGGCACTCTAGAGCGGTTTGTGAGGGAGCCCAGTATTTAAATCCCACCCAGAGAGATGGGGTGCAGAAAGGGAAAGCAAGGGGTCAAGTTTCCTCCCGGGGAGGGGGGGGGAGATCCAGAAAAGCCCATTTTGCAGGGATAACTGAGATCTGGGGCCTAGAACCTCTGGAGTGAAAGGATTTGCCGGGGTTGATCCTTTGGCGTAGGCAGAGCCCAGTGCTCGCGCCCAGGGCTCTTGCCTCTCGGAGCTCCGGCCAGGGCTCAGAGCCTGAGACCTTCTCCCACAGCAAGTGCCTGTGGCGTCTCTTCCGGGCTCCCATGTCCCCGGCCTCAGTGGCAACCTTTCTTTAGGGTGGAGCGGCTGGACCTTTGGGAGCAGGCGGTTCTGGGCGGGAAAGCTGGCTGGGCTCAGTGGCAGTGGACGTGGCTGTGTGGGGCCTGGCGAGGGGCGCTCTGGGATCTAGGAGGGAGGCCCTGGTGCCTGCCTGGGGGACTCAGAAGCCTCCGGGGTAGCTGTAGAGCATGATAGAGAAGAACTTGTTTCTGAAACTTTGGGCCCAGGTTTGAAGCTGATTATCTAAGCCTTAAAGGAGAAAAATTAGCCTTTTGGAATTTTGCTAATTTTGCTAAAATCCCAAATAAACCGCCTATTGACAGCTGTGTGTGTTTGTGCACACACGTTGCCTGTACACACCCGGCTTGTGTGTGTGAAGTTTTCCCATTTAACATAAGGATATTAACACTCTTCCCTAACCTTCCTCTTTTTTTTTTTTTTTGTCCTATCAAGTTACAACCTTTCTTCCTCTTTGGAATGTTGTAGAACATTTTGAAAATACATTAAAATGAAAAGAAGATAACAAATCACCCATAATCTCAACCAAGAATCCCCTTCCAAAGGCAGCACAGGGCTGTGGTCAAGAAACTGTTCAAATACCAGCTTCAAGCTTACTAGCTGTGTGCCCTGGGGGCCCTCTTGATCTCTCTGAACCTCAGTTTCCTTGCCTAGAATACAGCAGGAACACTGTTTTTCTGTGCAGTTGTGAAGATTAAACAAGATAATGTGTGTAAAGTGCTTAGCAGAGTGCTGGCACTTAGTCAGCACTTGATAAATGGGAACTGCTTTGTTGTTGAATGAGAAGAGGTTGTGCTGAACAGGGGCCTGTGAAATGGAGATGTGTGGTGGTGATGCCAGCCAGCCGCCAGGCCAGCAGCCATAATGCCTGGAGCTTCCATCCAAAGGGCTGGCTCGGGTTTCTCCTGGCCCATTAGCAACGCTGGTCAGGGCTGCAGCCTCTTAAGTTCAAGGTCGATCACAGACCTCATCTCCCACATGGGCCTCTGCTTTGCTCAGTCCTGAGTCACCAGGGGGCCTGATGAGAGTGGGGATGACTCAGTGCTGCCTCTACTGACCTTTTGGGCCACACCCCAGGGTAGTGTTGTGCTGGCAGAAGATGCCTGGTGTGCTTCACCCAGGGGCTGAGGCTCCATTCACCTACCAGGAAAAGCAGTTCAATCCTGTCTTTGGAGTTGATGAGCTGGCAAGTCACTTTACCAGTCAGTGCCTCAGTCTTCTCAGCTATTAAATGGGGTTAGCACTGGGATCTCTGGGCCGCTGCTTTGAGGATGCTCTGGGATAGACCATCTTGACAGCTTGTGGGCAACACAAGCTTACCCCAGGATACCTTACCCCAGGATACCTTTGGGGAGAAGGAGGGCTCTGATCCTGGAAGTGAAGGAAGATATGGATGGAGGAGCAGGAGGAAGACAGAACCTTGGCTGCGGGTGGGGGGGGGGCGGTCAAGGAGAGGAAGGTGCACAGCCTGCTCCACTCACAGTGTGTGCCTCACCCAGACCAGTGCACCTGCCTTTGCAGCAGGCAGGACCAGGGAGCAGCAACTTCTTGGCCTGAGCTAACTTGTCTTCACAAATTCCTGCAAGGGTGACTTAGGCCAACCAGTGACTCTCCAGCCCAAATGCAATTTCATGAATTAGCACTGTCCCCCTCCACTTTGGAGTTGCTACGCATGCTCTTGTTGCAACTGATTTATCAGCAAGTCAACAGGGACAGCTGGGGCATTCCATCTTAGCTCTTATTTCCCAGTTCTCTCCACCAGTGGGACAGAAGATGGGGTGCTGATTGGTTTTCTCCCCCAGCACCCCCCAGAGGTCCTTCTGTGGGTGTCAGAAGAGATCTCGCAGCTGCCTTTGAACAGGGACTCAGAGGTTGCAGGAGGGCTGTGGGGGGTTGTAATACCCTGAGGCCTGTGGAGGCCTGGCCCCCTTCCCTGGGCCCACAAAGGGGCCTGAGTGACAGCCAGGGAGAGCCAGGGGAGGGAAGGAGAGAGAGAGCAGGGGCAGAGGGGGACTGCCAGCCAGGGACAAAGGCAGAGACAGAGAGAAACAAAGGAAGAGAGAAAATCCCCTCTTGTTGTGACCTGTGGGTCAAAGAAAAATGTGGCTTCTTACCCCACCATGCTTTAGGGTGAGACGCCCAGTTCACCCGATAAAACCCTCTTACCACCTTTCTTTCCACCACACCTCTGGACCGACTGTGACCCCTTGTCAGACTCTGCTGCCTGGCTGCTTCCTCCACCCCAGGATGGGATCAGGTTGGAGCACAGAGAAGTAGCGGCCATCAGTCCTGCCAAATTTCGGAGCAAACATTTTTCTTTCTGGATTTAAATAATTGCGTTGCATCCCCAGCTCTGGTTCTTCTCTAAAACCAGCCCCAAATGACATTTGGCAGGCCAACCGTGGTCTGGCTTCCCCCCTCCATCCTGTGGGCTTTCTCAGACTATTTTCCTCAATGTCTGCGTAGCTGGCTTTTAAACCAGTTCTTTTTTTTTTTAGTTCAGGTCTCAAATTTTATTAAATTTAAATTTTATTCCATTTCAGGCTATAAAATTTCCAAAAGTGGCTTTGAAAGTGAACAGGTTTTGGCATGCTGGAAATAGGTTACCTCCAATGCAAATAAAAGAACCTCGCTTCCGAGGAGAATAAGGCTCTGAGGGTTGGGAAATGCTTGGAGGGGTTAGAGACCGTGGCGTAGAAGTGGTCAGAGACCAATTTAAAAGCACATATATTTTCAATGAAACATTTTGTGGACATATGGAACCGATAGCTTTGCCAAAAGCTCAATTCTGGGGATCAAGTCTTAAGAGCTAAACTTCAATCCGACTACCCAAGGTGATTTTTAGCAGACAAATGAAAGCTCCTTTTTTGCTTTCTAGTCTAAAGGGAATCTTAATACATTTTTAAATTATTTGGCATTTTGAATTAATTTTCTTAGAATGAAACGAGATTCTTAAATTGGGATCTTGTAGGGAAAAGACAGCCAGGTAATTAGTGAGCTGATCTCCTTTTCTGACACACGAGGAGGGCGGAGTTGAACTCCAACCAAGGTGCACACAAAGTCTATTTTAGAGCAAAAATTTCAAAGTAAGCAACACCATCTGTTCTTTAATTATTTCTCCTTATAAAAAAAGTCGCTAAATTTATTTGGGTTACTTAGTTGGAAAGAAATGTCTTGAAGACACTCAAAACTGGAGCTATTAAAGGCAGATTGTCAGCTCTTATTTGCTAGGTATTCAGGAACTCAAAATAGTAGAGGCATTTGAGAATTGACTTTTTTTCCAGAGGCAGCTTGCACAGATAGGCAGGATATGGTTATCTGGCACCTGGGGGAGTCCTCTGCTGCTCATATTTGGGGGTGAGGACTTTTGATTGAACTAAGGGTTCACATTTAGCAGGACTGAATGTAAGGAGAGGTGAAAGTGGAAAGCTTCACTTTTCTATCAACTGATGGCGTCAGCTTCTTGGAGTGGGGTTATTTGGGGGATGGATCTATCCTTCATCCATCTATCCATTCATCATTCACCCCTCTGTCTATCTATCACCCCTCCATCTGCCCACTCATCCATCTGTTCATCCATCATCCACCCACCTGTCCATTCATTACATTTTTCCATCCATCCACTCATCCATCTGTCTGTCCGTCCATCCATCCATCATCCATCTACCCATCCACCCACCCAGCCATCTGTCCGCTCCCCCGCCCCCCGTCCATCTTTCCATCATTACATTCTTCCATCCATCCACTCATCCATCTGTCTGTCCGTCCATCCATCCATCATCCATCTACCCATCCACCCACCCAGCCATCTGCCCGCTCCCCCGCCCCCCGTCCATCTGTCCATCCGTCCATCCATCCATCCATCCATCCATCCACTCATCCACCCAACTACCCACCTACCCACCCATCCATCCATTCATCCATCCACGTACCCATCCCTCCATCCATCCATTCATCCCTCCATCCATCCACTTAACAGCATTCTTTTTACTGAAGACTATGATGAACTGGGCACAAGACTAAGCCCTGTCCGCACGTGGTCTATAGTCTTATGGAAGACTATAACCAAAGGCTCACACAGTGATTCCCGGCAGGAGCATGTGCTCTCTCTGGAGTCCAGGCCAATGCTGTCCAGTAGAGCACTTGGTAAGAAGGAAATATTCCAATCTGAGCTGTCCAAATGGGTGACCACTATGGTGAGTGTGACCGAGGAGCTACTAGTTTAAATTTTATTTAATTATAATTAAAATAACCACATGAGGCTTATGGGTACTGGACTGGACAGCACAGGGTCAGCAACAGCATTATCTGGCCACTTGTTAGAAATGCACATTGTTAAGTCCTACCCGGAGCTGCAGAATCAGACATCTCTGAGGGTGGAACTGAGGAGTCAGTTTTAACAATGTCATCAGATGATTTCTGTGCAGCCCCAGGTAGGCTGCGGATGGAGGCTACAGGCCACTGAGTTAGGAGTGGTGTGCCTCAGGATGGGGGAATTGGATTTCACATAACAGAAGGCTTCCAGAAAAGAGGGCGGCAGAGCTAGACTGAACCGTGAGTAACTTGCTGACGATAGTGGGCTGGGCTCGGGGAAGCAGTTGGTGGTGTTGATAGACAGGCACAGCTCTCTGTGCCCACTTATAAGCTCACAGAAGGCCCTCCCAGCACAGAGAAGGGGGATCGCAAATTGAGGTTAGAGGGGTTGGCAGACTTGGTCCTGCAGCTGTGTGATGCTGCACTAGTGTCTTAACGTCTCTGGATCTTATGTTTTTTCATTGATAAAATGAAGATAACTTTACTTTGCTTTTTACTTATCTAGTAGGGTCAAAGGACAGAATGAAGCTGCAGAGACAGCTGCTGGGCCAGGTGGCTGACTACTGCTCTTGCTATTTCTCGATCGCCCTTGTTCTCTAATTACCTCTTCCCAGTTCCCGACAGCTGCACCTGTGAATCCTTCCGAATTCCACCCAGCTCTTCTTCTTCAGGCTCAGGCCCTGTGGCCCTGGGATCCAAACCCTTGGTTGGGTTGGAGGCCTGTGTTTCAGTTCCTGCTCCCCTTTCTGGGAAATCCTCTTCAAGCCTCTGCTTCTCTTGATTGAGTTTCTGATGTGGGCGGCCCCTTCCAGAGTCTTCATCTGTAAGTCCAGGATGGGCCGAGAGTGGACTTCTGCAAGTGTGTTTTAAAATCAGATGTAACCAAATGCCTTTTGGGAAAGACTTCATGGTAATTTTAGCAGCAAATTTTCTGTTGTCTAGACCTAAGATCAGCATTTTAGGAAAAAGTGTCGAGGTAAACTCTGTCCTGCCTCTCTCTCCCTTCCCCTCCCACGGCCAGGACTCCACACACCCCTTCCCCCAAGAACGTCAGGGGGCCTGAGCCTCAGTGGAGCCTCAGCTATTTGGCAGCTGAAAGTTTTGTCCCTGGAAGACGCCAGGCTTATTTTGAGATCGCAAATGTGGTGGATGCTTCTCTGGAAAGACACCAAGTGTCTGATCTCAGCTTGGGGTGGTATTTTGGGGGGACATTAGTAGCTTCTTATCTGAAATAGACATGTGCTTTGCTTCCCTTTCAGAAACCGCTCAGCTGACTGTGTTCCCCAGTACTTGGGGGAGTGCCTCGAACAGTTAGTGCTTGGTATAGATTAGTTATTGCTATTGTTGTTATTATTATTAATTTCTGTCTTTCCGAGACTGGATTGTTGCCCAGGTCTCTTCTAGACAAGAGACACTTACCATAAATTCTTTGGAATCTTCTTTTTAAAATAATACCCTAGGAGACCACTGTTTGGTTTAGAGGGATGAATAGCTAATGGTGGAACTCAAGCCACGTGGAGAGACACAGACGTGTGGGGAAAGATGCCTTCCAAGCACCTCTCGTCATTTGACTTGGTGCCAGGAATCATACACAGGACCTTTGCTGAAATCCTGCCACGGAGGTGGCAAGCAGGTGGTCAGGAAACCCATCCAGTGTCCAGAATCATTCTGTTCTGTGGACTGCTCAGGATTAAAATTTGTTTGGGATTAGGATGGAGCACTTAAAACTCAGGAAAGTTTGCACAGAAATCCAGGCTTCATACTTTTATTTTAATTTTTAAAAATTTTTTTTACATATTTTTGTGCGTTTTTCCATCTTAGTGGCAATCCCCTTGGGTGGGCTTCCCATCACCAACAAACTTTTCTTTTTAAAGGTTTATTTATTTATGCACACAAGAACTGAGGTATAGGCTAGAGGTTCAGAGGGTGAGAGGATTCACCAGAGACAGAGCGGGGAGCAAAACAGGCAGACTGATGATGCACACTGCTGAGGGGAACAGTGGGTCAGGAGAGGTCTGCTGTGCCATGTGGGTCACTTCTGGGGCGGGGATCGAACTCATGCTGCAATGGCGGTGGAGAGCTCCATAGCGCTGACACTCAACCCCTTGTGTCACCAGGGAGGCCTTAGGTTTCTAACTTTTCTTCAAAGTAATTGGATATCGGGTAGGACCGGGTTCTTGCACAAGGATGGGCTAGCACTGCCCATTTACACGGGGCACAGGCACTCTGGCTAGATGGCCACCGTCCACCCTGCTCCCTGTTCTGTAATGATGAGCCCTTCCTCCCTTCTGCCAGCTCGATGGCCTCAGGCACTGCCAGTCCCCTAAGGACTAATGAGCTGTGCGTGACAGATCCTGGCCCAGCCCTGCCTCCTGCTTGCTGGGTGACTGTCCCGGCCACTCCACCTTTCTGTGCCTCTCTGTGCCCGTCTGTCCAGTGGAGTCTTCGACAGGAGCATCTGTTTCACTTGGTGCTTGGATGAACCAGCGGGGAGAGTCTGCGAGGAGAGGCGCTAGACACCACCTCTTATCTCTTTGTGAATTAAGATCCTGCCTTAGGTGTCTCATGGAAAGGTGAGGGAGCATCACTGCTCCAAAAAACCCCCAAGGGGCTTGTTTTTCTCCTGCAGACAAGTGGAAGGGACAATATTACTTTCTTTCCTGATGATAATGGTGACATGCCTGAGCAGCACTGTTCTACCCCCCTCACACCCCCTGCTGTTGCAGGTGAGGAAACAGGTTGGGGAAGTTGAGTGACTTGGGGGTGTGCATCGCTGAGTGCTGAAGGTGGGGTGGCTGAGGTCTGGGCTGGTTTCTTGGGAGCCCCTGAGGCCCGGCGCGCGTGGGGCTCCCCCTGCGGTGGAGGGGCCTCCCATACAGGCTATGAGGGGCTTTCCATACAGATGGTAGGACCCAGAGCCTCAGGAGAGCCGCCCCCTTCAGAGGGAGGTCAGTGAGGCCTGGCAAGCTGTGAACTCTGTGTGTGTGTGCCCGACAGTATCGGCTGGCAGAACTCTCCAGATCAAACTACAACCCAGTCAGTCAGTCATCTGGTTGTTTTGGAGGTTTGGGCTCATTCAGTAGTTCTTGAAGCACGCTGATGGAGCCCCAGGCTGATGCTGGAGCCTCAAGCATTCCCCCCTCTCCCCTTGTCTGCCTTCGGGTCCTGCACTACTTTTGGGTAACTCGCCAGTGCCCACAACATGCTGGCGCATCACTCAACCTGATGGGAAGGCAGGCCAATCATGTCCACTTTACAGGTTGGACTTGTAAAGGCGGGGTGTCACAGGTCTGTCCAGCGCCCACAGCAGCAGTGGCTGGCTGTGGCCATGACCCTGGGCACTCTCCCCCAAAGTCTGGGCTCCTCCACTCTGGCCCCAGCATCCTTCAGCCAGACCCTGGGGACAGCCCCACTCCTTCTCTCAAGTTGTTGCTTCCTGACTCCTCCGGGGTTTCCAGAGGAAGAGGTGGGGGTTCAGCTAATCCTGCCAATGTCCTTGACTCAGGAGGGTGTTTTTTTTCCCCTTCAGCTTCTTCTGGGGAAGCCCAAGTGCGGCCTCCTCCACTTCTGCAAGACGTTAATCTGGGTAGGGGGGGTGTGGAGCCCTGGCCTCTCCCTGCAGAGTTCGTGGCCTTTTGTGGGTGTGTTTCTGGACAGGGTAATGGTGGGACCCTCTCCTCCTCCCTGGTCTCAGGATTCTGTGATCACTCACGACAGAAATGAGCTCAGAACAACTCAGGCCACAAGGGAATTATAGGGGGTAGGGGAGTCAAGGGGAGCTGATGGGATGAAAGGAAGGAGAAGCTGAGATCCCAGGGTGGCTTCAGAGGTTGGTGGAGCAGGCTGGGTGAGGGTGTTCCCTTCAGGCGCCTGCCTCTGCGGTGAACCCCCCCCCTCCCCCCATCACAGCCAAGCCTATGTTGCTTGGCTCAAGGCGTCTCTCTGGAGAGCTGAATGTGCAGTCAGGGCCGAGTCCTGGGGATGGCCAGGCATTGTATGGGCAGGGTCCTCGTGGGTGACAGCTAGTTCCTTGAGTAGGGACTGATAGCGAGGGCCAGGGCAGTGGGTGCCTGTACGCGGTCCCCTGCCGAGTGTCATGCTGCCCTGGTATGTTGGATGGCTCCAGCAGGCCAGGGTCAGGGTGCGAGATGGATTGGGGATGAAGTGGACCATTGCCTGTCAGACTGCCTTTGGTGACATCCAGGGCACCAGGCCGGGAGGCGGTGGTGACTGCTCCTTGCTATGTGACCGTGGGTGAGTATCTAAGCCTCTCTGAGCGTCGCTTACCTACTTGAGAAGTGACAGTGGTTAAAAAGTTCTTCCAGGGTTGCTGTGAAGCCTGGATGCACTGTGAATTGAACACCCAGCCCTGTCCTTGGTATCCATGCTCAGCGAACAGTCAAATTTTTCCTTGTGCACAGGAGGCCCAGGGTCCCCCAATCCTGTGGCCTCACAGGGCCAGGGAAACAGGGACTATGGCCTGGCACTGCTTCCCAAAGTGCATTATGAATACCCAGTCTGGGCAGGGGATTTCAGTAGCATACGTATATACCTGTGGAAAAAAATTTTACTGCTAACTAATGCACCAAACACAACATAGAGTCCCCAGTCACCCACCTCTCCTCCCTGGGGACCCCTGGTATTCCTGGTTCCTTGTGTCCAGTTCCAGAGCAATTGTGTGCTGTGCTCGAACTCGAACACCCTGTTCCCTCGGTTCCCCCACAGAGCGGAAGCCCACCGGCCCTGCCTCCCCTTGACTTCCTCGCTTCCCCACTGGTTGGCAATGATGCCATTACTATTAATGTAAACTTGTCACGACTGAAGTTTCACATGCTAGCTAGTGTGTGCCACTCAGCGAAGGGTCTGGACACCTCCAGGGAGGCGGTGGCACTTCTGGGCCTCCAGGGTACAGCTGCCATCACACGAACGCTTTTGCTCTGAATGCCGTGAATTTATTTTCACGGAAACTATGGCCACTTAGCATGCGACCCAGATATCACTGTTTAGGAGGAGCCATGGCTGGACACGTCTCGGGTCACCCCCAGGGTGTGGGAGCCTCCCAATTTCTACAGAGCATTGCTCATCTGGGGTGGACACCCCCGCAGGACAGGAGAGGAAGTCTCTATATCTACTAACTAGTTTGTTCCAGTTACACCTGTAACAGGTGCACCAGGCACAACATAAAAAAGTCCCCAGTCATCTACTTTCCATTCTCTTCCTTCTCAGCGCCGTTTGGATGTAACCTGGTACACAACTGGAAAAGACCCCCCAGCCCAGTGATTTGGTGTGTGGTTTTAGGGTTACAGAGGCCTGCTTTTGAATTCTAGCTCTGCTCCTTCCTGTGTGACCGTGGGTGAGTGTCCAAACCTCTCTGAGCGTCGCTTACCTACTTGTGAAGTGACAGTGGTTAAAAACGTCCTTCCAGGGTTGCGTGAGGCCTGGACGCACTGTGACTTGAACACCAGCCCAGTCCTTGCTGTCCACGCTCAGCGAACAGTCATCACTGTCACTGTTTTGATTATTGAGCCGCTGGAGATTGTCCCTGCCTGTCGGCTTGGGGCTGGAGAAGCAGGAGAGGAGAGTGGGCAGAAGCCTGCTTCTCAGCCCTGTGGCATCCATCCCAAATGAGCAAATGGCTCTCAGCAGGGCACAGGGAACGGAATCTCTTCCCGGCTGGCTGTGGCCGGCCAGCCCCAGGGCAGCTGTCCTGTTCCCAGATCGTGGGTTCCAGACTGGGTGACTGAGGCGGCAGGTTGGGTGGGGGCTTGGGCAGCTGACAGAGCCTCCCCCGGGGCCAGGGGCCAGCTGCAGCTCCAGAGTGGAGCAGACAGCCAAATCGTCTCTTAACCCATTCTGTTCCTGTTGGGGCGGCTGCTCTTCCAGGCTCTGAAGTGCCTCCTTTTTCTTTGCATTGGCTCTTTCACTCTGTGAACCCCTTGTTAGACTGGGGATCCCCAGCATGCGACACAAGGGCTGTATTGAGCCTGTAATAAGTTTATTTGGCCTGTTTAACAACTGTCATGATCCATATAAACATTCAAATCTCTGGCCTTCTGGGAAAAGCCAGACGATGTGTCCTGGTGAGGATACTCGTGGAGGCATTTCTGACTGAGTTGAGGGTGAGGGGATTCATGTCTAGATGTGCTCCCCACCCTTTATTCATCTTAGGACCTCTGACGTCATTTGGGATCTTGGCCTGGACCCTACAGTCAAGGCCAACTCTGACCACTGCCCCTCCCTGGGCCTTGGGCCCGGGGGTCTCCAGTTCCGCCTGACCCCGCCCACCCTGCTTCCTCTTGGCCTCCGGAGCAGACCCTTCCTGGCCGCTGCTGGTGGAATCCTATCTGCTCCTCCTGGAAACCTTCCACTGGTTGGTGCCGGCTTGACCCCTGGAGGCCACACAGCAGACACAGTCCCTCTTTCCCGTGACAGCCTTTCAGATGTCTGAAGACAGCTCGGGGGCCCCCTGAGCTTGCCCCTTTGGGCTGAATAGTGTCTGTTCCTTTGCTTTCCCTTCTCAGATGTGGTTTCAAGACCTCCCATTACCCTAGTGCCTCTCCTTGCCCACCTCCCTATGGGCCGTGAACTTCATGCAGCTGGACTTTCTGGCTCTGCCCTGAATGCCCCGAGGACACTGAGACCACCCAGACACACCTGGGTCCCACTACTGTTAGAAAAGAAAAGTAACTGGAGAAAAAGGTTCTGTGTACCAGCCACCCCAAACTACCCATGGCCTTTTTAAATTCCTTCCCTGCTCTAAAATCTGGGGACTTAAAAAAGGTAGAAAAGCAAAAGGGTGAATTTACTTTCAAGTCAAGTGGGTACCTGCTGAACAAGGCCAAGGCAAGAGCCTGGCCAGGAATGAGTAGGAACAGGATCGGGCTTCGGACCTGGGGTCTGCCTCCCTTTGTGTCTCAGCTGAGCCGGCGCTGAGAGAGGGCCTTGGGGCTCAGCGGAGGAGGGGAGGGGTCTAATTATGCGGGGTCTGGAAAGGCATCATGGCTAGGTGGCTTCTGGTGCCGAGGGGCGGGCGCAGTTCAGGTGCAGAGGCAGGAAAACATTTGCCTGGAGGGCAGGGTGCTGACTGGGCCTGGAAGGAGGGTGCTGGCTGCAGAGGGCTGGGCTGGATGGTGGCTGCGCTGTACCCAGTCGGGAGAGGAAGGTTGATCTGAAGGTGACAGCACGGCCAGAGTGAGGGTAATCACAGCAGCAGCACTGTGCCGTCCCTGGAGGCAGAACTGGGGTACGGTCTGGCTTTCCCAGTCTGCGACCTTGGCCAACCATGCCATGTTCTCACGGGACATGGGACAAGGTGCAGTGGGCTTTAAATAGGCAAATGCACACAAGGTGCTGAGCCCTGTGCCTGATGCCTGGCTCAGCCCTTCCAAACCCTGCTGCCTCTCCTGGGTCTTCTGGGTGTGCAGGGTGCTCCCAGCCTGGTGCAGAACTTCTGTAGTGCTCAGAACTGCTCTTACTTCCCGGGCCCCCGGCTATGTGCTCTGCGTCCGTCAGGTGCTGGGCTCCAAGCCTGAGCTCTTTCCACCACACCTCTCAACCGGTTTGGGGGTGCAGGCTGCCCTGGAGGTTGTGCCTGGTTCAGATGCCTCTTCCGGGCTGCAGGGCCGGGGAGTTGCAGGTGTGCCAGGCCAGGTAGGGAGTGCTTCCTCTTACTAGGAGGTGGCTGACCTCCTGCGCTCGCCTGCACGGGAGGGGTGTCCTGGGCTGGAACAGCTTGAAGAAGGGCTGCAGACTTCTGCCTTGCCTGGCCCTGCCTGGGCTCTTGCTCGTGGCCCTCGGCCTGGGTGATCTGGCACCTCCTCCCTCTGGCAGGGCTGGGCTGGGCTCCAGACAGATGTCCTGCAGCGGACTCAGCCCCTCCTGGCCGGCAGGCTGCAGAGGGCCCCGGGTGGGTAGAGGTGGCAGCTGCCGAACGCCCATTCCAGGGAGGGAGTGCTGCCCACTGACTTCTGCGGGCCCTGCCTGTGCCCTCACCCCAGGCTGCACCGGGTGACCAGCTGGGGCAACCATAGCAACAAGGGAGACCTGAGGGGCTGTGGGAAGAGCCCGCGGGAGCTCTTAGAGCTGCTGACTGGACACTGCTTGGACCTGACAAGCATGTCACTCTTTGGGCCTCAAGCTTTCTCCTCTGTGACACGTGACGCGTGTGCTGCCCGTCGGACCCAGCACCCTGGAGATGGGGACGTGATTCCTGCGGCCTGAAAGTCTGAACCGGGTTGCACTCTGCAGATGTTGGTGGCTTTGTTTACCCAGGGACCTTGAGCTAAGAGCACCGCACTGCCCCTTGCTGGGCACCGTGTGCTGGCCTTCTCCTCTGCCTCCTACTGCCTCATCTCATCCACATCCCTGCTGTCTCTGGGTGGACATTCCCTTCACCCCCATGACCTGTGTGAGGCCCAGAGGGAAGCCACATGCCCGCCCTGCACGCTGGTTCATCGGGCCAGGACTTGCAGTCGGTCTGGTTACTAGGGCCAGGCCCTCGGGCTGATGCACCAAGCAGCATCCTTGGAAGCATGAGGGAGAGGGGAGCCTGAGGGCGCGGGCTGGAGAGCTGGGTGCTGCAGGGAGGACAGGGTGCCGGGCAGAGCTCTCGAGACCCTTCTTTGGGCAAGGAGCCTGTCTCCTCTGCCAGACAGCTCTCCAGGTGACTGGGACTCGCCTGCCCACATGGCCCTAGACCACCCCCTCCCCTGTGGCCTCTTCTCGTGGTTCTTTCCCAAGGAAGGATGGGTCCTTCACTGTGCACTTCCCCTGAGGGTTCCTGGGGTGGGTGCTGTTTGCAGGGAGCAGGGCATGGAGAGACGGCCTTCCTCTTGGTGAGAGAAGGAGCCTGGAGGTTGTAGAAAGAGAAGGGGGCTGGGTTGGGGGGTGCTGGGTCCTGCCAGCTGTCATCTGCCAGGTGGACTGGTGGCTTCCCATGTTTGCTCTGATACGTGCTCCGGGCAGACACTCAGTTGTATGCATCCCAGGACTACATGTACTCCCTGTGCCATGGGTTGGGTAGAAGCACTGGAAATAGTTTCTGATGTCAGGGAATGTGACTGAGTTTTCCTGCTGTGCAAGCCCACCCAGCCCCCTGCCCTGCCCGCCCGCCGAATCTGTCATGCACATCTGTAAGTGCAGGTGCAGGACATGACTTTGGGGCCTCGGAGCCTTTCTCATGGACACTCTTTCCTGCTCCCCTTCTTTTACCTGCCTAGCTGGGTCCTGAGAGACTTGGGCATGAATGTGAGTTCCACTGCCTATAAACAGCACCGTGGTGTCCCCCGATGCCCCCCCCCCCACCAGCCTGTGTGCCTGGCTAGAGAGAGAGGGGACAGCGTGACGGTTTGCCTGTGAGCAGCCTGGCACAAGGAGCAAGGGCAGAGCAGTGGCCCGCCCTGCGGTGCGCCAGGCAGCCCGCCTGAGGGCCTCGAGGCTGGCCTGCCAGCAGTGGGCCAGATGTGTTGTTCGGAGGGTGTAGGGAAGCTGCTCTGTGTGGGTGTCCTCGCGTGATGTGTGGGCTCTGTTTTGATCGAGGGAAGCCAAACTGATTTTCCTGGCCCATCTCTCCGCCATCCAAAGCAGAAAGTTAAATAAATACAGCCAAGTATTATCATAGGACGCGAGGAAAATGAACTTGGTCCCCACGGGCGGCCCACATCTGGCAAGTGTTGGGCCTGATCTCAGGGCTGTGGGATGAGGCAGATGCGGTCGGGGGTGGGAAGTCTCCATGTACCCCCCACCCTGGGACGTGCCTCCTTCCAGGGCTCCACGCCGGCGTCTGTCCACCTGGCCCTCCCCGAGGCCCTGCCTTGGGCCCCCCGTGGCCCAGCAGCCTTTGTGAGCTGCTTGTCCCCGCCCTGGTCTGGCCTGGCGCTGGTGCGGGAAGGCAGCTTGTGAAACCCACGCTGGTGCAGCCCAAGTGCTGGGGGCGCAGGGGGACCAGGCACATGTGGGGAGCAGCCTCACTTGTCAGAACGTCCCGTCCCTCTGTTCTCGGGCAGCTGGCCACATGCCGGAGAGTCTGTAGTTGGCGAGGCCCTGCCCTGCCCGGCCCAGCATGCCCAGGTCGCCTGACTCTCAGCCTCACTGAGCTAGAACGGCCCGATGGGTTCCCCAAGCTCCATGTGGGACATGGCGTGTGCACATGTGGTCGGGAGGAAGCGACACGGGCTTGCCCTCTTCCTCTCCTTCCTCCTCACTGACTTAAAAAATTTTTTTAATGTTTATTTTTAAAAATAATATAATAGTTTATTTTTATATCGTTTTGTGCCTTTTTCCATCTCAGTTGGAATCCCCGTGGGCTTCCCAACACCAAATCACCCTATGCCATCACCATAGTCCAGGGCATCCCCCCTCCCCATTTTTGATCCCATTCCCCACTCTACCCCCGTAAAATGTCTCTGGTCTATAGTTGTTCATTATTCTCATTATATTTCTCTCCTGGTCCTTTATACACCTGCTATGAGTAAAGCCATCCAGTATTTTTCCTTTTCTTTCTGACTTACTTCACTAAGCATCATCCCTTCCAGCTCCATCCATGTTGCTGCAAAAGGCATGTCTTTATCTTTTTTGATCACTGAGTAATATTCCACAGTGTATATGTACCACATCTTTTTAATCCAGGCATCTACTTTTGGGCATTTGAGTGATTCCATGTCTTTCATTTTGTAAATAAAGCAGCAATAAACATGGGGGTGCAGATGTCTTTTTGAATCACTGACTTTTTTTTAAAAATCAGAGTTTGCCCATCATTGCCCATGTCTGAGTTCCCCAGAATGTGGCTTTCACCTTCCTGATTGCTACGATGACTCACATTGATAGGTGAATGAGTATCGCCCCCACCACAACACTCACATATATTTAATCTATTAGAAAATGATATCTTACATGTTTATTCTAATATCTATTAGAAAAACCATTCTTGGAACCCACATGGAGGATTTAAATAAAAGAAGGAACTTGAGGTAAAGAAAAACACTCTTGGCTCTTAGCACAGCGGGTGTGTGCTTCTGCAAAGTCTGGGAGCCTGTGGCTGCCCTGCGGAGTCTGCAGAGATGCCTGGGGGGCTGAGGGCCCCAGCTGCCAGGTGGGGAAGCTCAAGGCCCTCAAGGCCTCCATGTGCAACCTGGCCATGTGGGTGGGCGAGGGCAAGAGCCAGGGACACGTCTGTGCCCATGAAACGCCCCCTCCCAACCAGACTTATTAAAAGTATTGACTCCGCAAACTGTAAAGTATTATGATCGCCCCTCCGGCTGGAATTACAGAATGTTTGGGAATGGTCAGTATAGTTTATTCCTGTGGAAGGCTCGGGGCTTTTGATATGAAGAAAGAGCTGGAGAATGTGGGTTTGTGTGTTCAAAGCCAGATGAAAACACTTACACACACACGCACACACACACATCAGTTTTCAATAAGAGACTTAGTTTCTTCTTTGCTTGTGTTTAAGATAAACCACATGTACAACACGGCAGTGACATTTATTTACAGAATGTTAGCACAGAGGATACGTTGTTAAGGACTTGTAAAAAAATATTGGTTTCTACTTTATGGTGCTTTTCTTTGAACGAAAGTGGATAAAAAGGAGAGTGGCTTCTGGACTCATCCCCTCCCCCTTAAATAGCACACTGGTCTGGGGGGGCTGTTTCCTGTCTCCCTATGGAGGCTCTAGGACCCCGACTGGTGTTCCCTACGCCCACGTCCAGCACCCACTTTCAGGCTCCTAACGCACAAGGGTGCTCCACTTATCCCCAGTGGGGTTCTTGTGATGGCCCCGCTTGCGCCCCCCGCTTGCTCCCCTTCCATCAGTGCGGGACAACCGGGCAGTGGGAGCCCGGCCTCCCCACCAGCGCAGGATGTGGGAGCAGCTCCCGTCATAAATCCGCATTTACGTGCTGCACATTTCTGGTTAACGAGACCTTGCAGGGTGACTGTATGAAATGAAATATATATGTGAACAAGGAGCTTAAGCTCTGGGAGAGATGGGATTGAACATGAGGGCAGACTGGGAGGCCCAGGGCTGCCGCGTGCTAAGACTCAGGCAGATAGTTCCCTGGAAAGAGAATTCAGGAGGCACCCCAGTTCTTCTGGGGCACAGACACAGTGACGCTATGCATTGGTGCTCGTGTGCGCCTGGCACGGGGCAAAGCCCTCCGTGTGCGTTATTTCACTTTGTTTCCAAAGCGAACGGGGATTTTATGACCTCCACCCCATAGACGTGGATCCCAGACTCCGAGAGGCGGGCTCGTGGCTCACACAGCAGGCAGGCGGGAGAGTGAGGGTTTCCCTGGATGTCTCCAAAAGAGAAGCCCTCTCAACCCTCGCTAGGACCTGCCACTGAGGTTTTTGCAAGCCGGTGCAGGGAAGTCCTGTCTGTAGTTCCTGTTTGTTCTGCGCAGGCAGTGAGGCACAAGCACAAGAGCTTTGGGGCCAGGTGAAGAAAGCACAAGAGCTTTGGGGCCAGGTGAAGACCTGGCTTCAAGTCTGGGCTCTGCCTCCCATTGCTTAAATAACTGAAGAATTTCTTTTAGGTCCTGGTTTCCTGCCTGTGTGATGGGCACCATCTTCACCTGCTTTGCAGAGCCTGTGTGTGTGTGTGTGTGTATGTGTGCAGGTGTAGTTTGTGGATATGTGGCCGCCTGCTCCGTGCCTGGAGGGTGCAGAAGCAGCTGGAGAGAGGCCCTCAGGGGACTCAGAGTATTACGGGGGTTGGGGGGGGTGGGAGCCTGTTATACTCTAGTATTTGGGGTTTCTTTGCCCGTAGCCTGGGTGTTGGGCTCTGGACTGCACACTTTACAGACCTTTTCCGTCACCTTCAGAACTGCCTTCCATGGTCGCCGCACACAGAGAGCTCCTTGTGCACCCAGGGTTCGGGCGGCAGTGGTGGGTAGGGGTCTGGTCCTGAGACTTTGGCCACCCTGTTGCTCAGGGCCGCTGCTCAGGGAGAGCCCCCTGGAGAAGGTGACCCTGCACGCTGGGTTGTGTTTCCCGCCTGGGGACCAGGGTGGCGCTGGGGCTGGTGGTCAGACTGACCCTGGAGCTTGGACAAAATACTTGAAGTGCTGGCGGGTGCCCAGGTTTCCTCAGAGGCCACCTCTGAGGTGGAGCGGGGCTGGGCTGGGTGCTGCTGCCTCAGGTTTCCCCTCCTTTATCATTTCTTTGGCAAATGTCATTTGATGTGTTTTACCAGGACTTTGTCTTTGAGCAGGAGGATTTCTAGGCATTGAAAGAGAGACCCACAGACTCTTCAGATTTTTGCCCACAATGACCATTCTACCTAAAATGGGATTTGCTTGGCAGACTTTTTATCTGTGGTACAAGTAGGTGAGCTAGTCTGGGTTGGTTTCCCTACTTGAGTCTTTTGGGGGCAGTGACTGGACAGAAAGTCCTGAGCTCTGTACCCAGGGTGCTGTGCAGGGCGGTTGGGCCTGCCTTCCACCTTCTTTAGCTTCCGCCACCTTCTGCGTGTTGCTTATGTGGACTCTTACTATTTCCTCTGACTTCTGACTTCCTCTGAAGTTGGGATTCATTTAGCATGCTCCATCATAGTATAGTTTTTCACTCACTCACTCACTCACTCATTCATCCAATCCCCCATTATGTGCCAGGCTCTAAGGGGCACCAACATAGGTCATATTTGTCTCTGAGGAGTTCGTTGTCATGGTTGAAGGTCAAAGCCAAAGTCCCTTTTCTTATTTCTCTCATAGGACTTAGCTGAGAGTTTTAGATCACCTGGGGGTGCCAGTGCTTTGCAAACGAAAACCGGACCCAGTGGCAGCATGTCTCAAATGCCTAAAAATGGGCAATGTGTGGTCTGGAATTAATCCTCAGGAAAGTCGTGGAACAGGCACGTGACCATGGTGATGGGTGAGGGGTGCTTTGCATATGGCTTCTCATACAGGAGAAACAACTGGGGGTGGCAGAGGTATCCATGTCGGGGATGGGTTGTGTTGGCCTTGGGGCCAGACCCCCATTAATACTGACAGGTGTTCACTGTGCATTGCTGACTTAGAAAAGTGGATTCCATATAACCCAGCAACCCCACTCCTAGGTATCTACCCAAAAGACACAAAAACACTGATTCAAAAATACACTTGCACCCCCATGTTTATTGCTGCTTTATTTACAATAGGAAAGACATGGAATCAACCTAAATGCCCAAAAGTAGACGACTGGATTAAAAAGATGTGGTACATATGCACAATGGAGTATTACTCAGCATCAAAAAAGATAAACACATGCCTTTTGCAGCAACATGGATGGAGCTGGAAAAGATCATGCTTAGTGAAATAAGCCAGAAAGGAAAGGAAAAATACCGATGGTTTCACTCAGCAGGAGTATAACGGACCAGGCGAGAAAATAATAATAATGAACAGCTGTATACCAGAGACATTTTATGGGGGTCGATGGGGAATGGGATCAGAAACAGTGGGGGGAGGGAAATGCACTGGACTATGGTGATGGCACAGGGTGATTTGGTGTTGGGAAGCCCACGGGGATTACAACTGAGATGCAAAAAGGCACAAAATGATGTAAAAGTAAACTATTATGTTATTAAAAAAAAAAAGTGGATTCCAAAACTGTTTGTGGTGTTTGATATGTGTATTGTCACGACTTTTTAATTGAGTCCCAATAATGTAGGTACGGGCAGAGAAAATGTCACTCTTTGTTTCAGTCACTAATATTTCCTAGCTGTCTATCTTCTGCATAGATTATTTAAGTCAGAGATGTTTATAAAAAGGAAGAGATGCTTAATGTATGAAAATAAGAAAACTAATTAATAAGAAACCTTGTTTGTTTCGGTCACGTGGGCTTGTGACGTCTGGAGCCTGGGCGGGATGCATGAGAACAGTGAGACGTGGGCTCCCAGGGCTTTTCAGGGGCTGCACCTAGCCCCACCCCCGCTGGGCCCCCACACAGTCTTTATGGGGCATGGGGCTGACTGTGCACACTTCCCAGCTTCCAGCTTGCACAGTCAGCTGGTCCTGGTCCTGAGTGCCGACCCCCTGGCTGTGGTGGAGTATTTACACCACCGGGAGCAGCAGACACGCACACCAGAGCCCCTTTCTCCCTGAGAGCCAGCAGTTAGAGGATGACTTCCGCTGGAGCTGGCTCTGGGCCGGACAAGAGTAATCCTCCCTGATTTAAATCAAGGCTGGGAGAGAACTCTGCATTGAAGGAAATGTGAGACAAAGGGGTTTGTGTCCTACATGGCCTTCAGCAAGCTGCTCAGTCCGGATTTTCCTCATCTGTAAAATGGGGTTGATATATGCACTTATCTCACAGGCTAAACTCTTCCATGTGTCAAAGTCACCTGGAGGGCTTGTAAAATACAGACTGCAAGTCCCACACCAAGATTCAGCCTTTGTTTGTCTGGAGTGGGGGCTCTAAGGTTCTGCTTTTCTAGTAAGCTGCAGGTCTCAGGCGACTGGGCCTGGGAGCTGCATTCAGAGAAGGCTGCTTTGGGCATCATCACAGCCTGGCCTCTCGAGGGCTCAGAGGCGTGTCCCTGCTCAGGGAGCCCAGTACTTCGGCTGTCTGTTGAGGCTCGAGAGGCTGGGCACCTCTGACCTCTTCTGGGCCCCAAGGGAGCCCTGCCCTTCTCTGAGGCTTCATTTCCCTGTCTGTGAAATGGGTCAGCAAAGTCTTGGGTTTTCCCTCCAGGCAGCCACCGAGGGACATCTGTCAAAACCCTCTGGTTGGGGTGGTGGAGCAGGATATGAGGTGCCTCAGGCTGCTCTGGCATCTGCCTCCTTACCCACTTGGGGCAGGCGCAGGGGATGGGCACATGAGTCCCCAGGGTCCACCGACTTAGTCAGGCCTGGCTCTTGACAGAGCCCTGAGGGCCTTTTCGCAACAACAAAAAAGCTATTTTACATTCATTTTGGGGAGCTTTTTATTTATGAATCTATTAAAATTTCCGTTTTTTAAAATTAAAAAAAATTTTATTTATTTAAGCATGTAGAACTGGGGTACAAGCCAGAGGTGTGGGGGTGAGAGGCTTTACCAGAGACAGAGTGGGGAGCAGGACAGGCAGATCGACAAAGTACACTGCTGAGGGGAGCAGCGGGCAAGACAGAGAAGTCTGCTGTGCCGTGTGGGCCAGCTCTGGGGTGGGGTATCGAACTTGCACTGAAGCGGCTGCGGCCAGCTTGCAGTGCTGCATCCTAACCCGTTGCACCACCAGGAGGGCCTCTATTAAAATTCTCAATCAAGTGCCACTGTTTGACAGCATAGTGTTCCTCCCCTCAGGTGTGGTCACCTCAGCCCTCCACCCCCATCCCTGTCCTCCACCACAGCCGGCTGCGCTCTCCCCACCCTGTTCTCACCCATCCTGCCCTCTCTCCTCCCATCTTGGGACACCTCAGGTCTGTGGTCAGCTCACAAGAAAACAAAGCAGTTTTAATTCACTTGCTGGCTTTGTCTGGACTTCTTGGTTCCGGTTCTCACTCAGCTTCTGTTCTACTGGAGTGGACACGTGCCCTATGGCAGTAAGGGTCCTGTTCCATGACAGGGTGGGGTGGCGAGTAGCTGGGTGTTCAAGACTTTGAGCTAATGCCACACCTGCTGGCCCTTGAGCCCAGGGACTGACTTCAAAGGCCTGGCCCCCTCGGGTTCCTTTTCCTCTTCAGAAAAAGGGGGGCTTTGAGGACTGGCTCAGAGGGAGGCTGGGAGGATTCAGTGGGAGCTGCTTGTGGGGTGCCCGGCATGGTGCCCCATGGCACAGGGGCCAGGGAAGGCTGGCGTTCCAGGGGCAGAGTTCATGCCCTGGCCCAGATCTGCTGAGTGGAGCACATGACCCCGGGTAGTGTAAGGTGTGTGTGTGTCCAGCAGAGATGCCTGGAGGGGTAAGGGCAGGTCTATTCGATTTTAACCCACTTTGCTGAACTATTTGAAGCTGTATCTGTGCTCCATGAGATAGAGCGCCCTGATTGATTAGCAATGGCTACTGTGGGTGAGAGGGGAACTGGGCAGGTTTGCCACACCTGCATATGTTCTCTCCTAGTCTAGTGAAAAGGCCTTTACTAGTACTTAGAGAATCACCTTTATTATTTCATTTTTCACATCATCATCATCCTTATCACTTTTGTTAGGAAAGAGCAGAGGAGAGGAAGCAAAGGTCTGCAGAGTACCCAAAATAGAAATTCTGGGCCTCCCTGGTGGCACAGAGGTTAAACACGGTGTTATTAAGCAATTGGCAGCCACTGCAGCATGACTTCAATTCCCCGGCCAAGGAGCTGACCCACATGGCGCAGCAGACCTCTCCTGACCCGCCTGGTGCTCCCCTCAGCAGCGTATTTCAATAGATCTGCCTGTCCTGCTCCCCACTCTATCTCTGGTGAATCCTCTCAACTCCCACACCTCTGGCCTGTACCCCAGTTCTTTTGTGCGTACATAAATAAATCTTTTAAAAAGACACATACATATAAACTCTGCTGGGATTGTAACTAATGCTCCTTCTGCAGATATCTCCATTCTTTTGGGGTGTGAGCTAAGCTTGGCTGTGAAATCTGGAAGGATCTCCGGTTAGGACCCCGTCCGCACCATGGTGGGGACGGGAAGGCAGTGAGGTGAGGGTGAAGACTCCATCACTGGGGGAGGACTCTTCTGGGCCCTCATAAAGGTGAGTGGAAAGGAGTGAATCTCGGTGGGAAGGAGGTTTGATCTCCCTGTCTGACTCTCAAGCCTGCCCTCTTCCAGGCAGAGCCGGCCAGGAGCCTGGTGGGGGAGAAAGGGCAGCTCGAATGACCCCCCTACTCAGCGCTGGCGTCGACGAGGGTTCACGTTGAACTCAGTGCTTTGTGACTATTACTGTTAGTCCTCTGCCCTCCTGTGAGTTCGGTGCCCCTGGGATCCCATTGGCGGAGGAGTGGATCAACGATTTAGTGATCTCTAAGTGGCAGAGCTGAGGGCTGACAGGGACTCCTATTTTAGGGTCCACTCCTGGAACCTTTCTGTTTTACAGCTTCTCCAACACCCTCCTTGAGCTCATCTCTCTGGCTAACTGAGTGCTGTTGGGTGACTTCTGGAAGGGTCACTGTGCTGTCGGGTTGGACCAGCTTCTTTCTCAAAGTTCTTGGACTACTCTGGATGTCATTCTGTTCTCTGTTTTAGTGCGGCAAGGAGACAGAGGAAGACAGTGGCTGAGCGAGGTCTAGTCTTCCTGCCCCTCTGCCTGGCATTGACCTGGTTTGTGAAGACAGTTGCGTTGCGCTACGTTGCATAGTTCGTAGGCACTGGTTTAGAGTTGGCATTGAAGGATTGTCACAGTGGTAAAGTCCCTTATGAGGGGCTGGCTTGGAGACGCCTGGCGAGAGCGCTGCTTGGGGCGGGAGACGGCATCTGTGTAGGGCCGTGTCCTCTGCAGGTAGGTTTCCGGAAACACGAGACCAGTCTTCTCATGGTGAGGTGCTCCGGGGAGGGGCCTGTGGCTGGGGGCTGAGGTGAGGGAGCCGGGGTGCTAACCTTCCTCACCAGGGCGTGGCCCGCTTGCTCTGTGGAAACAGGCAGGCGGTCTTACTGTGCCCTGTAAGTTGCCAGTTTGTTCTCTTTTTGAGACATGGTGGGGGACTCGTGAGCTCAACCGGTGGTTTTGTGGGGGGTATTGTCCAGGGATCGTGGCCCTCTGGGGGTCTGATCTTGGCGCTGAGGGGCCAGCACTGGGGGTTCTGGGGAGCTTTATCTCTTGCTGCAGTGAGCCTTCACTCTCCCATGCCATCACCTTCCCACTGCACCCACTGTCCAGAACCTGTCCCACCTGGGAGGAGCCTGGAGAGTGTGGGCCTGGTGGTTGGGTCTCCTTGCCTTTGACCCTGCCTGGAAGCCTGATGCCAGAGCTGGTCATGAGTCTGTTTCACAGTACATTTGTAAAGCTAGAAAAAAGGCGGGTCTTGCTTTTGTGCAAAGGAATAAGCTCTTCTGAGAATTCATAGCCCTGCGTGTGGACACACTTCTTGTTGGACAGTGTGGCCCAAATATCATGTCCTCCCACCCCCGCCTCCGCGGGCGCCTGTCCAGCATGCAACCTGCACGGCCGTGGCCGGTGGTCTTCCCGGCGGCTTCCTGAGGCTGCTTCGTCCTAACTCAGGAGCAGTGCTGCTGTTTCTGGCCTGACAGCCAGAGGCTGGGCTCTTGGTTATGTGCCGTCTTCCTTGTTCCCCGCCTGGGCTGGGTACGAGGGTTCTCCTAAGGATGAGCTGATGTGAGCCCCTTGCCTGGCTGCCCACCTCTGTTGGGGCAGGGATACCTCCAGGGAGTCCTCCTGAGGGGCGGGGCGGTCCCTGGGGCCAAGGTCAGCAAACCACAGAGAGGCCCCTAAGACCTTGAGAGGACCAGCCTGAGATGGGTCCAGCTGAGAAAACTCCCCAAACAAAAGCCATTAGTCTAGTAGTTCTTATACTTTTTGGGGGGCCGGGGTTCTAGGTCTTTTTGTTGAAAACTTTGAATTTCTCCAACCAGCTGGTGTCGGGCCACCCTCCTCTTCCCACCTCAGCATGCCGGTCCTATCCAGAAACAAAGCCTTGAGTCTTCCCAGAGCCCCATAGTGGCAGAACTCGGGGCAAGCTTACAGCCCCGCTGCATGGGGTGACGAGGCAGAGGGACCCACGGAGACCTCGCTGGAGGTGTCCAGTGGAGCGGCAGCAGTCTCTGACGGAAGCAGTGTGTGTGTCGTGCTCAATACAATAATAATAAGCCATTAGATAGGTGCGTACACACCTATATGAGTAACGAAATGTGAAGGGCTGGTTTTCAGGTGTGGCAATGAAAGCTGTTAACAACTGCTCCTTTCATGCATGGCTGGCTTCTGATCGCTTTAAGCATTATCCTCCTGTGTTTCGGAGGTTGTCTGGATGGAATCAGCTTAGCGAGTAATATCAATTTTGCCTGACGCGAGGTCTTGATTCATATTGACTAAGCTGCATATTTGAAAACCCACCCCAGCTGTAACTAGCTAAGTAAAACAATGGTTTCAGTCCCAGCCCAGATTGCCTCTGCATTTCATTGTCTCGATTCCGAGTTTCTGCTCTCGGGGTGCAGACTTGGAAAAGAGCGAGTGCTTGGTTAGCATTCCTTGGCCGGTGGCTCACGGCCGTGGATGTCCCTGTCGGGCACACTCTTTCTGAAAGTTAAAAGGAAAGACGTTCTGTGAGGCTCTGGTCGGGTGGTGAGACCAGGACATCCGATGAAGGGGGCATCACCACGTGGAACAGGACTTGTTCATTCTGAGAACTGGTCCCGCCATGGCGCCAAATCCATCCGAGTGCTTGGGCCACTGCTCCAGCGGTGGCAGTCGTCACCCCATTGAATCCTCCTGAACTACACCTGACTTAGGCACCATTGTTGTCGCCTTGATGGAGGTGGAGCCGCTGAAGCCCAGGTGTGAAATCATTTGCCCAGGGTTATTCAGAGAAGGGGTAGGGCCGGGGTGAACTCCGGGCTGACTGTACGTCCACCTTGCTTCCTCCTCTCACTGCTTGGCTGCCCGGTGGCTGGACTCTGCACCATGTCCGCCTTCTGCCAGTGGGGTGGCTGTGTCCGGGCCCCAGTTGCTTGGGTTCTGAATGGCATCTCCTGCGCCTCAGTGTACCGTGGTTTTGGAAGCAGCCTTCGAGACAGGCAGTCCTGGGCGTCTGCCCAAACTCAGCATGGACTCCTGGTCGGTCCTTGGGCACATAGCTGCACCTCGTGAGAGTCTGTGCACCAGGGGGAAATGCAGCGGTGCCTGGGAGAACTCCACACAGTGCTGGGTCAGTGTGCCCGTGTGGACACTCTTGCAGAGAACTGGGTGGTATGCGGAGGCTTCGGCCTGCATGTGTGTGGAACTTCAGAGGCCGTTAAATGTGAAAAATACTGTGTGTGCACATTTTTGGCTTAAACAGAGTTCCATTTTACAAAGTCCATAACCCAGCTTTAATATTATTACGTGCCCCAGACTGGGATTAATTCCAGGACAAGTGCTTTATTGTACTGTATAGAGTTTCTCCCAAGTCTGCCTAATGCCTGGCTTCCATCTCCATCAGCTGAGTTTCTCAGACTCGGGTATCGGGTGGTGGGGACACCCAAGCTCTGCCCGGCATCTTTCTGCGGGCTCTGGGGTGAAGAGGCCAGTTGCTTTCTGCTCTCTCTAGCCCCTGATTGCTGACCACTGGAGAGTTGACCTCAGCCGGTCCTGAGGTCTGTCTGTCTCAATGTGGGGGTGATCTTGTGGATTTCATGGAACCGTGGAGAAAGGCTTCCTTTTGCAGTGGTGGTCGATTGGGCATTTGGTAGGAAGATGGTGTCTGCAGGAGCAGGGAGCCATCTGAGACTTTACTGTGTTCTCCCAGTGGCAAACGACTCCATCTCAAGGGGAAACTGATCATAGATAACAATGGCCTGTAGAGTGGTGTGGAGAATGGTCCTGATGCTGTATCTGGTTCAAGATGGTGCTGGGATTGATTAGCGATGTCTGCCAGGGGCACAAGGATGGGGAAACCATACTGATACAGCACTCATTTGTTATTCATGTTGTATTCTGATTATTTTACATCTCTGTGAAACCAACAAAGGCCTCTTTGTAGACACAGCTCCCACACCCTGACCAAGGGCCCTCACAATATTCTTTCAGCCTTGCCCCGTGCCCCACTCTGTGACCTGTTTTTATAGCTTCAAAACTCACAGGCTCATCTCTGTTTTCTCTTTCAGTTGAAGAGGGGGAGGCCTCGGACTTCTCGCTGGCCTGGGATTCCTCCGTGGCAACATCAGGTAAATGCTTAGGGGCTGGTGGGAGAGTTGCAGGGCTCCTTGGGACTGCCCAGGAGCTTAGAAAGCCACCCAACTGGTTATGGAAATTATATTCTTTGTGTCACATTCCTGTCTCCAGTCCAGACTACCCTATGCAACACGATTTTTATATCAGTTCCATATGACCAATAAAATCTATTACATACAGAGACTAATATGCTCTTATTCTTCCGAGGCCATGCTTCCTTCTTGTGGGCACATTCAGATCGGCCACCATACCCCCTCGGACAGGCTTTGAAGCTTCTGCCTTGGGCTTCACATTCATTCCAGTCTAATTGCATAAAAGCACATTAATAGGATATTTAAACTCCAATCGAAATCAGAATTCCTGTATTTCCCTCCTGGAAAGGGGCTGCTTTGCACTTTCAAGCTGGAGGGACCGAGCTCATGGCTCCAGGGGGTAGTAGGCGAGGAGCAGATGTGTGGGGGAGTGTGGGGCCTTGGGCATCACTTGGCTGTTGGGGATCTGGGTTCTCAGCTTATTCTGTTCTTACATAAGCTCCTTCTCTGTGCCTCAGTTTCTCCAGCTGTGACATGAGGTGGATGTGTGAGTCTTTTCTGACTCTAAAGTTGTATAATTTGGTGGTTAAACAAAGGCTTCTTTCCATAGAACTTGGGATCGGAGCTGGCTTCAGGTCCTGGCCGTTCTTGAGTGAAGGGCACAGCCCACCTCTTTGTTCAGCATCATCTAGCCGGCACCTCTCGTGCAGCGGGACCCTGGCAGGTGCCAAGTCCTCCTCTCTTGTTCCCTGCCCCAGGACCCTCACCGGCTGGCTCTGGATTCTTCGGGGAAGTCAGTGTAGTCTCATAGACCTGTGGGTCTGAGGGTACCTATGAGGGAGTATTTAGTTCGACCTCTTTCTCTTCTAGATGTGGAAACTGAGGCAAGGAGAAAGGTTTGCTCTGGGTCAGGATTTCACAAAATGTGATGTAAGGCTCCCATGAACATTTAACACCTGAGTGGTTACATGTCTAATTTGTGATTTTACAGGCATTTGTGACTTAAGATGATGCTGAAGTCATTTCAGTGATAGTATATAAGGCTTAGAATTAGCAGACATCATGAGGCTTTACCATTGACTAAATCTGGGAAATCCTGGTATTGGCTGGACAGAAGCCAGTCCTCAAACCCGGGTCCCTGGACTCCTGGGCCAGGGCTCTTCCCAACAGGACCTAGATGCTGCTTGGAGAGTCCGGAGGGTCCTTGCTGGGCCTATTTGTCCTAGGTTTGGCTGCTGTTGTGACTGCAGATGCCTGACCCTTGGTGACAGGGTTTCCCGCCGTGGGCTGGGGGTGGGGGCTTGTCTGAAGCTTGAAGCCAGCATGGGGCATGCTCAACTTTTTGGGAAGAGAGTTGGAGCTAGGACTAGCCTGGGTTCTGCACTGAGTGGAGCAGGGGGATGGGCTTCATAACTCCTGCCCTGGACTCATCTGTGCAGGGGGAGATTGTCCACCCCCCATAGTGAGACTCTAAATGTCCCTTCTCATTGAGGGAGCCTGACAGCTATGGGGGAGCATGTGTTCAGATATGCTGCCAGCTTCTCAACCTGGTGCTGTCCCCCTGAGATCCTCCCTCTTAGCTGCTTCCCCAGTGATGCCAGAGGACAGGTGGAGACAGCAGAGGGTACAAGGAGGGCCCTGTGTGGTCATGGGGGATGGAGAGCCCTGTGCAGGGGTCAGGTGCCCCGGCTGCATCCCTAAAGTGGCCAGGTGTCTCCTGCATTGCAGAAAGCAGGGGTGATGCCAAGGGGCTGTGTGGGAGCCCTGTTGGTCTGCAGTTCTCGGGGTCCACCGTGGAGTGGCCATCCTTAGGGTCTCTCTGGAGTGGTGGAGGCCATGGGGTTTGCCATTTCCCAGCCAGGAGCTGAGCATGCTCCACACACGTGTGAGAAGGGGGTGCCTGACTCTGTATGAGGACCCTCTAGCCCTTGGGGACCCCACGGTGCCAGTCAGCTTTAGATGGTCTGCTGGGAGATGGGTAAGGGGAGGGCAAAGCTTCCGGGCATGGGATTATCCATAACCAGGCAATGGATTGCTTTGTTTTCTTTGGCCTGTTTCTAGTGCTTTTTTATAGTGCATGCCTGTGATAAATTTTCCTTCCCAATTTTGTTGGGCTTGGGCTATTAAAGTCAGCTTGTATTCCCTGAGCGTGGGGCCTGGGACATGGCGTGAGTCCTGGGTGGCAGGATGCTGGCACTTTGGGGGGCAGCCCTGACGTGGGTGACGGCTCATGTCTTGACACCGGCTGGTGCGTGCCAGGCTTGGGGCAGATGCTTTTCCTCAGTGTCTTGTGGAGCCATCATGATAGCCCCGTGTGCTGGGTGCTGTTTCCAGCAGCAAGTCCACCTCCATGGGCTGGTTTGGGGGCAGCCATCTGGTGGGGGACAGGGCCAAAGGCCTGGCTGAAGCTGCTTTAGTATAACGCTTTTCATTAAGCTGAGAACATGTCACTTGGCCGTATCAGAGAACGGGGCAGGTGCCAAAGAAGATTATGGGGGAGCAAAGCCTCCTCTTGGCACTGCTACTGAGAACTACCATCCTCATTTGGCGGATGAGGGAAGGAGGCTTGGAGTGGTGCAGGAGCGTGTCCACCACCCCAGCCAGTGAGCTGCGGAACGGGGGCTCGAACCCACATCCCGCTGATGATTTAAGCGCTTCACTGGCATTGGGAGAGGCCAGCAGGGCACAGACGGGAGGGTGAGGCATGGTGGGCACTTTGGAAAGGTCCCCGGTAGTGCATGGTGGTCACTGAGAGACTTGGCTCATCAGACCAAAGGAATCCAAGGTGGGTTGACAGTATTTTACCAGAGGAGTGGGGTGCTTTAAGATGTGGGCATTTCCTTCCGTGGGAGCCCAGCCAGCCTGGGCTGTGAGCTTTTCACCCATCCTGTCCCTTGCCAGCTTTGTCCCAGCTCTGGGAGCATGGTGGAGAACTCCGGATAAGAAGCAGAAGGCGCGTGACATCCTCTGTGCTCGCCTCTGCCCAAGGGGCCCCGAGGCCATTGCCTCAGGAACAGCCTGCCCTGCTGTCCACATGGCCCAGCAGTGAGGGGCACAGAGGATCAGCCCACAGCAGTATTGTGCAGCCTGGTCAGGGTTGGGGAGTCCCGCCCACTCTTGCCCCTGCTGGTGGCCACAGAGACCCCCGGGCCGAAGGGCACTGCACTGAGTCACCGTGCCCCTTAGGGGTGGGCTTTCAGTCAGCCCATGGGATCCTGACTGTTCTTATCCATAAAGTGGGAGACGAGGAACCAATACCTCACACCTAGGTAATGTAAGTGGAGAACTTCTTAGCTTGTTTTGTGCCAAGGGTGCTTTTGAGCATTTGATGGAAGTGTCTTCCGAGCACTGCGTTTTGCATGTGATTTCAAGGGAGAGTTTGTGGATTATCCCCAACCTCATCTTCTCTAAGGTTCTAAGTGCGAACATCTTAGAAATGTGAAGGTCCTTTGAGAATGTTCCATGAGGGTCACAAGCGCCCCGCTGAGGCCGGTGGTGACCCAGGTGGTGGGCGGGCAGGGGAGGAGCCATAGTGAGCTGTAGTCCCTCAGTGCCAGGCCCCAGGGCCCTGATGGCCAGATCATCTGCGTTTTTAAGAAGCTAGGAAACAGAATTTTTATATGAAATGGAAAAATATTAAGAATTCACATTTTCTTAAAGCAGCTTTGTGGACATGTAATCCCCACATCATATAGTTCATCCTTTGAGAGGGTACAGTTGAACGGACGTTAGTATATGCAGGCGTCACGCACCACCATTGCTGTGAGCAGCTTAGAACATTTTCATGACTTCAGAAAGAAATGTTGTATCCCAAAGGCATCATCCCCTGTCCTCCCGTAGTCAGTGAACAGCCAGCCACGTGGACATCTCACGTAAGCGGAACCATGTAGTATGTGGTCTTCTCTGATGCGCTTTGTTCATTTCGCCTAATCTTTTCAAGGTTTTCCATGTGTCAGGTCTTTGTTCCTTTTAAAGTCTGAATAATATTCCACTGTATGGATATGGAATTTTGTTTGTTCATTCATCTGTTAGTGGAAGGGGGCTTTCATCTGGCTGCTGAGAACTGTGCTATGTGAACTTCTGTAAACCTGGTTTGGTTTTGGGGGCCAATGTTGGGGCATGTACCTAGAGGTAGAATTGCTGGGTCCTATGCTAACTCTGTTTAATCTTTTGAAGAACTAATTGCTAAGCTTTCCCATAGCGGCTGCACTATTTCTTATTCCCACCAGCAATGAGGTTCCAGTTTCTCCATATCTTCACTCACATTTGTTATTTTTAATAATAATAATAATAATAAAAGCTAGCTTTCCTAGATATAAAGTTGTATCTCATTTTGGGCAACTCATTTTTTGAAAACATTATTCAGGCTGGGCCCTCCCTGGTGGCACAACAGGTTAAAGTGCAGCACTATGAAGCTCTCTGCAGCCACTGCAGCATGAGTTCCATCCCCAGCCAGGGAGCTGACCCACATGGTGCAACAGACCTCCCCTGTCCCGCCCGCTGCTCCCCTCAGCAGTGTATTTCAATCCACTTGCCTGTTCTGCTCCCCACTTGTCTCTCGTGAATCTCACCCCCCCATACCTCTGGCCTGTACCCCAGTTCTGGAGGCATACATAAATAAATCTTTAAAAAAAAAAAAAAAGGAAACATTATTCAGGCCAAAGAAAGTCCTTCTGCTGGCTAGTTTTGGCCTGGCCTTCTATTGGGAGGTTTCCAAGTATGATTTTACCAGGGGGCCACTGCTTGGCTTGGCATTCAAGACCTCTCTGTTCCCTTGCTCCTCCTGGCCTTCCTCCCTCCTTCCTGCCCAGGCATGAGGCCACCCTACTTAAAGCACTTTCTCCCTTCCCTCAAACCCTTTGGAAGTGACAGGTGTCGGGAGGGTTGCGAGCCCTCTAAGTGAGAGGAACCAAATCAACCCAACAATCTGAACCTCCCTCGCTCTGGTCACCGAGTCTGAATTGGGAGCTGAAGGGTTCATCTTAGTGTAACTTCTAGTTGAAGTCTCATTGGACCCTGGCTCCTTTTCCAGTTGGGTTTCTTGACAAGTTGAGCTTCCTTCCAATATGGCTGTTTTGCACCAAGGTACAGGATGCAGTAGAAGGAGGGTCTGGGGGCTGGTCAGGAGATGGGAAACAATTAATCTGCTACTAAATGCTCAGGTTTTTTCTGGCATGGGGACAGACACACTTGTGGCTGGAGAGAAACTCTGGATACGATCAGTTGTTGTGATGACCTGAGCCCTTGTGGGTGTGGCCAGAGTTTAGGCCTTCTGCCCACATGACGGGCCTCATCGTCCTGGTTCGTGGAATCATCATTCCCATCTGCGAGCCACTTCCAGGAGCCAGTCCTCTTGTTCGGGGCTTTTCCCACACAGACACTAAGGCACAGTACCCTGCTTCAAGGTCATACAGTCACAAGTGGCAGAGCCTGGATTTGAACTCCTGCAGCTTGCATGTGAATGTGATACCGCAAGCGAGTGGTACACCTGTGAGAATGTTGCTCCAGGCTTTTCATTTTAGAGGGCACGCAGAGGCTTGGTGAAAGGGGTCTGCTTTGTGCTCAGGTTGCCTGTGGGGCAGGTGAGAGAGTCTACGTTCAGCTGGACCTACTGGTTGGTTGCCTGGACGGAGAGGAGTTGCGTGTTTTGAAAGCCTTGCACACATTTTCCATCTTTAAGGGCCAGGCCTGGACAATGCTGCATCAGGCTCTCTGTAGGACTCCTGCCTAGCCCAGCCTTACTTTGCCTCTTCCTGGCCACCCTGCTGGTGACTGTGCCTGGGGACTGGGCATGGGTGCCTTGGCGGGGGGAGGCTGGTGTCAGCCATCCGTGGACTGTGGCTGCTGCTCAGGTGGGAGACTGGGCAGCAGCTGGGTGTCTGGTGTCCATAGGCCCCTTGGGAAGGTGCTGGAAGCCTTGCATTTTCCTCAGAACCTGGTTCTGGGTAAGGAGTGGGATACGGAGGTTAGTCAGTGTCCCCACTTCTGGCAAAGTGGCGCCTCCGAGCCTCCTGCAATGCTTTACCCACAGGTTTTGGCCTGTGAAGGAGACAAATGCCGGGGAGACTGGGTGGACCTGTCACTGTGGGGTGTTGAGGCCCCTCTGTGGAGCGCGCCCTGCACTTCTGAACCTCCTCAAAGCTGCCTCCCCACCCTGCTTGTGTTTATTATTTCAACTACTCTGCAGAAACTCCACCCACAACCTTGAGCTTCTGCACACTTGCTGTTTACATTGCTCTCAGGCCTTTCCCCGCTCCATCCTGGTGAAAGCGAGCTTTTTACTTAGACAGTCCAGGGTGGGTGCTGTGGAGTCCATGGTGCCCCCAACATCCAAGCTTTGTATAACTGGATTCTCACATTTTTCTGT